>NW_017728886.1:254390394-254402510 GCF_001723895.1 Crocodylus porosus | reverse complement strand
ATGACCCCAGCTGACTTCCTGCCCTTTGGGCAGGGGGCTGGACTCGATGATCTCCCGAGGTCCCTTCCAGCCCTGATGTCTATGATGATGATAGGAGATGCACAGGCCTTGTCTGCATGAGAGGCCCTAGAACCTGGTTGAAACCGTCTCCCTGAGGAAGTGTGCTATCCACTAGGCTGTTGGGCCTTCCTGCATTTGTGCAGGGGGAGCCTGTCCTGCCATAGGGAGAAGAATATAAACTGTGCCAAAAGTTGCAATTTTGTGAGTACCCCTTAGGCATCTAAATGTGAAATAGGATTTGGCTTTGTTTTGGCCAGTGCTGGTGTTGATATTCTAGTCACTCCTACAGACTCCAGTCAGGACCCTGCTATGGTAGGCCCTATATAACTTTGAAATAAGAATTGTCCCTGCTTTACAGAGGAATCCTTGTAGAGATTAAAGTCCAGGTTAAAGAGTGGGGGGAGAGGGGGTATCACCACATCGAGCCACCCTTGAAGCAAGTGCAGGGTTTGGCCGATGACCTTTTTGATCCCATGGCACATGCCCCCACCCTCACAGCCTTCCTCCTTTATGGTCCTCCTTGCAGGCACACTGCAGAGACATCCCAACTATATCTGCACATGCATGCTCCAGAGCAGAAGCAATAAAGCTTGTGTACAGTGCTGTGTCTGGGCTAATCAGCTCAGTTTGGCTAGAGCATGTGGAGCAGTCCTGTGCTGGGAGCATTTGGGTGTGCGTGTGGCTGTCTCTTCTCACAATACTTGCTCACATGCCCCACTCCTGGCACCTCTGTGGCACGCCAGTTGGGAAGCACTGGCTGAAAGCATGCATGGCAACATGGTTATGGGAAAATTCATACTGCCATAGTGATGAAAGGGTGCAGTAGGCTGAGGAATAGGTGAAGGGTGAGGTCACCCATGTATCTGATAGAAAAACCTTTAATCTTAGCCAAGGTAAGTTTTTTTTTTTATGGCTCTGCTGGCTCAGTAGTGAACAGAAAGGAAGTAGTCCAATGTTGCCCTTCACAATTTAGGTGCAACAAAATCTCCTGAAGTTCTACATACAGATTCCAAAAATATTAAATAAATCTGGAGGATAAGCACACAGTGTGAATGAGTTTAGAGCAGTTTGAATGGTAGTCTAACAACTAGTATCTGTGTCCTTGTGTGGATCCTCCAGTATCATTGTTCCTGTGCAGCTGAGGATCTTTTCTGAAGGGACCTGGTCCCAGCATCATGGTCCAGATCCACAAGAAGGACTTGTGCCTAAGGAGGAAGCAGCACGTTCTGGTGAGGAAGGGCCAGAGCACATCCCACCCACATGAATTTGGGAACATATGCAGGGTGTGAACCAACCTGGAGCCACCTCACTGGTAAGCTTCTGGATCTGGACTGTGCCTGTGGTTGGCTCTGTGTTGCTCTTGCAGTGATACAAACAAGTCCTATGAGGTGTGGAGGTCAGTTTTGGCTGCTTTTGGCTGTGAGTCTAAACTCCCTTGGGTAGGAAATGGACAAGAAGTCTCAAATGAATTGTCTTTCCTTTAAGGTTCCTGGATACCTGATAGTCATCCAGTCAAAAATACATCACAAGGGCCCTTTTTCTATAGGATTTTAGCTGTGTTGTGAGTATGTTGAATTTGCTGGTGATGTGAACAACTGACATATCTCAGGAGCCAGTCTGAGCAGGGTTCAGGGCTATTCTTTATTTCTCTGAACTATCTATCTGGGATGTATATTTAAAGGTTAGGGACCTCAGTAGATCATAGCTCTCTAACCTCTGCTCTGCCCCCATTGTGTTTACAAAGGTCCTAACCCTGTTCTTTACACAACGTTGTCTTCAGTTTTGTCTAAAGATAATCAGTTCTACAAAGCAGGAATCTGTCTGCTGCCACACTACACCACACTGTTGTGAGTACATTTATGCTGATAAGTAACTGAGTAACGTGTTCATTTTATTTCATTTAATGTTTGTTTGCAGCAGAAAGCTGATTTTCCATCCTCAGCAGTCGGGAATTCCTAGGAAATGCTGGCTTTGCTATTCTGAATAAACTGCTGCTGGGCATAATGATTTTCTAGGTTATTAATTAAATCTTTAATGACTGAATTTAAGGTAGCCAAAACAATCTAAAAAATGGTGAGCCTGCTCAGCTTAGGTCTGTAAAAACGTGGCCCTCAAAAGACTGCTGGGAATTTAGCCAACTTCATTACTAAATTAGAATATCTCAGAATACGTTGTCTTTTAATCACCTAGCAAGCAACTTTGTAGACCTCCTAGTTTTCCCCCCTCATTTAGGCTTGCCTATATTTTAAAATGATTTCCTATTAACCCAAATGTATTTGTGTGTTAATTTTCCTCAAAATAAAATATTGCACCAACATGCAAGTTTGTGAATGTGTGTTTGGGGGTGGGGGAGCAGTAGTTGGATATCTGCACTTATCTTTTTTTACTTATCTGCTATTTCTCTTTGCATTAATTGATCCATTTTAGGCTAATTACTTCCAATTTGCAATGAGTTATTTCATGGTAAGGTTGGTGTGGACTTTACCCCCCCCTTTTTAAATTAACTGTTCCACTTCTGATAGTTCTCACACTGTGTTACTGAACATCTGGTTAGCCTTTCTTTCTGTGCCTCTTATACTTCTCCGGAGTCTTCTTGACTAGATGTCACCTTGCATCTAAAGGCTGACATGCAGCCAGATGTGTCCATTTGCAATTCCAGTTTGTGGTGAGCTAACACACCCAAAGTGACATACTAATTTACAGCAGGAAGCAATGGAATTGCAATGAAGGTACATTGCCCAAAGATTGGTCTCAGGTTTCCCTAGAAAGCTCAGATTTGGATCCAGATAAATGATGTCACCACTTTAATAGGCCTGAACCAGAGCTCTGAATTTAAATATCTTCATGTTTGGGGAAAGCTGGACCAGACACCAAGGTCTCCTTCAAAACTCCTTGGCTTGATCATGTACAATATACTTACTCCATCTCATTTACCAGAGGCTTGAGCAATGTGCATCTCCATGACTTCTCCTCTATACAGATCTAGATCATTGGTAGGTTTTACCCACACCTTGTGTCTTCAGCTGGCTCTCTTCTTGTGGAAGGGTTCAATGACCTGGTCCTTTGGCCATAATAGCAACTTTATAGACCGATAGTGCATGCTCAACATCATTTCAGCTCTAGATTCAGTGAAAATAAAATCAGGGTTTAAAACAGGGGCGGGTGGTTATTTTGGCTGAAGGACCACTTTAGGAATTTGAGTGAGTTGTGGGCTGCGGTGGGGAGGGGGGTTGCTGACCTGGCCAGTGCAGTGGAGGGGGAGGGGAGGGCAAGTGATACAATCTGGCCCAGGCCCATGTACCCTGCATCCACAGCCAGGGGTGCTGGGCAGAGCAGGTAGGCAGGGTCTGCATGTGGGGAGTAGATCGCAGATTTTACTAGTGGTGGGTGCGGGCTGGATGTGCTGGGGTACCCAGGCAGTGCGGCCAGGTCTGGCAGTGCTGGCAGCTGAAAGGAACAGAGGCTGCAGGGGCTGCCAGGAAGTAGAGTCCAGTTGCTGCACTGCCTCCACCCTGGGGGTCACAATGCAATGCAATTTTGCTTTAAAAAGGGGCCTACTCCATTCTCCTCTGACTCTCGGCAGTATCTAAACTACCCTTGATGCAACTCAGATAATGCAAGCCAAAAATGGCAGTAGGCCACTTTTACCCCCTAATTAACTCCATTCTTGTGGCTGGCAGAGGAGGAAGTCCTGGTGTATGTTAAATTCTGCCACGCAGAGTTTCCTCCACACTATGGGCAGGAAGACATATTGGATTTCCAGTTGCTTTGTATCGTCACAGCAGTGCAGAAGAACCAGTGCAGAGGTAGTGTTCAGAAAGCTGTAGGGTTTTACATATTAAAATATCAAGTGGTTTGGCAGGTAAATCTGTAGCACTTTTGCTCTGAGCTTGTTTGCACCTGTTTAACCCTGGACTAACTCCATTGCCTTGAGTAGTGCTACTTCTAACTTATCATGACACTTGGTACCAGAAGCAGGTTCTCAGTCATGAAAATAAATGGAAAACACCAGTTAATCCATCCCCTCTTACAGTGCAGGACTGTTCCTCATGGTGTATTTTTCAGTAACTAGACTGAATGAATACACATTCAAACCCTAAACAGAAGCCATTCCAGGTAAATGGGAGAATGACATGCAAACTAAAACTACTTTAAATAAAGCCTTATTTCAGTACACTGTGACAGGTTTGTAAGGGGTTGTTTCAGTTCATTGGTACATTGCTCCGTGAAGTAAAGTTTCACTAAGTGACTTACTGTGACAAAGTGTAACCAGGATTTAGGAGACCTAATGAGGGTCTACAGCGTCAAAAGAACTGCTTAATAAGTAATCTCTAAGAGGTAAACTGAATAATTTATTCCAGTTACTGAATCATAGGAAGACTATGTATTTGTAGCAACTTATCTACTGGGGTTAATTATTACCTAGTTTGGGATATGTATGCATGCCTCTTTCTTGCTTGATATCATAACATTCATTCTGAATGAGCCTTGAAAATTTTTGTGAAATCATGCATTGACTCAAGGAACAAAATGCTGAAAAGAAGTCTAGCAAAGTCCAGTTGTCCGCTCTGGTCAGGCACCGTTCAGTATAGAGCCCAAGGGCTAGTGACAAAGTTGACTGGAAGTCACAAGCGGTCCAAGTTTGGGGTGTCCAACCTGTGGCATCTATGCTACAAGTGGCACAGGTACCCTCTGTGTTTGGCACTCAGAAGACTGGGAAGGCAACAGGGAGTACATTGGCAGATAGGGCAGGGAGCAGACAGCAGAGCAGCAGATCATGCAGGAGCACAGAGCAGGAAGCAGAAAGTGAGTAGCAGATAAGGCATGGGGCAGAAAGCAGAGCAGCAGATCAGACAGAGGAAGGGCTTTACAGTGGCACTCAGAGAGGGCTCAGGATAAATTTGTGTCACACCTTCCAAACAAAAATGGCCCCTGCAAGTCTAATTAATCATAACTGTCTGCAGTTATACATACATGCTCTTCTACCTCCATATGTACTCTAGGGCATGAGGGTGCCTGTAGATGTGCAGGGACACTGGTCTGATACGCTGTATTAACAGTGCATCACAGCAGATACAATTAATTGAGTCTGCTGGACTGTGCTAATTAGTGCGCTCCAGCAGCCTCTGCATCTCATGTATTCAGGGTCCCCATGCTGCAAAATGGCAGTGGGGGCACTTTCACTAAAGCCCATTAAGCAAGCTTTAGTTAAAGCACCCCCATCTCCATTTTGAAGTGTGGGGTGTTGAATACATGAAACACTGCAGACACTTTAATTAGAGCAGCTCTAATGAAAAGGCCTCCCCCCACCCCAGGAGCATGGGTAAAGACGCCCTGCATACCTTCCAGTGGCGTAGCAAGCACAGCTTTTGCAAGCCAATGCCAGCTGTGGTGGTGGCGCACAAAACCCCTGCGAATCCCTACTACGCAGCCCATTCGGACACCTTGAAAGCCCTTGTGGATCATCCTCCAACCTCCATTTTTGGGTTAGGCAAATCTCCGCTCCCTTCCTTGTCTTGTTGAGTGCATGCTCCATTATTCTCTGACCTCTAGCAGTCACCTCCTTTTTTGGCATGTCATCCTACAGTCCTACCACTTTCTCTGACGGGGCCTTGGACTTCAGCCTTCTCATGCTAACTGATACTACCTCAGCAAGCCTCACTTATGTTCAATACTCACCTTTTGACTGTCTCTTGGTGTAGTGACCATGTTCTTCAGGCACTAAACAGCCTTATCTTAAAGCAGAGTTTTTAGAACAAAAACATGTCGAAAAAGATCTTAAAAGAGCACCATATATGCCCGTCTAAAGTTACCAGCCATCCAGCCATCTTCTGCATGAGGATACTGGCAGGTCTATGCTATCTGTGGAACCCGCTGCCCCCATATTTCTCTGTTCCCTGAATTCCCCAAAATAGTTTGTTTCTCCAGGGATAAATTCTTTCCCCTTCTCCATCCCCTTCCCCGCCTGCCACTTCCCTGCCTGCCACTGCTGCTTTTCTCACTGTCCTGGGGATGTGGGAAGCGCCAGAACCAGACCCAGCCAGGGCTGCACAAGGGCTGGGCTTAGCTGGGGACTGGGACAGTGGCAACTGCATGCTGGGAGAGCAGCTTCCTCTTCCCTGCCCAGTCCCCCAGGACCATACACAGGCCCTGATGCTGCTGTTGTCATCCTCAGCTGAGCCCAGCCCCTGTACAATGCAGCTGGAGTGGGCAGGAATAGCTCTGGTGCTTCCCTGGGACAGTGGGGAAAGCAGCAGCAGCAGGTGGAGGAAGGGAAACGGGGAGGGGGGGAGGGGTGAGAAGGGGAGGGAAAGGAAGAGGTCCTTCCTCTGAGTATGAAGAGGAAGGGAGAGGAGATTTTCACCTGGTTTAGGAGCTTTAAAAAGTCCCCAGAGGCTCTCATGTTGTGGTCCAATCCAAATGGGGGTCCAGCTGCACCACACTGGATCTGCCCCGACTTCCTCTTGCCTTAAAAGTTGTCCAGTCTTTAATAGGGCCTCTTCTCAGAGAGCAATTCTCTTCTGCTGTTTATAGCTCTTCAGTCTATTCTATTGGCTTCCAGTGTGGGTTAAGCAGCTGTGCAGCCCTGGGCTGGAAGTAAGCCATTGTCCTGTAATTTCTCCCCAGGGATGTGCTGGGATGTTGCTAATCTAGATTCATTGTGTTTCTTTCTTGCTTGTCCTTTCACCAGCCTGGTCTTCAGCTAGAATAACGTATTCACCCAGGGAAGTCTAGTAAGTTTGCACAGTTGTACAAGAGCTTTGTCTCACTGGTGGGGGTCACATGCTGGATTTGTAACGTTATAATTATACATCAGTGTTTAATAGCCCCCTATTGGCCATGGTTCTGGTCCCCACGCCCCAAAAAGGCGATAGAACTGAAGAAGGTTCAGAGAAGGGCAGCAAGGATGCTGAGTGGTATGAAGGGGTTTCCACATGAGAAGAGGCTGAAGACGATAGGCCTCTTCAGTTTAGAAAAGAGATGCCTGCAGGAGGACATGATAAATGTTTACAAAATACTAACTGGCGAGGAGCAAGTAAACAGGGATATATTATTTCCTATGTCTCACAATGCAAGACCTAGGGGTCACAAAATGAAATTAATAGGTAGTAAGTTTAAAACTAATGCAAAAGTTCTTGTCCACACAGCCTGTAATTAAAGCATGGAACGCATTGGCACCGGATGTTCTGGAAGGTGACAGGTTAGCCAGGTTCAAAAAGGGACTGGACACATTCTTGGAGGAAAGGGGCATCAGTAGCTATTGAGCATGGGAGTTAGGGAGACGGCCTCTGAATTCGAAGTTCCTAAACCTTAAATGCTGGAGGCTGCTAGTCAGAGAGGAAAAGTGGGAACAACCCTGATCATACCCAGTTCACTCTCTCTTTCAGCATCTACTCTAACACTGTGTGACACAGGATACCGGGCAACATGGACTAGAGTATGACCCGGTAAATGGAAGTTCTTGTGTTTGTATGTGGCTGTGGACAGCGTGGGGCAAGACAGACTTTGGCATGCAGCAGTTTGCATAACACTTCAACCAGAGCCTGCTGCAGCTTTGGGCTAAAAAAGGTCTAATTGTTACACACGAGCTGTCATTGCTTTTATGCAACCAACATACTGTTTGGGCATTAAAATCCTAAAATGCAAATATGCAGAACTGTGGCATCAGCCCTCTATTTTGTGGATGCTTTTTGGAAGCTGGAGATGGGGAGTCTGGACAAGGACAGTTAATGTAAAATGTTTGTTTTCCCCACCCTCTTTCTGAGAACGAGAGACTAAGTTTAGTCATTTTCTCATAGCTGGTGGTAAGTTCTCATTAGGGATGTAAAAGGTTAAACGTTTACACAAGAAGCAGATGTATACTGGTAATGCATTACCGGTTAATGTTTAGCGTGGGGTGCAGTCCAGCAAGGAAGGGAAGCAGCTCTGTGCCTCGGGAAGGGGAAGGTGGCAAGGCAGGTGGGAGGGAGGGAAGCAGGGAGGAGGGGAAGGGCGAGGGGGGACTAGTACCCATAGCTAGTCTACTCCCTCCCTCCCAACACACCAGCAGCTGCAATGGGCTGGCAAAGCCCCTCACCTGTTGCTGTCCATGGCTTCACATGGGCTGTGTTGTCTGGTGGGGCTTGCTGCTGCCTCCTCCCCACCATCAAAGGCCCCGAGGAGCAGCTTCCAACAGCAGCTGTGTCCAAATGCATCTGTGCACGGCCCCCAGCTCCCCATGCTGCTCCAGGCAGGTGGCAGGCTGGGGCTGGCCCAGGGCTCTGCAGCCCCTGCCGGGACAAGGTATGTTGTAGGTAATGGTTTAACCAATAAAATTAAAGAAGGGTAAGCGGATAATTTTTTTTAATGATATATGCATCCCTAGTTCTCACGAGGAGAAGATGTGGCTTTTCTGAAAAAGGAGGGTCTACATTCAGGGATGTGTGGGTGTTGATCATTAAGGCATTGATGCTATGAGGAAAAGCTTAACAGTGCAGGAGCTTTTCATCTGACTCTTTCACTGATGCATATCCCAGATGATGACTGATAAGATTGCTGCCTAGACTGAAGACTGGGCTTCCTTAAAAGTAAATAAACTGTGCTGCATATGACACACCAGAATTATGTCCTCGGCAGCTATTTTTCACTCTGAGTTGTGTAGGGTATTTAGACAGAACCATGGGCTGCCAGGGAGAGGAGTCACATGATAAATTATTAGAAATAGCACATGTGTTTCCTGGGTCTAACTAAGATAGTTCATACTTATGTGACTGATGAATCCTCATTTTTACATACAGCCTTACATATAACAGGGCGGACAATAATAACCCCTCAGCAAACATCTAGCTGTAACTCACTTCACTTTGCTTGGCATAAGCAGACAAAACTGTGCTCCTGCAATTCATCTGTTGCTCCGACTGCTTGCAAGGAGTAAATGTGTGTTGGCAGAGAAGGTTTTGGAAGAGTGAGTTCAGCTCCAGTGTTCGGTGTTGTTAAATCCTGGGCTTTTCACTTAGGTACAGTTTTTATAAACTAAAAAAATTAAAATGTGGAATAGTTAATAATACACAAATTCATTTATATTGCCCCTTTTCCAAGGCACCAGAGGAATGCAGCCATTTCTAATGTTGAGCGCATCAGCCAACTGGTTCACAATCTGCCATGCGAAACAGTATGGAGGGGTAATTAGAGCCATTGCTTCCAATGCAAATCCCTAGTCATAAAGAAGGCGCTATTGCATCTGCAAGACAAAACTTACCTTCATCTTTGTTGCTATACAACTGCACTGAAGTCACTTAATTGGACAGTTCACTGGACAAGCTTACTCTAGAGAGCAGAATTAGTTCTATACTTCATTAATGTCTACATAAAACGGAGGATTTTAGTTTGAAGTCTTCACTTAAAGACTCACGCCAGTGTTCACTACAATGGCATGCACAGTTGAAATCTGGCTAATTAGTCACTGGGATCACTTATCATTATGGTCTTATTGCACTGAATTTCTGCTAGGGTCTTTGTTTAATGCACAAAACACTTTGGCTAATTTGTCGTCTGTTAAACTGTAGTGATGGAATCACTAAATCACAATGGAATTTGCTCCTGATAATTAGTTGACTTGAAAGATACTGACCTGTATCCTCCATAGTACCTGCCTATGCAGTTGATGCTTGCAAAGCATTGGGTACTCTTCCATTTTCTTGGCTCAACAAAACACAGTCAACCAACCAGTTCATATTTGTAGAATTATCTCCTGACTTGGCAATGAGTGCATGTAGGAAAGCAATGCAAAAATTCTTGACTGGTTATTTTTCTGCATCATAATTATATAATTCTTATATACTCAGAATTTTTTATGTAAGAGATTGTACGTTAGGCATTTGTATAATCATACAATCCGCATGTAGCAAGCCAGAATGCCTACAGTTTATACTTGGAATTCTTGTAATATGTTTTTGTTCATCAGAAATATAAAAAAATATATATTCCCCGCTGTATCTTGATATGTCAGGCAAAACACATCCTGTGAAATGCTGAAAATACTGATAATAGCTAACTGCTATCAGAAAATGACTGATTATTAATCACGCTTGGGTAATTAGTCATCTTTATTAATTCCTTGGGGACTATGAACCAAACTTTACTGTCTATACCTCTGGAGGAGAAACAGGACTGAAGCAGCCTATCTGGGATGTAATCCTGTGACTTTTAAAAATAACCTATATCCTCACCAGCTTGTTCCTTATGGAGATGAAGGGATGGTCTTTACTGCCCCCATGCTGAGACTGGGACTCCCATCCATTTGGCACATCACACTTGGAAATTAGGCAGAGTTGGCACAGCCCAAATTGGCACAGCCCAAAGCTGCTCTTGGTCTCTCTGACTTGGGTATGCTTCTTGATATGGAGTTAGGGCTTCTCTAAGGCAACTATGCTGTCAGGTTTGTTGGCTTTTGTGAACACTGAACAGAAGCTAATGGTTCTTGACAAAGGTCCTGGACTCCATGTTGGTTTGACTGGGCTCAATTTCAAGCGCTATTGAGCAGAAATAGTATAGCCATGCTTTAGTATTCAGCATCTCTGTCTCCAGGCTAGGCTGGAACCTGTAAGTGCAATGTGCACAAGTGTAGCAACCCATCGTTATGCTGGTGAATGCTTGTGGCAGTGGGACTATTGTTGCTATGATTACTGTATTGCAAGAGTCTCTAAGGGTGCCAGCAGAGATCTTGGCTCCAGTATGCTTGGTGCTGTACAAACAGAATAGAACATCTTAATAACAGAGACACTGCAAATGTGACAGATCAACAAGAGCAGATTCAAAGTCAATAAAAAGGCACTTCGATGGGCTCTAAATTGCAGCTTTGTTCCATTTTCATTCAAAGCTGATTCTTGGCGCACCAAGGCAAACTTACTTTAAACTCTCTCCCTTTTTTGCAGGTTTTTTGATCATCACTAGCACTTGTCAAAACTGTGGATTCCTCAAAGAAAACCTGAAAAAAGTTTGGACCAGATTTTGAATGTTTTCCCATTTTCCTAAGAATTTCTCTTGCTATGAATAAGCTTTAAGCAGTCAGACCATTAATGGGATGTGAAGTGGTCTGTTAAACAAACATTTTAGGAAATTTTAAAAGGTTGATTCTAAGAAGAGAAAGGTTTTGGTGGGAAGGAAAGTTATTGTTTTTGTCAGAAACAGCTCACACCCACTGTTTACATTTTTTTCTCAGCAGTATCTGTACTAATTCCTGATTGCCATCAGGTCTTGGCCTGGTGAAAACATTTTCCATAAAAAACTTCTTTTTTCCTACCCAATGGACGTTTTTGGATTAAAAAAAACATTGTGCGAAGTGTCACCTTATTTTTAAAAATATATAACAGATTATTTCAGTTTAAAACAAACCTTTCAACTCAGACTGTTCTGTTCCTATATCTCATGGGAGGACAGAGTGGAGCATTATGGTGGATGTTATTTGAACAATGAATTCAACCAGCTTTAAGGGTGAATTGTATTGGTTTTTAATATTTTTGACAAAAAATAGAGGTTTTTTGTGGACAATCTCATTTTTGTGAAGAAATAGTCTTAGGGGAATGGAGAACAAATGGGGTGGGACAAGGGTTCAGGCCAGAAGCATAGATATGCTTCCTTCCTTCCTTCCTTAGGACCAGGCTCACTTGGAGCTGCATGGGGCAATCCTGGGTGTAAGACTCCCTGGCTTCCTATTTCTTTTCTTTTCTGACTCCCACCTGTTTAAATGTCTCTTGCCTCTGTTTATCTCCCTTTCTGATTCTTTTCTTGCATTTTCGCAATATTTTTTCTTCTTTTTCTCTGCTCTCTGTCCCCTCCCCCTCCACTTTCCAGTTTCTTTGCCTACAAGTTGTTACTTTACACCTTTTTTCTTATTGTTTCTTTTTCTTTTTTCCTTTCTTTCTCTCTTTTTTCTTTCCTTTTATCTGTCTGCTGTGGGGAGTTATCTTCATAGTTTCATAGTTTGTAGGGTGGGAAGGGACCTGAGCAGATCATTGAGTTCAACCCCCTGCCATGGCAGGAAAGAGTACTGGGGTCAAACGACCCCAGCAAGGTGT
>NW_017728886.1:254354649-254389471 GCF_001723895.1 Crocodylus porosus | reverse complement strand
GAGCCCTGGGGGACCCCACTGCCCACATCCCTCCAGCTCGAAAATGACCCATCCACTACCACCCTCTGGGTGCGCCCACCAGCCAGTTGGCGACCCATGTGACTGTGTGGGTGTCGACACCACAGTCCCCCAGTTTCTTAATGAGAATGGGGTGAGAAACAGTGTTGAAGGACTTCCAAAAGTCCAGGAAGACTATGTCCACTGCTACCCCAGCATCTAAGGATTTGGTGACCTGGTCGTAGAAGGCCACCAGGGTGGTCTGACAGGACCTGCCACTAATGAACCTGTGTTGGTTGCCCCTAAGCATGATCTCCCCTCCTGGCCCCTCGTGGACATGTGCCTGGATAATTCTCTCAAAAAGCTTGCCCAGGATTAAGGTAAGACTAACTGGCCTATAGTTTCCCACGTTATCCTTCCTCCCCTTTTTGAAGATGGGAACCACACTGGCCCTCTTCCAGTCCTCTGGCACCACACCAGAGCACCACGAGTGCTCGTACAGCCGTGCCAGGGGTCCTGCTATGACCTCAGCTAATTCCCTCAGCACTCTGGGGTGGAGATCGTCCAGACCAGCTGATCTGAATACATCCAGTCCCTCCAGAAGTTCCCTAATTAGTTCCTCACTAACCCTTAGCCTAGGTGCCCCTTCCCTAGAGTCTAAGGGGGGCCCAGAGGGGGGTGGCTGTTGCGGCTCCTGCTTGGGAAAACGGAGGCAAACAAATAGTTAAATATGTTAGCTTTGTTGTCTGGTGTGACGACCAAATTTACTAGCGTGTCCTGCAGGGGCCCCATGTTACCCGGAACCTTCTTTTTGCCCCCTGTGTATTTAAAAAAGGACTTCTTGTTGTCCTTGATCTGGGAAACTAGTCCCAGTCCCATCTCCGCCTTGGCCTTCCTGACTGCCCCCCTACATCCCTGAGCAACCGCAGTATAATCCTCCCTGGAGCTACGTCAAACCACGGCTTTTAAGGGCTGCGGTTTAAATTTTCTGCCACTGCCCCAAAAGCCAATCAGGCACTCCGGTCTTCCCGGAAGTGCCTGCTGGAAGTCCCACCCCCTACACTCCCTCACTGGGGGGATCCAGTGCCTCCTGAGCCTGCTTCTGGAGGGTTAACCCCGGGGGTGCTCCCTGGCTTGGGGGGACAGTCCCCCCTAGCCCACCCCCTGTTTGCGCACTCTGTTCGTGCAGCGCGGCTCAGGAGCACAGCTCCCTACCGACTCAGGTAAAAGGGATCTGGGGGGGCTTCCCCTCCGCATCTGGCTCAGCTGTGTCTGGTCCCTCTGCCCACTTACCTTAGGGGGAATCAGCCGCTGCTGCCCCCGCTGCTGGCTCCACTGCTGCTGCGTCCGCTTCCACTTCGGGTCAGGTAAGGGGGCACACGTGCGTGCGGGACACACGTGTGCCTGGATCCCTCCTCTCCTCCCTGCTCCTGGCTCCTGAGTTCTTATTTATCTTATTTATCTCTTGTCTTTCAAGTGATACAAATTATCCCCTTCTCTCTTTTTCTTTTTTATCTTAATTCCCTCTCAGCCTTCCTCTCCCTCCTCCCTCCTTCCCTGCTTTGGGCACCCCACCCCCACCTCTTGCTTTTATGGCCTCATTCCCAAACATATATTTCTGTAGTTAATATACACAGTTTTGTTGTTGCTGTTGTTTCCTTAGCTTTAGCTTTTGAAATTAACCCTGTCCTAGCAGGAATGGCTGCTCCTATGTCCAGCAGCTGGCATGGGGATGACTCTCAAGACCTCCCCTTTAACCATGACTTGAGGGGTCACACCCCTTCCTATGTCAGGGTCAAGGTCTGTGTAGGTGCCCTAGCTGGTCTCCTGGAACAACATAACTTATGTTACATGGGTCATATTAACATGGTCCCAGTGATTTACCTGAGCACTTCCACCCTGGTCAACAGGGTGCGTGCAGAGGGCCTGGATATCACAGGTGTACCTTATCTTGTCACGCCCCTAGATACCCAGGCTTTGAGAGTGGTGATTTCCAATGTGCCCCTGCATGTGTTTGATGGGGAGCTGGCCAAGGGACTCAAGCGCTATGGGTTTCCTACGAGTCCCTTTTACTGACTGATGATCAGAAGCAAGGACCCGAAGCTGAAGCATATCCTGTCTTTGTGAAAGCAAGTTTTCATGCATCTCAGAGAGGGCCCATGGTCTCTGCCTTACTCGAACCTCACATTTGATGGGCAGAGGTTTGCGATTTATTTTTCCTTGGGGGAGACCATGTGTTTCCAGTGTGGTAGGCCATTTGTTTCCAGTGTGGTAGCTCTTCCCACCTAGCAGCCAAGTGCCCACAGGGGAAAGCAGCTGGAACATCGGTGACTTCAGTGGTGCCAGTGGATGATGCATCCACTTCTGGGACACAGGTTCCACCCAGTAAGGCCAGGAGCTCTTCCCAACCTCCTTTCACCCCTGTTCCATCTGAGTGGGTTTGGGTCTCTGGCGTGAGAGCACCATCCAGTGGAGACGCTGGGACTACTCCCTAGACCTCTCTGCCACCCATTCCACCTATGGTGCCCACCCCACAGTTCAGAGGCCCCACCAGGTGGAGGGGCTGATGCCTACACTTTCCCCCTGCCTGCCCTGACTACCCCAGCTGAGGCAGCTGGGGTGGCTGGTGATTGTGGCGCCAAGGCCCTGTTGGATGTTGGGGCTTGGGATGCCTCCCAGCTGCCCTCCACCATGGCCTTGTCTGAGGTGGCTGGCCCTGGGGAGGTGCGCTGGGAGCAGTCTGGTCCATCCCCTATGAAAGGTGGGCCACCTGCCACTAGGAAGAAGAACAAAAAGAGGAAGGTGAAGGGGGCATCTCAGGACACCCCATCCCTGCTGGGACCCTCCTCAGCTGGTGCCGGGGGACGCCCCTGCTGGAAAGCCTGACCCTGCTCCAGCTGTCATGCCTGCAACCCTGTTGAATGCGGACAGGGGTGGCTTGGAGGTGGAGGAGGTGAAAGTGGGGGTCACCAACCCCTCATCTGTCTCCCAGCTTCCAGAGTCAGGTGGCAGTAAAAGTGATTCAGAATGCCTGTCTTCTGGAGGCCCAACCCAGGGGGTGGCAGAGGAGTCTGCTGACCTCTTGATCACATCCCAGCATACTGAATTGGATGAGGAAGCTAGTGAGATGGAGATTCAGCTTTCTGACTCTCACAAGCAACCTCGAGAGCAGGATGACTTCTTCCACCCCCCCCCCCCCCCCCCCCCCAGGAAAGTGAGGATCACTTTCCCAGAGCCAGTCTTTGACCTGGATGAGGAGAGGAGGCTGATGTGTTTACACATTGAGGGTGTAGACAGTGTGTTTGTGGGTGATCTCCCACCTGGGGTGCAGCATCTCTGTGCTTCTGTCAGAAATGTCCAGCTCATGTTGGCAGACTCTGCCCTGGGTCAGACCTGACTATGGGGGTCTCTTGGCCTATTTGAAATAGACCAAAGGACAGAAGAATGTAGTGGGGGACATCACCCAGTGGTGTGCAGGTCCTAAACTCTTTGTCAAGGGTGCCAGAGGTGCACTCAAACTTATGCAACAGGATCTAGACACTTGGCAGATGGCTTACCATCTGGAGAACCTTGCACAGCAGGTAAGAGGTGAGTGGGGTCAGAGGGCGGGGGGTTTCTGGAGTACAGTAGGGCATGATAGGCCTTCCCCAACCTGTCTCTGCTTTTTTGCTCTGCTCTTGAGTGCTCGCTCTTCCACCAACACCTTACCTCGCTCTTTCTCTCCCATACCCACACCCATGGCAGCCACGACCATTGGCACTTTTAACATCAATGGATGTCAAGATCTGGTGAAACAGGAGACCATCCTGGAGCTTCTGTGCCAGAAGCAGCAGGCCATTGCCTTCCTCCAGAACACATATGCCAATAGGCTTAACCAGGCGGCTTGGCACACTGCCTGGTGAGGCCACTTGTACCTGAGTCATGGCACCAACCTTAGTGCTGGGGTTGCGACTCTCCTATCATCACAACTATAGTATGATACGGTGGTGGTGCAGGAGATTGTCCCCGGCCTCCTGCTGACTGTCTGTGTTACTTTATCACAACACCACCTGCTACTCATCAGCGTCTATGCACACACTGATGGCCAGGAGAGGGTCACTTTCTTTGAGACCGCTTCTTCTTCAACCTGAAGTGACACTGGGCAGCAAGCAAAGTCTTAGATCACCTCAAGACCCACAAGGACAACCTGGCAAAATATGTGAGCATGCCAATCATGGACCCAGGTGAAGTACATGAGCACGCCATTGCCTTCTATTGTGATTTGTTTGTGGCTGAGCTATCCTGCCTCAAGGCCAGGCAGAAACTCCATGAGGGGCTGCCATGTCTCTGTGCCCTGAAGGCCAACGAGCTTCAGTGGGAATTGTCTCTGGAGAAGCTGGCAGCAGCCGCAGCTGGCCTTGCCTTCGGCAACCCCCAGGCTTTGATGGGTTTCCTACCGAGTTCTATAAGACCTCTGGCCTCTCCTCGGCCCCTGCCTCCTGCGCGTTTTCCAGGAGAACCTTGCCGACAAGGTCCTACTGATGCGCTGCCACTGAGCAGTGCTTACACTGCTGCCCAAGAAGGCAGACCTTGAGTGCATTAAGAACTGATGGCTGGTCTCCCTGCTGTATGCAGACTACAAGATTCTGGCCAAAGCACTGGTGACCTGCCTCTGCACTGTCATGGCCTCTGCCATTAGGCCTGAGCAGAGCTACTGTGTGCTGAGCAGAACCATCAAAGACAACCTGTTCCTGCTGCATGACCTACTCATGGCCAGTGAACTGTTCAGCCCAGACATCGGCCTCATCTCTCTGGATCAGGAGAAGGCTTTCGACTGGGTGGGCCATGCCTACCTCTTCCAGACCATGGAGGCCTTTGGCTTCAGGCCCCTCTTCACCGGGGCCCTCCAGGTCTTGTATCAAGACACCTCCAGCTTGCTCAAGGTGAATGGCATGCTCTGTGGCCCATTCTCCATGTGCAGAGACATCCATCAGGGCTTCCCCCTTCAAGGTATGCTCTACACCCTGGCCATCAAGCCGCTGCTGCATGCACTGCAGCACCACCTGAGTGATGTCGCCTTGTCATTGGCCATAGGCCCGTCCATTGACCCTCTGCTCTGGCTGTCGATGTATGCAGATGGTGTGACCATCTTCCTCAACACCCAGGAAGACGTGTGGGCCCTGACAGGCTGCCAGTGATCCTATGAACATGTCTCCTCAGCCTGTAACAACTGGGCCAAGAATGATACCCTGCTGCTTGGAGCATGGATTGGAGGGCCTCACCTGGTTCTGCCAGAGCCTCAAGGTCATGGGTATGTTCCTAGGGCCACCAACCTTCATAGCATACACCTGGGACAGCCTTGAGGAAGGGGTAGAGGCCCACCTATAATGGTGGTGCTGGCACCTACCCAGCCTCTCCTACCATGGGCATTTCTTCATCATGAACAACCTCGTGGCAGGAAACCTGTAGCACCGGTGCTCCATAGTCGACCTGCCACAGGACCTACTCAAGAGGCTCCAACGCTTCTTGGTAGATTTTTTCTAGGATGGGTGCCATTGGCTCCCATGAGCTGTCCTTTACCTACCTGTCACTGAGGGTGGCCAGAGCCTGGTTGACCTCGCGAGCAAGGTGGCCGCCTTCCACCTGCAAGCTCTTCAGTGACTCCTCTACGGTGAGGAGCACCTACCCTGGCAACAACTGGCATGTCAGTTTCTGCAGAGGGTGGGGCCCTCATCTTCAACTGGGAGCTCTTCCTGTTGGTCCTCACACTCCTGAACTGGGTGGTGCTTCTGGCTTTCTACCATGGTATGGTATGAGCCAGGCAAGCCAGCTTCTGCCTCCAGCCCCAGGCCCGGCACCTGCAGTTCCCGCAGCTGCTGAGGGAACCCCGGTACACAACCCAGCCCTGAGGTGCCCTGTGCTAAGCCTGGCTTCCACCAGCCCCATGGCTGCTCTCATCCAGGTGCATGTCCTCTGCCTGAGCCATCTCTTTGACCCCGCTCAGTCAGCCTAACTCTCACTCGAGGCCCTGACCACCTGGCTAGATAGGCTGTCTCCTGCATGACATCCAGGTGGCCCTCCCACCAGAGGCAGAAGCCACCCTGGATGACCATCTGAGGGCATGCCAGGTCCCCCATACCACAGATGCCCCGAGTGAGGCTTTTCTCATGATGCCTTTAACCCCACCATTGCTGGCGAGCTGGCTGGCAGGCCTGGCACCCTGCTGACGCTGTGCTTCCTGACAGTGACACAGGTTTCCCCTTTGCTTTTCTGTTGCATAGAAGCCTATATGCCTGGGTGGTTTATGTCCAGTACACCCTGGTGCTGGCATGTAGGTGCATACACGGTAGCGATGGTGCTTGGGGCTCCCAGATTCCCTACCAGCCCACCCGGCTTTGCACATATTGTATAACCTGCCAACTACCAAGAAGACTGGTGACCTGCTGTGGCAGTTGCTGCACAGCATCCTAGCCACTGGCACATTTGTGTTCCACTTTGACCCAGCTGCCTCGATGGCCTACCCCTTCTGCCCTGGGGGCATTGAGGAAAACCTCTTTCACACCTTCCTTGACTGTCCCCACCTGCAGCCACTCTTTGTCACCCTCAAGGTGCTGCTGCGAGCGCTGGGCAGGAGCTTCTCAGAGACCAGCAACATGTACTTCTACCCCTACCAGGCAGCCGAGTTGGGTGCCATCTGCCTGGTCAACTTTCTACTGGGTCAGGCCAAGCTGGTCGTCCTCAAGAGCTGCCACAATCGGCTTTCTGGGACAGGCTCAGACGATGCCCTGTGGCTTTTTGGTCTCCTGGTGTGGGCATGCCTCTTGCTGGAGCTCGAGCATACTGTGATGCCCACCTTTGAGGCATGCTAGGCCCTCAAGGGAGCACTGTGCCACATGGAGGACGGCCGTCTTCAATATGTGCTCTGATGTCATGACCGGTCTGGATGACCAGGCAGACTTAGTGTCAGACTGTGACTCCCAGCTTGTGCCATGCCCTGGGCCCTCACCAGGCTGCTTTTTGCTATTTTATGTGTGTGGGAAGTTGAAGGGTTTGTCATGTGTATGATTGGATAGAGCAGGGTAGGAATCGTTTTTTTATAGAAGGCTTTGGTCTAGACAACCGGGTGGCGAGTGTCCTGTCATGTAAGACACAATGTGTAATACAGCAAAAGTGTCTGTCATGGTGTGATGTTCTGAATGTAATGACATGGTGCTCTTGGTTTGATGGTAATGTGTTTGTCTTTGCTTTGTATATTGGACCTGGCCTCTGGAGGGGCCAACTTTTTGTACCCCAAACCCTGAATAAAATAGTTAAAAAGTCAAAGTCCTTCCTTCCTTATCTGCCCTTTTGAGTTCATGTAAGAGTGAGGGCATTAATAACACACCAGGAGTTAATACATGGGTGGGGAGGAGCAGTCTTCATATGGGGAGGAAGACAGAAATAGAATATGTGTGCTTAGTCATGTACAACACATAATGGACTGAATTGTCCTCTTTGTGTCAGTGCTATAAAGCTGGAATGACACTGTTAAATTAGTGAAGTCACCTTGTCTGTGCTGGAGAGAGATGAGAGTTTGGCCTATTGTTTAAACCTCTGAGCTTTTTATTTTAATATTTGAAACATGCTCTACTCTCAAAGCAGCTTAACATGTTTGTCTTTTATCAGTATCATATAAATGTCAGATGCGATTTGCTTAAATTTGCATAGGATTTCCATATTTGTCTCCTTAGTTAAGAGTTTAGTCATCTTCTACTGCAAAACAACACGTGAGGTGGAGGGGTGGGCTTGCACTTTCGTCCCTGCTTCAGCAAGTCTGTTGTGGAGCTGTTTGCTTGATGTGAGTGCAATAATTCTATATGAGAATGGGAGGGAAAAATCAAAAAGAAACTTACTCGCCATAAACAGTAATGAGACAGGGGTAGCATGATTCACACGTTGCCAAGGCCAGCAGTTGGCAGATCTAGGTTCTGTTCCTTTTTCTGACTTTATAGTTTTTGCCAAGCCATTTCCAAGTCTGTGCTGCTTTCTCCTTCTACCAGTTGTCTATTTAGTAAGTTCCTTGTGGTGAGAATGGTCTTCTGTTGTATTTTGGTACAGTGCCTCACACGACATAGCTCCAATCGTAACTGAGACTTGAGGCGCTGGTCTGGTAGAAATGAATGGCAAGGAGAAGTTCGGACAAAGGTATGGAAGTTGATTGGGGTTGCAAGTGGGAATGGATATGTGCTGGGAAGGGACTGGACATTTGGTAAGAATACTAGATTAGCAATTTCTGGACCTTCTTCAGTTCCCCCATAAATTAACCGAGGGGGAAGAAGCTGCTTATCCTCAGAACTGTAATCAGCTCTACCCTACCAGAACAGTGGTCAGTTAGTTTGCTATCCCATCTCTGAGAGCAGTCACAATACCATCCTTAACAGGCAAGTTGAGAGAGCCTCCATATTCCTGTTAATGCCTGGTTCTCACACGGTGCTTTCTGCCAAGTGTTCTACAAAGGATGGAGGTCTCGTTATCCTATATTACAGATGGGAAAATAGAAGCACAGAGAGATTAAAAATTGCACACTACTAGCAGAGCTAGAAATAGAGCACTTGAAAGACCTAGGTTGTAGGGCTGTGTGAAGCTTTGGTCCCTGATTCAATCTGACGGAGATTCGGCGGCCAAATCTCCAAATCCGAATCAAATCAGAGGACACTTTAATCTTTCCGAATCAATTGGAGCCCTCTGAATCAATTTGGAGACATTCGGAAAGATTTGCCATTTGGACATAGACACAGCTTTAAATGTTTTTTTCTACATACCTCTAGACGCCAGGTGGCTTTTGAGTGCTGCGATGCTGGGGCTTATGGAGTATCCCATAGAAGCATGGGGGGGCTCCCCAGCACACTGGGCAGCAGATCCAGAAGTGAACCAGAAGCTCTTCTGGTCCACTTCCAGTTCTGCCAGGGAGCACATGGGGTCCCCCTCCCCACCCACACCCCCCTGGCTCGGCAGCTGGTGCCTCCTGAGTCTGGGGGGGCATCTGAGGACCCCCCATGACCAATTACTGAGCCAGGGAGCCGGTGGACCAGGAAGTGGACAAGAAGTACTTCGAATCCACTTGCGGGTTCGTCACCAAACATGTGGAGGACCCCCCGACCCCTTCCACACTCCTGTGGGATGCTCCATCTGCCCCAGCATTGCAGTGTTCAGAAGCTGTGCTGGTACTTTGAGGTATGTAGAAAAAACATTTAAATCTGTGTTTGTGTCCAAATTGTTGATTTTCTGAATCAGCATTGGATCTTCAGATTTGGATTCTGCTGAATTGAATCCGGGACAGTGATCTGAATCAACAAATCAAATCACTGTCCCTAATTCAGGCCGAATCTGAATTGATCAGGGGCTGCTTTGTACACCCTTACTAGGTTGCATCCACAAGACCACATGGCCTCAATTGTAGACGAACCTGCCCAGAGGAGATTCTTCATCACCCTCAGGAACATGAAATTTATTTACCTTAGAAATGGTTTAATGGAGTGGAGCAGTGAATATTCTCCTTGTCCCTGTAGGTAGCTGGCCAGTACTTTCAAGCTTGGCTATTTAAATTTTGTAGTTGCTTTAGATGCTTAAAAACAAATTCAGGAACTAAATTTCAAGCACCAAGATTTGTGAAAATGACTCTTTGTTTCTTAAATTCTGTGAATGCCAGCAATACTATGTGACAATGAGTTTCACCCGTCACACCTCGGTAACTGTTACGAATGTGTTCCTTTCCTCCATTCTGAGTGTATGACTTCCTATTTCAAGACTATCCCCTTGTTGCTTTAAGGGGAGGCTGTCTGACATAGGCTATAGGACAGCCTGATCTACAACTTACGTATTGTTTATTATTTTCTCTTTTTATCACAGTCCCTTTTATTTGTCTCCTCAAAAAACACTCAGCTGTTTTAAGTTGCTGCTGCTGCTTTGATGGGAGAAGAGCTAACTGATTTATACAAGCTGACATCCTGCCTCTCATTCTTTCTATGAAGAAGTTTATTTTCATGCTTCCAATTGTTTTGGGGCTCTCTCTCTCTCATCCCCCCGCCTCTATTTCTGCTGGTTTTCTCAGCAGGTGGTTGAGGGTAGATCCAATAGAGACTTAGGTACTGGAGTGGTGTCACCTACCTGTTAGGCCCCTGGAGTAGAATTCAAATCCCACTTAGGCACGAGGGCCCCCTGTCTGGACTCAAGTTGGTTGCCTGAGAAAGGAGGTCCAAAAAACCCACACACTAAGAAAAGAGTGACCTAGAGCTAGCTAGCCAGAAGTGATAAGCACAGAAATGTATCTTACCTCTTGGTCTTTTGGGAACTTAGGTGCCTGACTCAGGGCTGTAGGCAGGTGCTTCGAGTGGGAGTCTTCTCTTGAGGGTAGATACAAACAACTGTTTTTTCTAACTCTTTAAAAAACTGCACAGAGGTCTCTCGTTTAAAGCACAACTACTAGAGGAGGTAGTCCTGGTGCCCAAGATAGGTCCCGCTTTACGTAATACCACGGTGTTAGAGCACTTGCCCAACCATGGGGAGACATGATTTGTAGGCTTTCTTCTGCCGGAGGGTTCAAACCCTTACCTTCCATTTCCTAGGAAAGTGGACAAACCACAAGGCTGTAGGGCTAAGGGTAGAGGAAGGGGGCATGCTTCATCCCTCCTGCTGATGCTGTGCAAGTGTGCAGAAAGCAATACAAGATTCATGCAGCCAGAAGAGAAAGCACATGATAGCAAAGGAAGGTTTCCTCTGGTGGTGAAGGCACTCTGGCACGGGAAGTCCTGGACTCTCTTCTGATTGCTGCTTATGCATTTTATGTTAAATGGTCATTGGATAGAAATCAGAAATAATCCTTAGAGCTGGCACCAATCTTGGGTCTTTTACCATCCCAGCTGAGTGTCCTAACCACACAGCTACACAGTTGTGGTCCCTCTTGAGTGCTTCCTCCCTGGTCCCATGAGTCTTGCATAGTTTTCCAGGCACTGGCAGAGCATCAATGGGAAGATGAAGTATGGCTCCTTCGCCTTCTACCTTCCCGCCTAGCCTATAGGCTGGTAGTTTAGGCACTTTCCTAAGACTGCAGTTTTGGACTGAGGTCCTGGGGTGGACTTCAGGCAACTAAAATAAGAACAAAATCCTTTTTTGGATGTGGCCATGAGTGACCAGGGCTGATCTCAGGAATTATACTGAGGGCCTGCTGTCAATTATAATTTCCATCCTATTTCTTCTCTCTCCTAATATTTTATTGCTTTCTGACTGCTATACACTGACCAAGTATCAATACTGAGCTGCCCAGGAAGCCAAATACACATTGCAAAAGTGTTCTATGATTGGAGCATGTGTTTCCAGGGACCTCTCTTTTGCCTATGGAACTGTAAAGAAAGAGCATTAATGGTCTTTGAAAGCAATCAGGCTCTGAATAGGTGTGTTGTATGGTATGTTTTGTTTTCCTCTGCTTGGAAGAGGATTTATGCAAAAATTCTGACCTTCATTGGTATTTATTTGCATTGCCATCATTCCTCCTTAAGTGCTTTGTTTTGCATAATGTTATTCAGGCACAACAGCCAGCATTTTCTTTTCTATTTTGATTGCTTTACTTCCTCAACTATAGCTGTTCTGTGGTAGCTGATTAGTGTGATAACCTTTAGAAATATTTTGGACCAGAATGAGTAATACCTACTAGCAGTGAACAATGTACACTGGGTGTGGCCTACAGGACTTTCTCTATGGAATACTTTATTTGCCTAAAAACTCACATTTAGGGCTATGGGCTCTTGCAAAGGGTTTAACATAGGATGCAAAACTTGCTGTTAGTGTGTCCTAACTATGGTCTTTCATGCTGACCAATTTATACATGTCCCTTTGTTTCCTTGTGCCCCCTCTTACGCTATACAGGCATACCTTGGAGATATTGCGGGTTCAGTTCCAGACCACCACAATAAAGCGAATATCGCAATAAAGCAAGTCACATGAATTTTTTGGTTTCCCAGTGCATATAAAAGTTATGTTTACACTATACTGTAGTCTATTAAGTCTGCAATAGCATTATGTCTAAAAAACAATGTACATACCTTAATTAAAAAATACTTTATTGCTAAAAAATGCGAAGTGAGCAAATGCTGTTGGAAAAATGGCGCTGATAGACTTGCTAGACGCAGGGTTGCCACAAACCTTCAATTTGTAAAAAACGCAATATCTGCGAAGGGCAATAAAGCGAAGTGCAATAAAACGAGGTATGCCTGTATTAATTTGCTGTATCTTGATGGAGACTTTGAATCTAAGCCTTTTGCAGCTGGCTAGCTAATTTTGAGCCTTCTTGTCCTGTTTGGTACCATAGCTAGCACAGCATGGTGCTATCTAATGCTCCTAGTGCTATCCAGCATGGTGCTATCTGGGGGTGATGATCCTGTGGTCCCTCTTAGGAGGGATACTCTTAAGTATACCCTGCATACCTGTTCCTGCTCACATGTGGAAATGTGGCATGGAAGCCATTCCAGGGGTTGTCCCCTCCTGGCTGCACTCAAAACCTCTATCCCTGGCATGCTTTAGAATGACTATGTGGGATACTCAGGAGTGGCTTTACTACTGCATTTCTGGTGTTGGTGGGTGTGAGAGGGAGTGGGTGGTTAGAGCAGGTCTGGGGATATCCCACCCCAAGAAGCCCTAGGATGCAGTCAGATGTACCCTAAGATAGCAGAAAGAATTGCATGTTTAAAACAGTGGCACAGGAATTAAAAGCAGAGCAACATCACAAGCATTCTGAGACTATTTCAAGCATCGTGAGAGCATCATCCCATGGGGCTTGCCATAGGGCCCTGCTACATGTTCAAAAATTAAAGCTGGATAGAAACCAGCCATAGAGTTGTTACACATTTTCAAGCACTGGGGGCACCTGTACACATGTAACGAGGCTGCTCCAATTCCACCCTTCAGTAAATGTTGGATAAGAGTAAGCAACTGGCTTCAGAGTGGGAGAAACCATCAAAGGAGTTGGAAGAGAAATATAGAAGCTGGAAGAGGAATATAACAAGTTCCCAGCTGATTGACAGGCCACTTTAAAGTGGCTTTGTTGTGCTAAATAGGAGAGCCTAGTCCCAAAGAATCAGTCTCGGAAAAATAGGGCAAGATACCCCTGCCCTGCAAAAAATCAAAAAAAAAAATTTGGCTAGAATGTCGATATCTAAATCCAGAACTGTGGTATCTGAAAACCATACCTCAGTTGCTGTATAACTCAGAAGACATCCAAACTCCATAGCTAACTAAGATTTTGACTTGAATATTTCCCTGACTACCTAAAGTTCCATTTCTGCACATACCCAGAAGTATATCAGTTTTGATCAATAATGAACAGCTCGTTGCCTCTTCCCGACCTAATCCTGCTGAGGATCCAGGACATAGGCATCCCTCTACCTAACTCATCCAAGAAGCTCAGTGACATGCATTTTCCCAAGGCAGACCTAACTGATCAGATTCCATAGTAGCACTCACTCGATCTTCTTTCAAACTATAGGGGAGGTACTACTTTATCGAGCAGCTGAGTGGTTTGAGTAATCCCCAGGATATTGGAAATCCAGACAGGCATTCAAACCCACATCTTCTGACAGTGCTTTCATGTTCGGGCTTTGAGCTGTTCTAGGGTGGCTGTATTAATTGCTTCTCTTAAAGCTGTTTCACTGGGTGGAAAAGAAATATAGATCCATTGCACCAAAGAAAAGGAGCAAGAGAAACATGACTCCCTAGTTTAGTCATTAAGGACTTTCGTGAAGTCCAGTTCCTGTACCAAGGGCTGTTGGTACATTGTACACCAACATTAAATGCACAGATAGTCCTTGAAGCAGAGAACAATGCCCAGCATCCTATTTCCAAGTGTGTACCAGAACTGTAATCCTCTGTCTCTGAGCTGCAGGAGTATGATACCCCAGTTATCAAGTCTTTTGTATTGGGTAACTCTAGTGTACTTTCTGAGTAGCCTGTAGGTCCTGTTGTGAGGTACCTAACTCCCTGTGTTAGCAGCACTCAGCTCCCCATTCAGGCAGAGGGTGCCAGTATAGCTAATTCAGGATCTTTGATTTTACTCCAGAACAAATTATCTTAAGAGTTAAACACTTACAGTGCTTGCCCTTGTCATGCATGAGGTCCTTCTTGGACTTAGCCTGTAGTTCCTAGGAAATGGCAGCCTTAGAGTAGGCCATTAAAAGGGCCAGTCAGAAAAGGATGAAGGAGCTATTCAGTGTGTTATAACTGACCACTGTATCACAAAGTAATCACCATTAGGGGTGTGCAAAATGGTTTGTATTTGATTTGGATTTAGATTCAAACCAAATCAAGGACAGTGATTCAATTTGTTGATTCAAATGACTGTCCCCGATTTGATTCGGTCCAATCCAGATCTGAAACTGATTTGGTTCAATCCAATCTGAATTGATGTTGATTCAGAGACTCAGTGATTCGGCCATAGACACAGCTTTAAATGTTTTTTCTACGTACCTCGAGGTAGCAGGCATAGCTTGTGAACGGTGCGATGCTGGGCAGATGGAGAGGCCCACAGGAGCGCAAGGGGCCCTCCCACATGCTCAGTGGTGAGTCTGGAAGTGGACTGGAAGCCAAACACATTGCCTCTCCCCGCATTCCCGCTGGCTCAGTGATCGGCCATGAGGGGGACCCCGGGTGCCCCCCCAGAGCCAGGAGGCATCAGTTGCCAAGCCGGGGGGGGAGGGAGGGTGCTCTCCCTGGCAGGCCCGGAAGTGGACTGGAAGTGCTTCTGGTCCACTTCCGGGTCTGCTGCCGAGCATGCTGGGGAGCCCCCCATGCTCCTGTGGGACACTTCATCTGCTCCAGCATCTCAGTGTTCACGAGCCTCCTGGTACCTTGAGGTATGTAGAAAAAACATTTAAAGCTGAATCATTGAATCACTCCGAATCTCTCTGAATTGATTCAGAGGATCCCGATTCGATTCTGAGAGATTAAAGGGTCCTCTGATTTGATTCAGATTCAGAGATTCGGCCACCAAATCGGGCCAAATCTCTGCCAAATCGAGTCAGGGACCAAAGCTTTGCACAGCCCTAATCACCATGGGAATATGCAGATGTGAAAATGTGAAAAACCCTAATTGCAAAACCCAACAGTGGACCTTCTCAAGCAGAAGTCTGTATTCTAAGCAGTGCTGAGCAGCAACTCTTATGGGGCTGTCAATAGGAACAAACTGTTGCCTCTTCAAATATTACAAAAATATTCTCCATATAATCTCATATTTTCCAGGGGTAGTAAGTCAGCTCATTGGCTCACACTTCTCTAAGCTATACATCAAATTTGAATGGATGTTTAGGCATACATCAAGAAAGGGACAGGAAAGTAGAACATTTGCCAAAGATAATAATTGGTGCTTAAAATTAACTTTGAGTATTTGTGCTAGGAAATTTGGCTGGGTGACTGTTAAGTGGAAAGCAAACACAAAGGGAAGGCAAGCAAGGTTGGATCCAAGATGTTAGGGGTTTTTTTTTTCTTCCTCAGTTCAAACAAATATTTGTGGAAAAGGATTTAGTATTTGCTCAGCTGTCATTGAAGAAATGAGACTGTAACGGTTACCGATCTTCTCACAGGTTCACAGCTAGGCCATCTGGTTTCTAACTGCACCCTTTTGGGAAACCATCTTGCAACCAATAGGAGATGGTTCCCAATATACCCAGTCTGGCCATGATGTCTGCCACTACTCCAACAGATGTGCACCCTGGCAAGATTAAAAGTTCATCTTTGGGCTTCCTTTTATAATTCTGTGATAACGAGCCTTTGCCCTCCTCATATTCCCTGTTGGGTCGCTTGATTTTGCCAAGAGATACTGCTCTGGGGCCAATGCTGTTCACTGATTTAAACCTAATTTGAATATTCAAGGCCAAATGCTGTCCCGATTTACACCTTATGGAACCTCATTAGCTTTAATGAGATCATGCTGGATGTAAATCAGGAAAGGATTTGGCCATCAACCTCTGATTTTATTGATCCTTTTGTACGAGGCAATAACTGTAAAGGGGCATCATGCCACTGTGCATTAACAAATAGGTAACAAGGCAAGTATAGTTAATGGTGCCAGAAGTATAAGCCTCATAATTAATAGTCTTTGGAAAGACATACCAATCCTGGTCGTGTTGATTGATCTTTTAGAGCCTTTATTTTCATACTTCTGTGCCACATCTCTGCTTAAAACTGTATCCTCCTGTACCTGGGTCTGCCATGTGTGGTCCTTTGCCTGCCCAGAATGCAATTCCAGGAAACCTATGCCCTGTAATCTTTAAAATAATTTAAAACCAAACTGATGGCACAAACATAACCGAATGCTGCAACTGTATGGCCTTAAACCACAAAGCTAAAGATTATTAACTTCCGTTATCATACCTTAATTTAGATGCAGAGGACTTTAGAAGAAAAGAGTCTCTCTCACATTTCTGTAACATAACCATGAGCATTTATGGTGCTACTAAAAAAATATTATCTATGTGTAGAGATAAACAAGGGCCCCCTTAAAGTGCTAGTCAGTAATTGTCACCATTGGAAAAACAAATAGAGAAAAAACGTTTTCAAAGAAGGAGTCTCTACTTGAGCTACTGTCTTTCTTGCTCTTTTCCTGAGTGGGAAGAGAGCCACAGAGCATAAAAGTTTGAGTGTGACAAAAATGTCGATTGCTCCTTAGCTTTGATTTACAAGTGCTCAAAGATTTACCTTTTTCTCAAGAAAAGGCTTTCCATGGAAGGCTTGACACAATGTCTAGTTCACAAGTTTGGTTTGTCTAGAAAGTCTGTTGCTCTCCAATCTGCTTTTTACGTGTTTTTACTAGACATATTATTTCCCATGCTCTTGCGACACACTCCAGAGGCAAGAACTAGTCTTTGGGGGTGCCAGTGGACATAAGGATTCCTTGCAGTAAAATAACACAATATTAACGGGGATGTGTGAAGTCGAGGGCACCGGGTGTTTAGGTAAGAGGCACTGCTGATCTAAATGAGCAGCAAACTGAAGGAGGAAAACACACTTAAAATGCACTTATGCAAAGAGTAATTTGCCTCTTTCTTTCATCACTTTTCCATGGGATCAATTAGATCAGGACTCTGCAAAACCTAGTATAGATTTTACTCAGTTTTTTTTACAAAAATATTTTGAGAGTCACAGCCTTCAAAGAGTAAGCAGGTTGTTCTAGGTTTCCCTCATAGTTAACAAGGAATTTCCTTTGCCCAGTGTCCCACATCACCCAGCTCAGGCATTGAGGACACAGCAACTGAATGCCAGCCAACTTGCTCACTACACATTACCTTTCCAATGCAGGGTGACAACAGCAGCTTTCACCTGACCCAGTTCTGAGTGAACAGGCAGTTTGGCCCAAGTTGTCCTTCGCTGTCTCAATTGTGAGCTGGGGAAGCTGGAGTTCCTCCGTGCCTCCTGTCAGAGAGGTAGCTCAGTGTAGCTTTGCACGCACTGATCACTCTCCTCCACCTCTACCTTATCCCAGATTTCTTCCTTCCTTATACTGCTGCCAAGAGGGAAGCAGACAATGGCAGAGCTCCTTGGCACACTGGTGGAAAGAGGGTAGCGGCTGTGACTTGGTATGGCAGAGACCTCATAGTTCCACTTGAGTTTGGTCCTTTTGCACCGATGGGGTAGGGAGCAGCATTTGACCTTGTGCTTCTTGTTTTCCTTTGGGCTGTTAAATAAAGTAGATGCCCCTCTGAGTTCTCTATCACCTGTATTTGCTTCTATAGGACTGAATATGATGCTCCCCCTGTTATTTATTGGCTAACTACATGCCCTGTCCCCTGTTTCCCCATAGCACACCCAGCCTAGAAAATGGAATCAGAAGAGGGAGCTGCCAACTGAGGAACAGCAGGTTTTATCGGATAAGTGGCACTGCTGTTACCCCACAAAGAATTTTACACACGTTTGAAATCTATTCCACGACCAGGTGGGGTTTTAAAACAACGGCACTAGCATCCTAGGAGCAGGGATTACATGCTGCCCTAGAGACAAACGGGCTAAAAACGAGCAGGCCTCAAGGGCATAAGTGGTCTTTTTTCTTTTTAAAAGTTTGCTAGGCTTCTTGGCCTGTGAGAAAACAGAAATGATGGGATCCTCTGAGATGTTACATTTTATCTGAGCACTGCAGTTTAGCCCTTAGAGGGGGGTTTTCCGACAAAAAACCACTGCCTTCTGCCTTGCTCATATGTCTTCGCTCTGAAACTTATCTCCTTGTTTTAATCCTAGGAAAGGTAAAGAACTTCTAAGGAAAGGTCCCTGAGTCCCTGCAGGACTTAATGGAAAGCACTTAGTGGCTTTGGAAGACTCTTGCACCAGTGCACCTTGCCTGTTACCAGCTCCCCATCCTACGACAGTTCAAGCATTTGGCTCTGTTTTCCAAAGCCCTTCACAGGCTGGGACTGAATTACCTCACCATGGCCATGATGACGTTCTCCAATTCATTGTGGGGAGGTGGAGTCTGCATCCTCCTGTAGAGAACCAATCTAGAACAGCAAGTAGGTAGCTTGCAATACTGGGTCCCAAGCAGGTGGTCCAACACAACACTAGCTGGACCACCTTCAGGTGTTCTCAAAGGTAACATAATCCAGTGTAACAGCATGTGGTAGAGAGCTTTTGTAGGAGGGCCTGGAGCCATGGCTCCATGGGATTTCAAAGGTGGGACTTACATTCACATTTTGCAACCAACTTTCAGTCCCTTGCAAATGGGATAGAGCTTTCGGCTTCTTGCTCTAAAAACACAGACCCTCCAACTCCATCCCCGTTTATCACAGCATACTGTTAGACTGTGGAAGCCATAGCATACAGATAGCCAAACTAATTCCATCTAATATAGCTAAATATCTTGACTGCACATGAGCCCATTCATCTCTCATGCTGGGCAACGCCTGTCTGGAACTGGCCCACTAGGCAGAACTGCATTACATTTCTCTGCACCCCAGAATGCTATAGATCTTTTTTCTAATAAGAAAACTAATTAATAGACCCCATTGTGCTGGATTTATGGCTTTCTACAGTTTAAAGAGCAAGACAAAACAGGGGAGCGGGGTAAGGAAATCAAACTGTTCCTAGAGAAACAGGCAACCACTGCCTTGCCTTTCCACAGGGTTCATGGAACTGATAAGTAGTTTCTTAAATAGCTGTTAAAATCTCTTAGAAATTATTTCCTGACAAATGCATGTGGCTTCAAAGGTCAGCCAGAGCCCATCTGGGATAGCCTTCAAGAGAAGCCGACTACAGCCATTTGACATAGATTTGGAGGCAATTGAAAAAACAAAGACGGAGAGGTTAAAGGCTAATTACTAGAAGGAATCTGGCCTGCTGGCCTGGGGTTATTTTAGCAGGAGTACAGTCAATTGTAAATTGTGGGATTAATTGGGAGAAAGGCATTGTCACCTTGACATTCATGGAAGACCTGGTGAAGTGCACTGCCTGCTGCTGTAGTTGAGAAAGCTTGTTTAAATGATGGAAACCTTGTTTCACAAAAACTTTTTCTTTGACATTTTTAAAGCCTTTGAGACTTCCAGTCCACACAGATGAAGTTTTATATAAATATGTTTCTACATAAGTTTAAAAACAGGTCTTCCTGAGTGGTTTCTGCAATCTTTTTTCTTTTCCCAACTATTCAGCCCAAGGACAAAAATATTAAAGCACTTGACTTTGTCATATGACTAGAGATGAGTTTGCCAAGGATGGACCCTCACTAAACCCAGCACCTAGACGTATGTGTATTTTGCTGAATTAGGGTCTTAGGTTCACATGACATAAAAATCTTCTCTCTATCAAACATCTTCCTGTATTTCTAGTTCATTAAGTCTAATGTCATATACCTGCTATATAGTTGCATTCAAGTTTCTGCCTTACCCTTCCTAGCTATGAAATGGGGATAGAATAATAGAATCATAGAAAAATTAGGGTTGGCAGGGACCTCAGGAGATCATTTTGTCCAAGCCCCTTCGCAAAACAGGACCGTCCCCAACTAGACCATCTCAGCCAAAGCTTTGTCTAGCCAGGTGTTAGAAACCTCCAAGGATGGAGCTTCCATCACTTCTTTAGGTAACCTGTTCCAGTGTTTTACTACCCTCCTAGGGACAAAATTCTTCCTAATATATAACTTAAACTTCCCTTGCTGCAATTTGAGACTGTTGCTCTTTGTTCTGTCATCTGCCCCCACTGAGAACAGTCCAGCTCCATCCTCTTTGGAACAACCCTTCAGGCAGTTGAAGGCTGCTATTAAATTCCCTCTGTCTTCTCTTCTCCAAACTAAATAAACTCAGTTCCCTCAACCTCTGCTTATAAGTCATGTGCCCCAGCCCCTGAACCATTTGTGTTGCCTTCTGCTGGACTTTCTCCAGTTTGCCCACATCCTTTCTGTAGTGGGGCACCCAAAACTGAACACAATACTCCAGATGTAGCCTCACCAGCACTGAATAGAGGGGAATAATCACTTTCCATGACCTGCTGACAACACTCCTACCAATGCAACCCAATATACCAATTTCTTGAGGTCACTCTGAATCTTAGCCCTACCCTCCAGCATATTTACTACTCCCCACAGCTTGGTGTCATCTGCAAACCTGCTGAGGGTAAACTCCATGCCATCTCCCAGGTTCTTGATAAAGACATTGAACAAAACCAACCACAGGACTGACCCCCGGGGCACTCCACTTGATACTGGCTGCCATAGGTGACTGCTGCCTCCTGCCTCTGGGAGGGGCACCAGTGGCCGATCACTGACCAGCGGGGCAGAGTACCCCCAGAGGCTGATCGCCGACCCCAGGAGCACCAGCAGCAAAACCAGAACTGCCACCAGCACTTCTCAGGGGGGCACTGGCTGGCACTCCCCACTCCCTGGCCAGCGAGGGCTAATCTCAGGGGAGCACATGCCCTAACCATGCCCACACTATGCGTCGCCTATGCCGGCTGCCAACTAGACAGCAAGCCATGGATTATTACCGTCTGAGCCCAATGATCTAGCCAGTTTTCTATCCACCTATAGTCCATTCATCCCACCTGTACTTCCTTAGTTTGCCTGCAAGAATGTTGTGGGAGACCATAACAAAATCCTCACTAAAATCAAGGTACGCCACATCCAGCGGTCTCCCCATGTCCACAGAGCCAGTCAGATCATTATAGAAGGCAATCAGGTTGGTCTGGCATGACTTGCCCCTGGTGAATCCACACTGACTGTTCCTAATCCCCTTTTACTCCACGTGCTTAGAAATGGATTCTTTGAGCATCTGCTCCAAGATTTTTCCAGGGACTGAGGTGAGGCTGTAGTTCCCTGGATTCTCTTTTTCACTTTCTTAGATATGGACACTAAGTTTTTTCCTTTTCCAATCATCCAAGACCTCTCCTGATAGCCATGAGTTTTCAAAGATGATGGCCAGAGGCTCTGCAATCACATCAGCCAACTCCCTCAGCACCCTCGGGTGCATCCCATCTGGCCCCATGGACTGGTACATGTCCAGCTTTTCAAAGTAGTCCCTAACCTGTTCTGTCACCACTGTTGGCTGCTCACCTCCTACACTGCTCACCACCATCACTTGTGGGTGGTCCTCACTGTTGGCTGCTCACCTCTCACCCTCCATTATTTTTTTTCTGATGAGTTCATCTTCAAAATGAAAGAATGAACAGGAGGTTAAAAGCTACTTCTCGTAGGAATATGGGACATAGGAAGAGAGCTCCAAGTCATTAAGTCCAGGTTCGTACTACTGTAGGCAACTTATGAAGCGTCATCTAAAAAGCCATTAGTTTTTTTTTTACTCCTGCTGTTCAGATAGGAAGCCTGTTCCAGAACATCATTTCTTTGATGTTGAGAAACTTCCTTCTAATTCTGATAATACATTTGTTCAGTCAGTTTATATCCCTTTCTTATAAATCAGGATTGAGTACCCTTAGGGTTCAGGAACAAACCATTCCAGCTAGACAAAGCCCTGGCTGGGATGATTTAGTTGGGGATGGTCCTGCTTTGAGCAGGGGGTTGGACTAGATGGTCTCCTGAGGTCCCTGCCAACCCTAATTTTCTATGATTATACAAATCTATTATTTGGTTTGACAAACCATAACTCAGCTTCATTCTCTTTCATTCTTCCTTGAAGTAGAGATTTTTTTAAATAAAAAGGGTCTTCATGAAACAATTGGGAATTTCAAGAAACTATTGAATCTTCCATGTACATTTTGTGATGGGCATGGGAGGCAGCTCCCTAATCTTTTTCTCTCCACTTGTGAACATGCTGAAAGATCATGTATATGTTTTCAGTGAAGTCACTGATAATGGAGAATGCTGGAGGCAACAGCTGTTGGGGACTGACTTACCCTCAGGCTATTTAATCTCCTGGCCTCTCACAAGCGTGATTGCTGGCGGAAGGTAGAGAAGCACAACTAAAATTGTATAGCTTTCAGCAGCTGTTGTTATTTCTGAAAGCCAAGAATGGGTCAAAAATGTGATGAAAGTCCTGGATTGTTATCTGCAGTAGGGGTGGCCAAAGTTGATGCCTTGCCTTGAGAATAGAATTTCCTTTGTGGAATGAAACACAGTAAAGTTGCTAACTCCAAGAGGGCTTAGTTGTCAGGGAGTTAGAGAGGCGCATATGCGTGGCTTGGCATTTCCAGAGTTATAAGAGCATTATGTCAGTACAAAGTGATATAGGTCGTGAAAAGCGGGCCTTGTGTTCTGTAACAGGATCTGGGACAATTGGATGGCAAGAAAAGATAATGTAAAACATTCATTAAAATAGTGAAAAACTGACTGGCAAAGTACAGTGCAGCTGCTGTGTGTGTCAGTTAAGATTTCAGAGACTGGTCCCTTTGTTAAGCCTTGGGTTCCGGTTAAATTTGTATTCTGCAACCAAATAGTAAATCTCTCCAAAGGTAGTTGAGAAGGTAAGTTATATATAGTTCCCAGCAACTATTTTTTTATACATATCCATCGTCCACTGCTTGATAGCGGAGTGAAGTGTTAATGTGCAGCGTGCCTTGCAACAGGGCAGGTAATCTCACAGCGGTTGTTTGAGACATCAAGTTCATGACCATGCCATAGCGTGTGGGCCCTTAGGATTTCATTGCATTCGTGGAGAGAGAATGTGCATCATCTTCTTTCAAGAGTGCAGGCTGCTTGAGAGAAAGGAGAGGCTTGGATGTTAGCAGTCTAGGGCCTATGATACACGAGTCAGCAGCTTGAGTCTGTCCAGTAGAAATTTCCTTTCACACACACACATAGCTGTGGATGCAGAAGTGCACATGCGTGCATGCATGCACACACACACACACACACACACACACACACACAAATTTAATTAAACATGCTTGTTTTAAAAAGTCCGATAGAATTAGAGATGGGTTTTTAAATTGAAAATGGCTGTATTCAGAGTGTTATGGGTAGGCTGAGCATTTAGATGCCAACATTATGTCTATATGCAGAGAAAAATCCCAAATTATTCTAAAACTGGAGGGGTTTTAAATGTTCTCAAAATATTTGAAAGTGTACAAACCCAGATGAAGGGCAATAAAAGGATTAAAGCCTCAGTCTGTTCTATAATCTACCTGCTCCCTAGTGAACAGGAAGCAGATGAAGGTTAATATTGCAGCATTTGTATGCAAGCTTTAACATCCCTGCTTGGCATGGGATGTACTGGGATTATTTTTGTGGTTGATGAGTTGCTTCAGTAGGCACATGGAAGTTGGATGCTTAATTGAAACATAGTCAAACTATGCAAACATTTTGACTAAACAATTCAGCTGGACATCACATAAACAGGGCAATATATATGATTTATTTTTTAGTTCAAACACCTGAACATTCCTCTCCACTGAGTTTCAGAATTACCACAGGTACAATTTTCTTCTCTCATTTAAAGCCTCTGCTTTGAGGGCAAGCTGTAAACAAGAAGGCAGAGAGATGCAGAAAAAAAGAAAAGGTAAATAGGAACCAAGTGATATGCAGTAAGAGATTTTTCTCACACACTGGATCAGGCTGTTAAAGTTGTTACCCCCTGGGTAGGTATTAAATGCTTAGCTAGTCATGTTTTATTTATTTATTTAGATAGACACATGCGCGCACACACACGCACATGCACGCACACACACACACACGCACACACACCCCCCTACCACAAAGTGACATATGTTGAGTTAATTATTTGAAGGCATGTACAAGTTCTGTTGCACAAGAACTTCTTCCCTGTGGAGGAAGAAAAGGTTTTGTTCTGAAATGTCTAGTTTTATTGCTTCAGTCTCAAACCATCCATAACAATCATAGAATATGAGGGTTGGAAGGGACCTCAGGAGGTCATCTAATCCAACTCCCTGCTCAGTGGAGGACCATCCCCCAAAGGACCATTCAAGTAAAGGCTTTGTCTAGCCAGGTCTTAAAAACCTTCAGAGACGGAGACTCCACAATCTCTCTGGGTAACGTGTTCCAGTGCTTTACTACTTTTCTAGTGAGAAAGTTTTTCCTACTATGTGACCTGGACTTCCTTTGCTGCAACATGAGACTATTGCTCCTTGTTCTGTCATCTGATATCACTGAGACAAATCTAGCTCCATCCTCTTTGGATCCCCACTTCAGGTAGCTGAAGGCTCTTATTAAATCCCCTCTCAGTCTTCTCTTCCCCAGACTAAATAAGCCCAGTTCCCACAGCCTCTCCTCAGAAGTCATGTCCCCCAGCCCCCTCACCATTTTCATTGCCCTATGATGGACTCTCCAATTTGTCTACATCCTTTCTGCAGTGGAGGGCCCACATGGTACTCCAGATGTGGCCTCACCAGTGCCAAATAGAGGGGAAAAATTACTTTGGTTGATCTGCTAGCAGCTCCCCTACTAATGCATTTCAGTATGCCATTAGCTTTCTTCACAAGGGCACACTGCTGGCTCATATGCAGCTTCTTGTCCACTGTAATCCCCAGGTCCTTTTTCACAGAGCTGCTGCCCAGCCAGTCAGCCCCCAGGTGTACCAGTGCATGGGATTGCTCCGTCCTAAGAGCAGGACTTTGCATTTGTCCTTACTGAACCTCACGAAATTTCTTTTGGTCCAATCCTCCAAATTGTCAAGGTTTCTCTGATTCCTAGCCCTACCCTTCAATATATTTACTACACTCCCCAGCTTGGTGTCACCTAAAAACTTGCTGAGGGTGCACTCCATCTCATCTTCCAGATCATTGGTGATAATATTGAAAAAAACAGCCCCGGGACTGACCCCTGGGACACTCCACTTGATACCAGCTGCCACCTAGACATCAAGCCATTGATTACTACCCTCTGAGCCCAATGATCCAGCCAGTTTCCTATCTGCTTTGGTCCATTCATTAAACAAGACTTTTTTAGCTTGCTTGTAAGAATGCTGTGAGAGAACGTATTAAAAGCCTTGCGAAAGTGAAGGTATACCACATCTGTTGGTCTCCCCATGTCCACAGAGCCAATCATCTCATCACAGAAGGCAACCATGGCATGACTTGCCCCTGGTGAATCCATGCTGACTGTTTCTAATCACCCTTTTTTTCCAAGTGCTTAGAAATGGATTCCTTGAGGATCTGCTTCAAGAATTTTCGAAGGACTGAGGTGAGGAAGACTGGTCTGTAGTTCCCTGAATCCTCCTTTTTCCCTTTGTTAAGACAGGCACTATATTTGCCCTTTTCCAGTCATCTGAGACCTCTCCTGATCACCATGAGTTTTCAAAGATGATGGCCAGAGGCTCTGCAATCACATCGGCCAACTTCCTTAGCACCCTTGGGTGCCTCCCATCTGGCCCCATGGACTTGTATATGTCCAGCTTTTCTAAATAGTCCCTAACCTGTTCTCTTGCCACTGTCGGGTGCTCACCTCCTCCCCAAACTGTGCTGCTAGGTGCAGTTGTCTGGGAGCTGACCTTGCCTGTGAAGACCAAGGTAAAAAAAAGGCATTGAATACTTCAGCCTTTTCTGCATCCTGTGACACTAGGTTGCCTCCCCCATTCAATAAGGGACCCACACTTTCCCTGATCCTCCTCTTGTTGAAGACAGACTTGTAGAAACCCTTCTTGTTACTCTTCATGTCCCTTCCTAGTTGCAGCTCCATTTGTGCTTTGGCCTTCCAGATCAGTGATCTGGATGTGGGTGTGGAAAGCACACTGTCCAAATTTGCCAGCAACAACACCAAGTTGTGGGGCGAGATCTAGACAGGTTACAGAGGTGGGCAGATCAGAATAGGATAGGATTCAATGCAGACAAGTGCAGGGTGCTGCCTAGGGAGAAGGAACCCACAACACACCTATAGGCTGGGGAACACCCTTCTTGTCAACAAGGTGGCAGAAAAGGATCTTGGAGTCATCATTGACTCCAGGATGAACATGAGCTGCCAATGCAAGGAAGCAGTCAGGAAGGCCAACCGCACCTTGTCATGCACCTACAGATGCATCACAAGCAGGTCCAGGGAGGTGATCCTTCCTCTCTGCGCGGTGTTGGTCAGGCCACAGTTGGAGTACTGTGTCCAGTTCTGGGCGCCGCACTTCAGGAGGGATGTGGACAGCACTGAGAGGGTCCAGAGGAGGCCACTCACATGATCATGGGGCAGCAGGGCAGGCCCTACGAAGAGAAGCTAAAGGGCCTGAACCTATTCAGCCTCCACAAGAGAAGGCTGAGGGGGGATCTGGTGGCCATTTACAAACTCACCGAGGGGACCAGCGGGAATTGGGGGAGGCTCTGTTCCCCCGGACACCACCCAGGTTTACTAGGAATAATGGCCACAAATTGTTAGAGGCAAGGTTCAGGCTGGACATCAAGAGACATTACCGTATGGTTAGGGCTGCCAGGCTCTGGAATGGGCTCCCAAGGGAGGTGATGCTCTCTCCCACCTTGGGGGTCTTCAAGAGGAGGCTGGACAGATATTTGGCTGGGGTGATATGATCCCAGCACCCACTCCTGCATGGGGCAGAGGGACGGACCTGATGATCTGTTTAGGTCCCTTCCAACCCTAAGTACCATGATACTATGATACCATGAAGATGGGACTGCAATTAATTAAAACTGAATACATAGCAAACCTCCATCCCACAAAGCCAGAACAACAAAAATAATAGACATTCATCCCAAAACACTTAAAAAATACATGTATGTAGATCATTTATCCTCTTACTGAAATGGACACACCATGCGGGGTGGGAGTAGCCTCTCTTTGCCATCCACAAGAACCTTTAGACTCAGGAATGTATTCGGAGAGATTCAAGTGCTTTTCCTATTTGTGGTTGTGTGAGCAGCCTTCCAAACTTGGTTGGGATGAGGCTTTAAGCGTTTGAGAATTATGGGCTGTTGTGTCCAGCTCTGTTTCTCAGAATTGGTGCCAGAGGATTTGCAGAACATGAAGACAGCTTCAGTTAACTTTCCACTGTCAATTTGGCCCCTATCCTGGTGCCTTCTCTCCCCAGGAAGAGTTAGAAAGCAGCCCATAAGTATAGCTAGCTCCTTTACATCTTGTCAGAACCAACAAACCAATCTTGTAATATTCACCCTCAGGAGCAATTTCTGCCTTTTACAGGAGAAAAATGAGAGAAAACAAATTGCCATTTCCTTTTTATCCCTTCACTGTGATCTCTGAACTCTCTTGGCAGATATTTTCTGAGCTCACTCGCTCTGCAGAATTAAATATTTGGTGATAAATACTGGTGCATAAAATGTTATATAGCAGCAGCTCACGGAGTAGCAGCAAGGACACTCGTGACCTATCTGCTATGAAACAGACTGTTTCAGCTCTGTCGTGTTGCCCTTTGGGGACCAGTAGTGTTACAGCGCTATTTGATCCTGACTATATAGATGCTACTAAAGAAAGTTATAACCAGATAAGATTTTAAAAAATGGGTTGTAATCCTGGTACTTCCTAGACTTAATTCTTCTTAGCCTGGCTATGTGAAGTGCTCGTCTCATTTAAGCCTAATATATGACTTGTTTGTTCTTAGTTATAGCAAAACATCAGCTCAGCTCCACCCTCAGGGGTGGGCATACCAAATTTTGGCATAACATAACTGGATTCCAGCTGGATTAAAGATCTATCCTGCAACACAGTCACTTCCCTAGTGTAGATGCAAAGGTTGGGAGGTGTGAGGGGGGAGGAAACAGATGCTTCTGTTCTGCTGTGGTGTGAAAATCAATAGAAGACTGCCAAAGGGCTAGTACATACCGTCCCTGAAAAATGAGCCCCAACTTGCATAGAAGCCTCTTATTAAGCAGTGACAAGTTCCTTCCCCTCGTTAGAGAGACGTTCATCTGCAGCAGCGTTGTTTTCTGGAATCTGGTTTTTGAGCTCTAAGGTCATTTTGGTGATCGAAGAAAAACATCTCCAAGATCTGGAGGAAGAGCTCTAAGCTGCTTTCCTTGGCTCTACTGACCACCAGTAGAAGAACAAGCAGCAGCCTGCCCAGTGATGTTGCAACTTCAGGAACTTTCTTGTGTTATGCTCAGAGGTCAGCTACAAGGGCAATGCATGGGTAAAAGCAAAAGAAAACATCCAACGTCAACTACCAGCCAGCAAATGTTATTAACATAAAACGGTATGCTCTACTAAGCAGGAAAAAAGGCAGTTGAAGCTTTCTAACCATTTCTCCTATAATAAATGTGTATTTGTCATTGCTGGGGAGATAAGGAACAGAAATGCTATCCCATTGCATCATACTGCAGGCAATGGGCGATGATGTGTGAAACCAAGCCAGAGATGGGACCAGTGAGGAACCCAGCAACAGACTTATCGTCTGAGTGGGCCAAATAGGAGAGGCTGAGATAGAGACACAAGAGGAGAAACCATGAAAGAAAAGTAAAATCAGAGACTTCTAATAAGGGATCCCCCCTCCTCCACACACAAACGCGCACACACACACACACACACACACACACACACACACACACACACACACACACATTTTCTTCATTGTACACGAATAAAGGAACATGCAATTCAAAGATCCAAATTTAAAACTGATGAAAGAGCTGTGTAAGGCTAAGGGTCTCCAAACAACAACATGTCACTGAGTACAAGGACTGGGGAGGGGATTAAAAAAGGAATAGTCCCAGGTATGAATGAGTTACAGTGGGGAGGATAACAATCAGAAACGAGGTTAACATTCATGTTTTAGGGCATAAGCCAAACACTATACGGACTTTGGAAAACCCTTTTCCCAATTGCTTGTGACTGGATAATTATCCATGAAAATGGTCTTATCTATAGAGAGTCTTCATCTGCAGCATAGTCTTCCTCTGTGCAGCACTGACCATTTTCAAGGGTGGGACACCATATTAAGCAGACCACTCTTCTTCTTATACCCCTGTGAATGTTTGCTCTCAATGTTACGAGTTCTGCTGAAATCAAGTGGGGAAGGGTTCTCATCCCAATGCATCTTTTTATCGGGGTGGAATGTCTTACAAGTAGTACTACATAACCAAAAAATTGCTAAGTGAAATGTACTAAAGTCACTGAAAACATTAAATACCAAACAGTTGCCTTTTAGTTGAATAATATGTAACTTACTGTAGCCAATGCCTTATGCACACTGACAATAGTCTTTGCATGAAACTTGTCCATTGACTGTTTTATCCAGAAATGGAGGATTGTTCCCCATGTTGCTGAAAAATATGAAGTTTCAAGTGGAAATGAAGAATCAGCTTACACAGAAACATATGTTCAGGACTTCAGGGGGGACAAATGCTTGCTGTTCAGCAGAATTAGTCCTAGGTTTCTGTGACTATTCTGCAGTGTTGTTTCTACAGGTGCTCTGTTTATATCCAAAAGAAGGGCTAGATATATGCATGTTTGATTCTGTGTATACTCTGGGCCACATTCATTTCTGTAGGGCCATGTGAGGCTAAAGGATGCAAAACAAGTCCTAGGTAGCCTGAATTAGCGACTTCCTAGATGGCCTGGACTGCACCATTGGACCACAGCACATAGGGCTGCTTGGTCTATTGAGCTGAAACAAACCTGCATCTGAGAGGCTTCCTACCATTGGGCTCTGCAGCCTGGGTTTTAAATCCTCCTTATGCTTAAGCTGTGATTAACTGGTTAACAGACCCTAAATTGTGACCTGGCCACATGTTCATTCAATTAATGGTGTGATAAAATGAGGAATAAGACACAAAGTTATTACACGAAACACATGTAATAACTTTGTTGCTGGTTCCTATCACACCTTTAATTGAATATATGGGCAGGGCCGAGCCTCTGGAGCACACTGAAGCCTTTCAAGACTCCTGTGTGTTGCAGAAGCTGGGAGCACCTCTCAGTTGACAGGAGCTCCCAGCCAGGAGAGCTCAGGGAGCCAAGCTTCCTTGTTGCTGGTGCAGGGGGATCCTGGGATTGGGCTCTTCCTGCAATGGCAATGTGGTGTGATGGGATCTGATGCTTGATCCCACAGTCATGCTTCTTGCTATGCACAAATGGCACAGCAGGAAATGTGCTTGTTGGGATCCCACGTCAGATCCCATCATGTCTTTACATCTATCAGGGATCTGTTACACTCTTCCATCCTCATATGTTTCAGGTTGAGTCTAATCCTGAACACTGTCACCAAAGTAGTCATAGACATTCATAACTTTACCTACACAACACCCCTGAAAGGTAAAGGCTATCACATCCAGTGATGGAGTGATAGAAGGCCAGAGAAGACAGTTTGTACATTTTAGACACCTACAGTTTAACATCCATGGGTGCCGAGTACCCAGTAAGAATGGCAAGTGATCAGTGATTCTGGAAAATAGTCACCAAGGCATCCTACAATGTACATACCCAGATCTGAAAGCTAGTTTTGAAAATCTAAGTAGAGTAATTTTATCCAAGTTTTCCATATTAGAAACAGAACCCACGTCTTCTGACTCCTGCGCCATGTTCTGTGCCGGAGTGGGCAAAATATGGCTCACAGAGCAATTCTGTGTGGCTCACGGCAGGTCCCTCAACCCCACAGGGTGGTACTGGAGCACCCCTGTCCCATGCCAGCCTGCAGTTCACCCCAGGATGCCCGCACACTGGCAGCAGCCCCCAGCCCCACTGGCTTCACATGGGACATAGAGGTGCAGAGCATAGCAACACAAGGGCAGTGGCAGGATTCCTGGTGATGGGCGCTGTGTTTGGGGCCAGGGACTGGTCTTCATGGAGACTGCTTGTGCCTGGGCAGGGAGCTATGTCCAAGGCCAGGAGCCAGTCCCCACAGAGTCCATATGTGGGGCCAGACACAGTGCCCTCACTGGGGCTCCTGCCACTACCACTGCTCCTACGCCACTCTGCTCCAGGCCGCTATGCCCCATGCCAAGGCAGTGGGGCTGGGGGCTGCCACCACTATGCAGGTATCCTGGAGTGAGCTGCAGGCTGGCATGGGACAGGGGTGCCCCAGCGCCACCTGCCTCCCCCAACCCCGGCCCCAGCCCTGGCCTTGGCTCCAGCTTGGTTCTGGTCTTTTCAAGTTCAGTGTCAGGTCCACACCCCTCCCTCCCTAATCTGTGGGCTGCATGACCCAGGCAAAGGGAGAAGAGAGGTGGGGGGCAAGGGGGGCAAGAGGGAGACTAAGTTCCTCCTGAGCTTCCTCTGTGGGGCTCGCAGCCCTCCTCTCCCCCTCATGGATTCTGTGGGCCCCCCCTTAAATCGGCCTGGTGGCAACTTTCAGCTCTACTTTGGCCCTGCACTGTCACTGCCCCAAGATCCCAGCTCTGGCCCTGGACACAGCTCCAAGGATCCTTTGGGGAAGGGTGTGCAGCTAGATGGGAAGCTGCACCTGGGGCTGGCACTGGGATCATAGGGAGGTGACAGCATGGGACTGGGGCAGGGCAGAGCTGTGATTGGCTCCCTGCCCTTGCCCGCAGCCCCTGCACCCATCACAGGGGCATGCAGGCAGCAGATCCTGGTTCTGACCCAGCCATGGCCCCACACTGTCACCACCCTGTGACCCCACCCTGTGATCCCAGCCTTGCCTGCCCATCCCATTCCTGAATATCATTGCCTGGGGCCCCATCCCCATCCCATGTAGTTTTGGTGAGTTGTTGCTGAGCGGTGGGGAGCAGAGGTGCTGACCCAGCCGTGACAGCTTACCAAAACAGCCTATGTGGCTCTCGGGCCCAAATAATTGCTCACCCCTGTTCTATGCTTTACTGCTCAAATATTTTGTATAGAAATAGGCTAGAGAGGTTGTATTCAGGACTTAATCCTACTTTAGATTTAGGCAAGGCTTTTGGCCTATCTCTAAGCTCTCTGTCAAGTTTTAGGTTCTGACCTATAGCAACTGAATTCCACTCTTGCAAATTGTTCGGTAATTTCTGCTCTAAAATGTGGCCATCTTTTGAGGTCAGCTCTTCATGTGAATGTCTATTGTCTGCATTTGAACTGGAACTAAAAAAACTACCCCCTTTTTTCTCACTCCTTTTATTTTATTTTTTACATAAAGGAGAATTCTTGCTAACAGTTTTCTTTCCTCCAAGCACTGTTTTCATTTTAGTAGCAGCAACTGAGACTGTAGTACAGCTTCATCTTATTTCCTCTCTAGAAGAAATGTCTGAAGATGGCTGCTGATAGACATCACTCCTCTGTTTGATTGCAAATACTCCCCTTTACCACAGTTTGTGTGGCTAGTTGGGAGTGGCGTAAAAGTCAGAAGGTTAAAAATGTAGGACCGGGTGCAGTTAGCCTGCTGTACGAGTTAAACAAGTAGCCACTTGTACAGTTTTGTCTGCTTTTGAAAGAGGTACTAGCTACAGTCCTAACTGAGCTCTTTCTTTGCATTAGGTGGACATACAGAAACTGCCTTTTAACCTTAAAATAGCCTTAGCAGGGAATGGATTAATAAATTTTCTGTGGGAGACACTGTCACTTAATGGAGTGAGTCTAGGATTTAAAGTAAAAAAAAGTCCTCTGTTCTAACCCCAGCTGTGCTCCTGACTTCTGTGTCTTTGAGTAAGCTATTAGCTCATGATTTTCAAGTCTAGGTACCTAAAGTTGTGTAATTAACCCTACATCTGCTAGGGTGTTTGGGATCTATTGAAATGAAAAGGAGTTAGTCATTGATTATGCCAGATATCTTTTGAGGATCAGGGCTTTAATCCATATTTTCACACCTGAGTAGATAGCCTGATTTTTCACTGGTCCAGATATTGCACAGAAGAGTTTTATGAATTACATGGAGGCAAAGGAAGGACCAGGTATCAGATCTGACCCTAAAATCTGTTGACTTGACCTCCCCTAAGGAGTCTATTCCCTACTTCTGGTTCTGATGCTAACAGGATTTGCTGCCTTCTAGAGTCACAATCTCACCCTCACAGCTCACAAGATTTTCTAGTTAATGAACATCCTTTCAAAAACAAGATACCTACCTGAATTCTGGTACATGGATTTCAGTGCTCAACTTCAAACAATCATATAAAGCATGTATACATGGCAGACGATAATATTTACTACCTCAAGGCATTGTCGGGCAAAAGAAAGGCAGGATGGCACCTTAGGGTGTGTACACATGTACTGACTTTCTGATAGTTAACTTTTTTAAGTCAACTTAACTGTCAGAGCGTACACACATACGTGGAGCAGAGTCAACTTAAATGTGGTGCCAGATAATGTACCTCCATGGTGTATTATCTTGAGTCACATTACTTAAGTCGACTGTAAGTCAACTTAAAGTACACGTGTATGCTAAGTTGACTTAACTTAAGTCAGTTTAACTTGTTCCAGCACTCCCCTGCCCTATGATCCTCTGGGGCAATCACTTCCTTATTCCATCATCTGCACTGTCTGCAGCCATATGCCTACACCGTGCTCAGGCTCCTAAAGGCACATGCAGTCAAGAAGGCCAGCTGCTGCTAGCCCCAGGTAAGTCAGTCCTTGATCTAAGTAAGTGGCAGACAGTGGTGAGGGGGAAACTTGAGGCTTCTGGGGCTGGCAGCTGGGAGGCCTCAGAAGGGAGGGCGGTGACTCTCAGCTGCCTGCCCCTGCAAGCACCTGCTACCTGGCCAGGGCTGGCCCTGTGAGGCCCACTTGCTACTGATCTCCTGCTCCTTTCCAACAGGGCCATGATGCAGCCTGCAGATCAGGCTGGGGTCTGGGGTTGGGAGGGCAACAGCAGCCATGGGGTGCTCCCAGAGTACTGAGCAGGCAAGACATAGTGGCAGAGGGGCCACACAGAGGGCAGGGACAGCACTGCGGCAGGAAACAAAGGTGCGGCATCAGCTTATTGCTCTGGAATTTTTGGCTCCTGGGTGCACCATTTGAATGTGCGCCCAGGAGCAAAAAGCTCTAGAGCAATTAGCTCTGGAGTTTATTCATGTACTGCACATGGAGCCCAGTGGGAATAGTTCAGGCTGGCATGAGACCCAGAAGGTTAGCCTGCTAACCCAGGGATGCTCTGACAAGTCTCCATGTAAGCAGGTTGGAGGCTGGCTGAAGCATGAGGGTGCTTCAGCGTGGAGGCTGCTCATGCCCCCACCAGCCACTCCACAACACATGGAGCCCCATGGAAGCAGTCCCGGGCTGGCTGCTCTGACAGGGGTCCACCTGTTTTGGAGTGGCTGGCTGCAGCATGAGGGTCTCATAGTAGCTAGGGTCAAGAGAGACCTGAACAGATCATCAAGCCTGACCCCCTGCCACAGGCAGGAATGAATGCTGGGTTCACAAGACCCCAGACAGGTGATCATCTAACCTGTTTTTGAGTTTACCCAAGGTAGGGGTGAGGACCACTTCCCTAGGAAGCTGGTTCCAGATTTTGGCTACCCTAACTGTAAAATATTACCTCCTGATCTCTAACCTAAACCTATTCTCCATCAGCTTATTACCATTGTTCCTCGTCATCCCAGGTGGTGCTGGGGAGAATAGGGCTCTTCCTATTTGCTGATG
>NW_017728886.1:254349307-254352474 GCF_001723895.1 Crocodylus porosus | reverse complement strand
TTAAAAATGTCTAGCCCTTCCAGAAGATCCCTAACTACATCTGCGCTGACCCAAGGCCTGTCAGAGCTATCCCCGAGACTGTCCCTACCTTTGGTAGGTGGGATATCCCGATCCCTGTTCAAGAAAACAGAGGCAAAGAAACTGTTAAAAATAATATCGGCTTTCTCATCTGGTGTAGCCACAAGGTTACCATTTGAGCCTTGCAGGGGACCTACATTGCCTGGTGTCCTCTTCTTGCTCCCAGTGTACTTGAAAAAGGACTTTTTGTTGTCCTTAATCCTGGACACTAGCCTGAGTTCCATCTCTGCCTTGGCCTTCCTAATAGCCCTCTTACACTCCTGGGCCGAGGAGGAGTACTCCTCCTCGGTGATAGCTCCTCCCTTCCACTGGTTGTACGCCCCCCTTTTAGTCCTCAGGCATTGCTGAATGCCCTTGCTGAGCCATGGGGGTTTCTGAGCACTCTTACCCCCCTTGCTTCTCTCAAGGACTGTTACCCTTTGGGCCTGGAGGATCGCTCCCTTAAGGTATGACCATCCCTCATGGACTCCCATCTCCTCTACCTTCTGGGCCCTCAGTGCCTCCCCCACTAATCTGTGTTGACTAGCCCTGTGCTGAAGCACCCTTGTCCCCCAGCCTGCCCCATCACCATCTACATGTGCATTTAAGCATGGTAATTTACTGCGCTGTTGGATAGTACTTGTTTCTGACAGGGCTACCTGACAGCTCAGGAAATTAGTCTACACCGATCTAATTGCCATGCAAATGTAGAAGGTGATGTTTTACTGCACAGTAAATTAGCCTACTACGCAGTAAAGCACATGTGTAGATGTGCCCAGGGGGTGTTTTGTGGCTAGCGGTATGTGTGGGAGACAGGCCAAATAGATGTTCTTGTGTACCCCTTTGGATATATCATCTCCTATATGATTGCCTGAAATACAAAGGATCAGATTCAGGGTCCCAAGCAGCCCCTTCCAGTCCGATGTAACTTCCAAAACTTTCTCTAAATTCAACTCAGGAGTAAAAGCATAGCTTGTCATTTTGAATGCTTGGTTTAAAAAGAAACCTGTATCATCTACCTGGGACCCATTAGCGTACACATCCATCCATTCATCCATCCATCTATCCGTGTATCTCTGTAGACTATACATGTCACCATGACATCTGCTAGTCCCTTGCTTCCCCCCCCACCCCAGCTTTGAGTAGAAGGCTGCTCTTCTTCAAAAAATTTTTTCCCCACCTCCACTGCTCTAAGTGGATTTCACCTCACTTGCTCAGAGTTTCTTAAAGATGCTCACAAAACTGAAGTGTTTCTTTTTCCCTCCCAGGTTAAAGAACTTTACACTTCTGCATAGCATACAGAAGCCAGGTGGTCAGAGAAGGGCTATTCCCAGAAGGTAGCAATGAGTTGTCTCTTCAAATAATATTAATGTCAGCCTCCCACTATGATCCTCACAGATGGCCAGAAATGTCTTAGAAATGATTCTTTGCTAAAAAATTTTAAAGAGGTTAGTGAGAACCACCATATCAGATGACAAACCTGATAGGAAGCCAATTCAGTTCCATTGCAAAACACATAGTTTTTCTTACATTAAAGTGCATTGAGCAGATTTTACTCTGATTGAAAAAGTCACAGGACCTGTTTCCCCTCTCGTGCAGGTGTAAAATCATGGGTAACTCCTCTGGAGTCAATGAAGTTAAACTGGTATAAAGAAGGGGAGAAGCAAGTCAACTAATTACATGAACTTCAGGGGACTACTCTAGGTTCTCTGGGTAAGTGACAGAAGGTTTTAGGTCTATACTACTTTGCACAAGAATCATGCCACATTATTATGCACCACTCAGAGCCACAATATTCACTAATAGATGACCTCCGGCAACCAATGTATGCCCACATTTACTTTGTTGGTTTAATCATGCCAAAAAGCTCATGGTGGTAAAAACAAACCCAGGAAAACTCCTGAGAAAAACCCCCACACATCCAGACATTGCAAGGGGATAGGTGAACCCTATGTGGTTCAGTAAGTGAAAAAGTTAAATGTAGAAATAGCAAGCAATAGTACAGTGTCCATAGTAGAATGTATTGCTGCTTCTCTCATTTTTATATGCTTATCTTCTAATTGACAGCCTTTCAGTACCATGCCCCACATGCTTCATATGCACATCACCATTCATAGTCGCATGCCGTGCAGGGCAACCTACTGGTTGCAGCCTTGATTGGAGATAAAGGGGCGAGAATGAGTTTTTTCTTATGTTCGGATTGGTGAGCACTGACATGACATATCTTACACTCCTATATGTTATGATTATAAAATCTTGAAAACTGTGCTAGTGAGATTTTTAGCCATAAATGGTAGTACCCTTCCAAAGCCACTGAAGAGTAGTAACTAATAGTGGGAAACCTGTCTGGTCTTTGGCTGAATAGCAGAATGCTCAAGCTCAGAGCTCAGCTGTATGCAAGGGATGGGTAGGACACTAATGTCTAAGGGAACGAAGACAGGTTGCAAAGTACATTGGTGCCCTCTACTGGCAAGGACATTTTTTAACCAAAGTGATTTAACTCAGATGCAGTTATTGTCTTTGATAACTAGAGAATGGACTTTTTTCAATCGGTAGTTGCCTGGACAGATTAATAAGAACTCTAACTGTGTAATCTCTGTTTCAGTTTATTATCTAGGATTTATTGAGGCTGCACTGTGCAGAATTAATTCTCCTCATGGTGATCCCATGCCTAAGGTTACCATATTTCCAGTTTCAAAAAAGAGGGTGTCCAGGGTTGGTGGGGTGGGGAGCATGGAGTAATATGCTTGGGGCAGCAGTACCCTGCCCCTGCCCCTCACTCCCAAGCCAGAGCCCCCACGCAGCCCTGCTGCTGCCCCTCACTCCCTCCCCACAGTACCCTGCCTCCAGATCATGCCAGTGTCTCTTACTACCAACTTGCAGCCCCCGCACTGCCCGTGCCCTGCACTCCCACCCAGAGTCCGCTGCCCCCTGGTGCCCCTCACTTCCAAGCCACAGGCTCCCCCCAGCCCTGCTGGTGCCCCTTATTCCTGACCCACAGCCCCTTCCCCACCACCCCAGCCTTGCTGGTGTCCCTTGCTCCTGACCCACAGCTCCCTGGCCTCCCAAGCCCCTGCCCACACAGCTTCCTGCTGCCCCTGAAGAGCCCC
>NW_017728886.1:254347033-254349207 GCF_001723895.1 Crocodylus porosus | reverse complement strand
TGCTGCAGTCCCGGTGCCTGGACTGCTTAGGCCCTTGCCCCCTCGCACAATAGGTCCCTACCTGCTCTTTTATACGAGGGATAATGCCCTTTGCCTTTATTTCATCTGAATCAGACACCTTATTTTTAAAAGGCTGCAAAAAAGTTATCAAAGTGCCCCAGGAGGTACATAGGGTATATGTAAAAGTCAGTGCCTCACCTTTGAATGACACCAAGTATTGCGCCATGTCTGTAGCTTGTTGTGAAAATGCATATAAGAGCACAGAGCTAAAAGGGACCACTTGGATCATCAGGTCCAGTCCTCTGCAAATGCAGGAAATCATGTAGCAGATGTTAAATCCAGAAGAGTCCTCAAAAACATCCAGTCTACCCCACTCCCACCCGTCACAAGCTACAATGAGCCCCCTCCCCATTATCTTTTAGAACATTCCAGACTTACAGTAAACCACTTTCAAAATGGCCCAAATCAGTTTAAAATAAACCTGGATGGATGTAGTATAAGATTTAACAGATTTCAGTTAAATCGGTTTATTGAACTTCTGTCCCAGATTGCCTCCAGATTCAAGTTAACTCACAGTCCCCCAGCATCCCAGGATGATTTGTACCTCCCCTGCAACCCCCCCACCCCCACCCCCTTGCAGGTTGAGTGGGCTAGCCTTGGCCCAGGTTGCCTTGCTCCAGCGAAGCAGAGAGGCATGCTCTAGCACCCCCAGTTTCTGGTCTGGGGCACAGCAGGCATGTGGCTGTATTTCTGAAATCAAATGTGAATGTCTATTTGCTTATCAGTTCAATCTACGCAGCTTAGACTAGCCTGCAATCAATTCAACCTCAGGCTTTTTGACTGCCGTACGTAGCCTAAATGTACCTCTTGTTATAGCACATTCCTACTTCATAATAAGACAAACATTTTCCAAGCACCCCTTTGCAGGTGTTTACAGCCCCAGTGAGATTTGAAAAGCAAGACAGGAAAATGTGATATTGAACAACACATGTTGGAAGTGGGCATAACATAAAGTAACAGATGATCATTTCTAATGGTAATGCATTAGATTAGTTTGTCTCTTTTTTCTTTCATTATCTATATTTTGCATGAGAGCAGAACAATATTTCTGGGAAAATAAGAAGTGGTATGTTTTGAGGAGGGATTGGAGTGACTGCTCACCTCCAGCTGTTTAGTTGGGGGTTACTGGTGGAACAAAGGCTTGCCGTGACTCTCATATCATTTACTGCATAATACAAAGAGTCATAAAATTCAAGGCCAAAATGAACCATTAGATCATGTAATCTTGTTTCTGGTATACCATAAATCATTAGGCTGAAGTGCTCAATGCCTTTTTTGCTTCAGTCTTCATGGGCAAGGTCAGCTCCCAGACTACTGCACTGGGCAGCACAGTTTGGGGAGGAGGTGAGCAGCCCAGAGTGGTGAAAGAACAGGTTAAGGACTACTTAAACAAACTGGCCATGTCAAGTCCATGGGGCCAGATGGGATGCACCTGAGGGTGCTGAAGGAGTTGGCTGATGTGATTACAGAGCCATTGGCCATCATCTTTGAAAACTCATGGTAATCAGGAGAGGTCTGGGTGATTGGAAAAGAACAAACATAGTGCCTGACCTGAAGAAAGGGAAAAATGAGGATCCAGGGAACTACAGACCAGTCAACCTAACATTAGTCTTTGGAAAAATCTTGGACCAGATCCTCAAGGAACCAGTTTCTAAGAACTTGGAAGAAAAGGGGATTAGGAACAATCAGCATGGATTCACGAGGGGCAAGTCATGCCTGACCAACCTGATTGCCTTCTATGATGAGTTAACTGGCTCTTTGGATGTGGGGAGACTGGTGAATATGGTGTACCTTGATTTTAGCAAAGCTTTTGATACAGTTTCCCATAACATTCTCACAGGCCAGCTAAGAAAGTATGAGCTGGATGAATGGACTGTAAGGTGGATAGAAAACTGTCTGGAACATTGGGCTCAGAGAGTAGTAATTCATAGATTTCATAGACATTAGGGCTGGAAGGGACCTTGAAGATTATCAAGTCAAGCCCCCTGCCCCAGGGGCAGGAAGTCAGCTAGGGTCAAAGGATCCCAGCAAGATAAGCATCCAAGCATTTCTTGAATGAGTCCAGAGTAGGTGCCTGCACCACTTCTGGAGGGAGCCTATTCCAGGTCTTGGGG
>NW_017728886.1:254345399-254346748 GCF_001723895.1 Crocodylus porosus | reverse complement strand
CTTGAGAAGCATCTATGGATGGAAGCCAGAGTTTTGTTTGCTTTACCAGCTGCGACATCACACTGGTGGCTCATGTTCATCTTGTGATCAGTCATGACCCCCAAGTCTCTTTCGGCAGTGGTGCTAGCAAGCATAGCACTGCCAAGCCTATAAATACAATGTTGGGTTTTTTTCCTGAGGTGGAGTACCTTACATTTATTGGTATTGAACATCATCAGGTTTGTATCTGCCCACTTACTAAGTTTATCCAAGTCAGCCTGGATCACTAGCCTGTCCTCAGCTGTGGATGCTATGCCCCAAATTTTAGCATCATCAGTGAACTTAGCCAGTGCACTTCTGACACCAATGTCTACATTGTTGATAAAGATGTTAAAGAGAACTGGTCCAAGGACAGAACCTTGGGGGACACCACTGGTCACAGAGCGCCATAATGATTTGCTACCATTGACCACCACTCTCTGGGTCTGACCTCGGAGCCAATTTCCTAGCCGTTGGACTGTGGCGTAGCAGAGGTCACAGTTGGCCAATTTTTCCATGAGGAGGTCATGGGACACCAGGTCAAAGGCTTTTTAAAAATCCAGATATATGACATCAATCTCTTCTCCCTTGTCCAGGTGATATGTCACCTGGACATAGACGGAGATAAGATTGGTCAAGCAAGACCTACCCACGACAAACCCATGCTTGCTTTCCCTCAGGATGTATGTCTTCAGCCAGCTTATCCAGAAGGGCTTCCTTGAAAATTGTCTCCAGAATCTTACTGGGGATTGAGGTCAAGATGATTGGCCTGTAATTCCCAGGATCTACTTTCCACACTTTCTTGAAGATGGGTACCACATTGGCCTTCTTCCAGTCTTCAGGTACTTCACCTGAGCACCACGAGTTCTCAGATATTTTTGCCAATGGTTAGGCTATGACACCTGCCAGCTCCCTAGGGTGTAATCTCTCAGGACTAGCTGACTTGAAGGTGTCCAGCTTCTCAAGGTGATCCTTTACTAGATCAACACCGATGCTGGGTATAAATGCACCCTCACCCTGGCCATCCCACGTCCTGCTAGGCAGGGCGGTCCCATTGGATTGATGAAAGACGGACACAAAGTACCCATTAAGCAGATTGGCCTTTTCCTGAGTGTCGGTTACCAGCTGTCCCATTTGGTTCAGCAAGAGTCCAACGTTACCCTTGCTTTTTTTTCTGGCTCCCTACATACCTGAAAAAGGACTTTGTTATCCTTGATATGGGAAGCCAGATGGAGCTCGGTTGCAGCCTTGGCTTTCCTGATCTGCTCCCTGCAGGTATGGACCAGTGCTGAGTACTCCTCCTTGGAGGCGATTCCAGCCTTCCATCCTTT
>NW_017728886.1:254339424-254344799 GCF_001723895.1 Crocodylus porosus | reverse complement strand
ATAGGGTCTTTCACAGAGGCCACTAATCATGTGAGTGGCCCTCCTCTGAACCCTCTTCAGATTCTCCATGTCCCTCTTGAAGTGCGGCACCCAAAACTGGACACGGTACTCCAACTGTGGCCTGACCAAGGACGCATAGAGGGGGAGCATCACCTCCCTCGATCTGTTGGTGATGCATCTGCTAATACATGATAAGGTATGATTGGCCTTGTTGATAGCTTTGTTACACTGCTGGCTCATGTTCATCTTGGAGTCAGCTATGATTCCAAGATCCCTCTCAGCCACTGAGCTGCTGAGGAGGTCATCCCCCAACCTATAGGGGTGCTGGGGATTCCTCCTCCCTAGGTGAAGTACCTTGCATTTATCTTTGTTGAATTGCATCCTATTCTGCTCTGCCCATTGATCCAACCTGTCCAGGTCAGCCTCTATCTGCTCCCTGCTCTCCACTGTGTTAACTTTGCCCCATAACTTGGTATCATCTGCGAACTTGGAGAGGGTGCTCTCTGCACCCTCGTCCAAATTGCGGATGAAGATACTAAATAACACCGATCCAAGGACCGAACCCTGTGGGACCGCACTGCCCATCTCCCTCAAAGCCGAGAATGACCCGTCTGCCACCACTCTCTGGGTGTGGTCCCCAAGCCAGTTGGCTACCCACTTGACTGTGTAAGCATCCAATCCACTGCCTGCTAGCTTCCCTATGAGAATAGGATGCGAAACTATGTCGAAGGCCTTCTTAAAGTCCAGGTAGATGACATCGGCCTCAGCTCCCGTGTCAAGGCAGTGTGAGACCTGGTCATAAGAGGCTATAAATTTTGTCAAGTAGGATCTACTTGTGACAAACCCATGCTGGTTTCCTTTCAGCATGATTTCCCCTGCTGGGCCTTCACAAATGTGCTCTTTGATGATTTTTTCCAGTATTTTCCCAAGGATAGAGGTAAGACTGACTGGCCTAAAGTTACCTGGCTCATCCCGTCTTAAAAATGGGCAGCACATTGGCCCTTGTCCAATCCTTAAGGATCTGGTCAGAGCACCATGAGTGCTCAAACAGCTGCGCCAGCGGCTCAGCTATGACACTGGCCAATTCCTTCAGCACCCGTAGATGGATGTCATCTGTGACTTGTACCCATCCAGCCCTCCCAAGTTCTCCTTAACTAAGTCAGCACTAACCTTTGGCAGTCTGGTGCCTTTTGGACATCTGTCTATGCTCAAGGTGGGGAATTCGTCTTGGTCACGACTTAGGAATACTGAAGCAAAGAACTCATTGAAGAACTCTGCCTTTTTCCCTGCATCAACCACCAACTGTCCTGTTTTGTCCTGCAGGGGCCCTATGTTACTCTGCGCCTATCTTTTGCTTGCTCTGTATCTGTAGAAGGACTTTTTATTGCCTTTTATTGTTGTAGTCAGCCTAAGATCCAGTCCTGCCTTGGCCTAACTGATTCCCTGCAATAGCATGCCAGGGAGGTGTATTCCTTCTTGGTAGCTGCCCCCTGCTTCCACTGCCTATAAATCTCTTTCTTTGCTCCCAATCTTTTCTGGAGTTGCCTGTTCAGCCAAAGGGGCTTTTTTGCCCCCTTTCCCCTTTCCTGCATAAGGAGATAGACTTCTTTTGTGCCCCAAGGATCCCTCCCTTGAGAAACGTCCAACCCTCCGGGACTCCCATTTGCTCAATGCTCTTGAGTTCAGCCACCTCACTAACTAGCCTTCTAAGTTTACTAAAGTTGGCCCTTCTGAAGTCTAATACTTTAACCTCACTGGATACTTTTCCCACCCTTTGCTGGATAGTGAAATCTGTCAAGTGATGGTCACTATCTCCCGGGTTACTGTGTACTCGCAGGCTCCCCACGAGATTATCCTCTGTTGCTAAGACCAGGTCTAGCAAGGCATTACCCCTGGTGGGACTGGACACCATCTGAGTTAGGTGGAGGTCCTGCATACAGTATAAGAACCTACATAAGTGGTTTGTTTTGGCCGTCTGCTCCTCCCAGTAGATGTCGGGGTAATTTAGATCCCCCATGACCACTGCCTCCCTCGCCTGTATGGCATCTGAGAGCTGCCTGGAGAATGCCTTATCTAGCTCATCATCCTGATGAGGAGTTCTGTAGTAGACTCCCACTACCAAATCCTTTTCCCCTGCCCCTCCTTCCCTGGATCCTGACCGACAATGCCTCAGTATTCCCCTCCTCTACCCCCGCCTTGATGATGGAAGATGTGTACTGCTCCTTAACATAGAGAGCTACACCCCCGCCTTTTTCCCCACTCTGTCTCGCCTACACAACCTGTACCCCTCAATGCCTACCACCCAGTTGTGCATAGAATCCCACTACGTTTCAGTTAAGCTGACTAGGTCATACTGTGTGCTAGCAAGTAAGAGTGTAAGCTCCTCCTGCTTATTCCCCATACTCCTGGCATTTGTGTAGAGACACTATAGACCCCCAGTGGGTGGTCTTGGTGCCCCTTTGCCTTGATGGTTAGTGTGCCCCTTAGTGCTTACCTGTTTTGGTCCAGTGCCTTGTTTGTGGCTCACCCTGGATTCTTGTTGGCCACCAGTTCCCTACCCATCAAAGCTTGTTTAAAGCTCTTCAGAGGAGATCAGCCAACCTGCAGGAGAAAAGATGCTTACCTCTAGGAGAGAAATGAAGATTGTCCCATCTGAGGAAGCCTCCTCCCTGGAAGTGCTGATTATGGTTGTAGAATCCAAAGTCCTCCTGAACACACCATCTCTGGAGCTGCCAATTGACTACCCTAATGCAGGCATCCTGGCACCTCTGGCTGCTGCTAACTGGAAGGATGGAGGAGAATACCACCTGTGCCCCTGACTTCCTGAGACCGACCTCCAGCTGTCTGGGTAGTTAAAATCTCCTATGACAACCACGCACTGAGAGCATGCAGCCTTACACAGTTCCCTGGTGAATTCCTGGTCCGGTTCTTGCTTCTGGTTAGGAGGTCTGTAGTAGACTCCTGTGCCACGTTCGCCACATATTTTAACCCAGAGAGACTCCAGTCATCCTACCAGGATGCCAATGTGAATTTGCAGGGATGTATAGCTGTCCTTGACATAGAGAGCTACACCCCCACCCCTTTTATCTGTATGATCTAGCCTATACAGGATATAGCCATCTATACCCGTGGTCCAGTCATAGGTGGAGTCCCACCAGGTCTCTGTTATCCCTGTGAGCTCATAGTCATTCTTGTTTAGCAGGAGGACTAGTTCCTCTTGTTTATTCCCCAAGTTCCTGGCATTGGTGTACTGGCAGGGAAGTGTCCCACTGGGGGCCCCTGCCTTCCCTACAGATCATTTTGGTGCTAGGGTAGGGGTGGGTTCCCTTAAATGCCTTAGCCTGCTAGATTTATGAAGGTTTCCCAGGGGGTTTGCAGTGGCAATAATCCCCCCAACCCCCAGCAGGTTTAGTTTAAAGCGTGGTCGAGCAGGTCAGCCAGTCTGGCTGAGAAAAGCCTCCTCCACAGCGGAGTGAGGTGGAAGCCATCTTTCCCCAGCAGACCACTGCCTCTTTCACCAAAGAGTGGACTGTGATTGTGGAAGCTGAAGCCTTCACGATGACACCAGCGCCATAGTTTTTGGTTGACTAACTCGACCTGTCTCTCCTCAGCCCATGATGCACAATCCAGGAGGAGCGAGGAAAAGACCCCCTGCACCCCCAACTCCCTAAGCCCTGCTCTCAGAGCCCTGTAGTCTCTCATGACCTGGTTGGGATTGCTCTGAGCCATGTCATTCATGCCCACATGGATAAGGAGCATAGGGTAGTGTTTGGAGGGCCAGATAACCTTTGGGATCCTCTCTGCTATGTCCTGGATGCGGGCACCAGGAAAGTGGCAGGCCTCCTGGGCTAGGGGTATGGGGCAGAAGATTGCCCCCTCAGTCCCCTGAGGAGGGAGTCTCCCATGATGACCACTCTGTGTTTCATCATAGGGAGAGTAGGGGTGGGTGATCCTCCATTGCCTCCATGAGCTGGCATCTCTGCAGGCTCAACTGGGGCTGCAAGAGGTTCATACCTCTTGCAAAGCCCCAGAGGGGAGGGGACCTTGGTGCGGTTGGCCTTGGGGGCCTTGACCACCTTGGTCCAACCCTGGACAGTATGGGAGATCCCCGAGTCCTCCCTTGTCCTGGAAGGGGACCTTGGTCTACCCTCTGCCTCCAGGGGGTGAAGGGCCTGACAGTAGGAGTCTATCTCTTGCTTGCCATCCCTGATGGCACGCAGTCTCTGGACTGTGGCCTGGAGCTCCTCCATCTGGTGCACTAAAGACTCCAAAGTGGAGCAAACCCCACCGGCGTACCCACTCCAAAGAGGGTCCCCAAAATGAGGCCTCTTCCATCCCCTAATAGCCTCACACAAACCACCAGTTCTCAGTAACCAAAAGAAATATGGACAGTGCCATGCATGTGCAATAACTGCCCTCAATAAAATAATAATAAAAAAAGATGATCATGTCATCGTACATTTACACTGGTTCATGTTTCAGCTCCCCTCTGTTGGCTTCTGGAGTGTCTGCTGTCTCTCAGGGTTTCCACAGTCCCCTCTTCCAACTTTTGGACCACTCACCAGGCCTCTCCCTGGAGCTTTGGGATGCACTCTTTCCCCTTCAGCTGCTGGCCTCCCTACTGCTGTTCTGCCCTGGGTTCTTATAGTCCTGCCCCTTCCTGTCAGCTGACTAGTTGGCCCAGCCCAGCCATTAACCTCTTCCACACCAGGTTTCTGGGCCCAGAAGTTTTGGGCCTTAAAGGGGCGGGCCTGCTTTCTAGTGACAGGGCTAGGGTTCCCTGGTACAAGAGATGGCCATGGTCCCGGTCTCAAGAGCCTGGACATGTGCCAGGCAGCCCCCCGCAGCCAAGAGCCAGAGGTTGCATCTGTGTGGAGCCTGGAACCATAGGTTCCATCTGGGTGGAGGCCTCTGAGGTGGGGGTAAGTGTGGAGCTCCTGCAGACGCTGCTGGCGCTGTTGGGAGCGGGGGGGGGAAGGGATAGGAAGTGCACACCAGAGGCCGGTGACCACCCACAGATGCTGCCAGTGGTGTCAGTGGCAGGGTGGGGAGTGGCAAGCAGCAACTGCCTGCAGGCACCACCAACAGTGTCAACAGTACCTTTTTGTAGGGTATACACCACCCAACTCAGGGGTTGCACATGCACCCACATGCACCCCGTACGCGTTGCCCTTCCTCTAACTGACATCTCCCGGCACTGAGCCCAGTAGCTAGGCATGTCTTCCAGAAAGCCATCCGGTTTTGATATGACTATATCAAGAGACAGAGAATATATTCCTTTCTTTTAGAGTTTGTCCCAGTGGTTAGTTACCCTCAGTGTTAAATATATATGCCTGCTTTACAAATTGAATATATCTGACTTTATTTTCATAGAC
>NW_017728886.1:254300290-254339413 GCF_001723895.1 Crocodylus porosus | reverse complement strand
GGTCCCTTCCAGCCCTAATATCTATGAAATCTATGAAACCTTGTATTTCTGTTTATTCTTCATGATTAAGTCAGAAAGGCAGGACAGGTGGTTTCTATACAGCCTTGTGGTACAGAGCATAGGTTTGTGGTGGCTCCCATGCAAGTCTCCAGAGAGAATAATTGGGTTTGACTGTAAGCGGTTAGAGAGAAAAACAGTTGGGGGATTGATCTGATATGAAAATCCTACATGTAGATCCCATAAAAAGGAATGGTGCCGCTGTAATTCTGTATCTGTAAGCCAATCAAAGATGAGTAGTGTAAGAGTGCTGTTGTAGCTATGTTGGTCCAGAAAATGAATGGCAAGGATTTCTTATGCCCAATAAACCACTATGTCCAATAAAAGACATCTTAGGGTGATAAAGTATATCACCCTAAGAAATCCTTTCCTCTCACATCAGACCATCAGAGCTAGAACATCACTCTTACACTACTATACCAACATGAATGACATAAAAATCTGCCACTTACCATAGAAAATCCACAACCTAAAGTATAAAAGAAGCCAGCCTCATGGTAATATCTTCTCCCTAAGCCTGTCCAACTATCAATGACACAGTTGGTCTAATAGAAGATATCACCCTAAGAAATCCTTGCCTCTGAAAGATGAGTCACTCAGCACCTGTGGAATCAGATTTGTATGTAAGAGAGGAAGTCATATTCCTCCTGGCTGGGAAGCCATTGAAGTACCAGATCCAGAAATGGTCCAAAAAGGGGTATTCCTTGGTCTTCCAACAGCTCAATGAAGTTCTTGGGACATGGGCTTATACCTTCTCCTTTTTCCATGGTCCTAGTGTGGCTGCTGGATAGTGAAGTACAATTCACCAGCTGACTCTGTTGCACTTCAGGTGCCGTACTTTGAAGTTCTAATGCAGTTCATAGTCCAAGAGGTAACAAATAGAAAGAGGAACAAGTTGCCTTAAAATACTTCCTGGCAGCCGCAAAGCTATATTCAGGTATTTTCGTGTATCAGTATATTGAGATTTGGGTTTCTGTGTCAGATTAAAAAAAAGAAAAAAAACTGAAGACCCATAGACTTAGTGTGGCTAAGTCATACCAGATTCCTATCGATGCAGGGTTGACTGACAGGAGCCTTTGGCATGAAACCAGAGCAAGGCTCAAACTCATACTTCCAGATCTGTCTCACCCCGCCTTGTGCCAAATATGACCCCAAATATTAAGTTCAGAAAAAGAATGATTTTGGGGTAGGAGGAGGAAGGATGATGAAAAAAAATTTCCCCTTTCTCAATGCATAACTGTTTAAAGGCCTGCCCAGTAGGCCTGTGTGAAGAGGTTAGCATTTGCTTCGGATTCGAAGGATTTGGGGGACAGTGATTTGATTCGGTCATTCAAAACACTGTCCCAAATTGATTCAGTCAAATCTGATTCAGAGATCTGCCAAATCTCCGAATCTCTGAATCAGGCAGGCCCATCCGCTGCCTGCTCCCCCAGCCTGGCAATGGCTGCCCCACCTGCCCTAGCTCCCTGCGCTTGTTAAAAAAAACCCCAACTCACAGGGTGCTGCTGGGGGGTTGGGGGTGGGGGAGAGGTTCGGAGAGCTTTGAATCAATTTGGCCCTTTAAATTAGTCCCTTGATTTGATTCAGATTTGGAGATTCAGCCACCAAATTGGACCAAATCTCCTCTGAATTGAATCACCACCTGAAGCGTTGCATGGCCCCACTGCCCAGTATCCATGCTTAGGGCCTCTCTGTTCAAGGAATAAGGGATTCTGGGCTGACAGTCAGTTTATTGCTGTCACTGGCTTTCTGGTATTGGGTACTAGAAAGAGCTGGCAAAAGATGGAGAAGACGAGAAGAAACGCACGCTGTAAAAGGGTGTAGCAACGGTCACTGTGTGTTCCCTTATGAAAGAATCCAATACAATGTAATAGGGATGACACTATTACAGAGCAGCAGCAATAAAAAAGCGTTTTATAGAAATGACTTTAAAAACTAATAACATTTAATAGGGAATTAGATCTCTTTCATAGCCCTTTTTTAACAGTTCAATTGATTTCTGCGGCAGAGTTTTAATGTTCTTACGGTGATTTTCAACCCTTCTACACAGGCACCACATTATACAGCAGGAAAAGGAGGAGATCTGTCCTCTCCTCCTGCCATAGAGCAAGTGAAAGTGGTTGCACCCCTACTGAAACCTGTCCATGACCTCACCCCAGAGGTTATGCTGGCAAGTTAAGAAGCCAGTTGTGATGTTTTAGAAACCCCACAGAAAAATAATCCATTGTCTTCTACAGTCCATGGGACATCTCTGATGGGGGTTTCAAGGAACATTGTTTCTGACTCAGACAATGCCTTTAGGTAATATCAATAGCTAAGAAAACCTCTTCATTCCCCCTGTTAGGAGCAGTGGTTTATCAGCCACACTAGAGCCTGAAGCAAGGAACAGGAAACCAGACCAGCTATAAAACTGAAGCATTCATGATCCAGTGGGATGTAACTGGGAGCCCATGTCTATTCCCGGACATGATCTTGGATAAAACACAGCCTCTCTGCCTTTGTTTCCACAAATGTATATATTATTTACCTACATCACAGATATGTGTTGAATACATGGTGGTTCACTAATTGCATAATGCATTTAAATGTAGTGTTTGGGGTCTTTTGTTGCCACGGAGGCAATTGCCTTAATCACTGATTTTTCTTTTGCCACTGACCTGCTGCCCACTCCCCTTTCTCCTCTCTCCTCTCTCCCCCAAGCCTGAAATTTAGGAGCCTCTTTCACAGACTTTGTAGTTTGCAGATGACTTTCCCGGAAATGGCCACAGGATGGGGATGTATCACCATGAGATAAGTGGTCAGGTCTGATTCTCAGCACCTGAGGACTTGGTTAAGGAAGCTGATAATTTACAACACTGCACATTTATAAGGATGCTTGGAGGGTACAAGGCATTTTACCTCACAATTTATACTCATTGTTTAACTGTTGTTTTCAAATCTGTTTGCCTTACCAGTGAAAGCTGCCTGGAGTTTCTTCGACTAGAGAGAGCAGAACAGATGTATTTACTCAGCAGGTACATCCAAATCAAGCAATGCTCTGAAACACATGCAGCAGCTTGTTGCTGTTCTACCCACCCGATTTGTCTTCCCGGTTTCATTCTCTTTTTCATCACTCCTGGATGTACCACCTGCCAGAAAAGTATGAGTGAGAATTCCATTAGCATCGAGCAATGCTGATTGCTCCTTCTTTCCAATCGTTTCTTAATACACTTCTGTAAAGATCTTGGACTCTTGTGCTTTTCAGCCTGTGCATTATATGGTTTTTAAGTTAACTAGCATACATGTAGACTGCCAGAGCCTGATCTAATGTCCACGGAAATGAATGAGAATCTTTCAATTGTCCTCTCCGGGCATTGGGTCAAAATCTAAGATGCTTCTCTGGTTCAGTGACCAGCTCTTCTTCTGCATTTGTACAGATGATTACATTCAAATCTTGATTTAGCTGTAAAGGCTAGTCAAAATGATGATGATGATCTATTCTGATCTCTTGCATAAAAGGGGCTATAGATAACAAAAGTGGTCAAAAGAGAAGTTAGCTCTGGTTTAATTGGTTTGAAACAAAGCAATAGGGTTAGGGGATTCAGTTCGGATTTAACAGAAAGCATTCCATTTCCTGATCATGCCTCTTTGCTGCAAATCTAAATTGACTGGTTATAGTTCTGAAACATTTTAATTTCTTTTTCTTTGCCATGGCTTTTGTTGTTGTTGGTTTTTCTGTGTTACATCCTAAACCAAAGGAAAGAATTCACAGTATTACTGAAACAAGTGTCTTTTTGCAAGAGTTCCAACCTGAACATATCAAATATTGGAATTAGCAGGAAGGAATATTATGCCCCTGTGTGATTTCTAACCCAGTTTTACATAGATTCTGAGAGTTCAGATAAGCATCCATATTTAATAGTAATTTGACCTTATGCCTGAAGATTTCAATGAGTTTTGCAAACACAAGACAGTTGGCATCTCTGCACCCTGTTGTGTAAGTGCCATTATTATTTTAAACAATTAGAAATAGAGACCCAAAGGACTAAATTCACAAAACAGTTGAAACAACCGGTCCAAAAATTGAAAGCTCAACTTCCCCTTCTCCGTCAGTTACTGCCTAACCCCTTAGCTTCCTAAATTCCCTCAGCGTTTATATATCTGTTGCTTGGCCTACATGCACCTATCCCTGTCCTGAGGTATCAAGCAACTCAGCACTTAAACTTCAGGGATAAGTACAGACAAAAAGCCCAAGGCTGAATTGATTCAATCTTTGCAGGTTAGTCGAAGCTGCATAGATTGAACTGATAAGCAAGTGAACAGACATTCACTTTTGATTCCAGAAATATAGCCGCATGCCTGCAGTGGCCCAGGCCAGAACCTTGTTGGGGGTGCTAGAGCACACCTCCCTGCTTGGCTGGAGCAGACAGCTTGGGCCAAACCTAGCCTGCCCACCTCGTGGGAGGGGGTTGTGGGGGCAGATGCAAAGCATCTTGGGTTGCTGGGGGACTAAGAGTTAACTTGAATCTGGAGGGGATCTGGGACAGAAGTTCAATAAACCAATTTAACCTAAATTAGTTAAGTCTGATACTAGATTTATCTTAAATAGGTTTTGGCCATTTTGAAAGTGTTTTATTTGCACTAAACTTCTAGGCTAGGGACAGACATTACGCATAAACTAGTTTAAATGATCAGAAACTGGTTTAAACCTGTAACAGAATGGACATTCAGTGCACATACACCAGTTTGAAAATGGCCAAAACCAGTTTGAGGTTAACCTGGTTGAATGTAGTATCAGACTTAACAAACCAGTTTATGCAACGTCAATCCCAGATATCATTGCTAGTTTAAAATAAACCAGACTCCCTAGCATCCCAGTATGCTCTCTGGACTGGGCAGAGCTCCGTTCTCTGCTCCTGTGAGCTGGGCTGGCCTTTCCCCTCTGCTCTCTAGCCAGAGCAGGGGCTGGGTGTGGCCAAATGTTGGCCTCCCATGGCCCCTGAGGCAAATTCCTCCTTCTGTCCCCTCTCAGGCTCCACTCTGAGGTTTTTTGTCTTAGGTGTCAGCAGTCTGGTGATGGGATGCCAAGGTCCACAGTCCCCCGCCAGTGGGGTGCATGAGACGGGCTGCTGGTATGCCCTTAGTCCATGGTGGCCTCGGGGACCCTTCCTGGGGAACACGGACGGGGATGGGGACCCTTCTCAAGGAAGAGAAGGAGTGACAGGGAGGGATGGGAGGGATGGGACAGAGGGATGGGAGGGATGGGACACACAGAAACTGTGTGTGTGTCTCCCAAGCTCTTTGGAAATCCATTTAACCCCTGCTGCCCACCTTGACCCCTTACAATGCATATATCTATACCTATAAGCCAATTCCCAAAGGGAGGGACTCTTTGTTAATCTCAAGTCTCTGCTTTTGTATTCTCCTTCCCCCTTGATGACTCCTGATTACTCTTCATCTGTGGCTATCTCTGGTTGGTTGTCTCTCTGTGGTCACATGTCCACATAGCCTTATGGGCCTTCTCCTAATTTGCTCTGTTCCCCCAAAACCGGGACTTAGCCCCCCGCCCCCTCTCTCTGAGGGCTGCTGGTGGTGTCACTTATCTTGTGTTATGGGACAATATGATTCATACTTCATTTGGTTCCCAGGCTGTATAACACGACAAGGACACTATACAGCCCATCTACCTTGAAAGCTGTGATCTCATGTTATGGCATGCCCCACTTCAATTCTCAGACTGTGTCCATCCATTGGCCTTGTTGTGCTACAGCCCGTTTACTTCCAGGGCTGTGAGAAACTGTGTGTGTGTCTCCCAAGCTCTTTGGAAATCCATTTAACCCCTGCTGCCCACCTTGACCCCTTGCAATGCATATATCTATACCTATAAGCCAATTCCCAACAACCAGACCTTTAAATACCATTTCTGAGCCAACACCCCCTTCCCCCACATCTGTAGGCAAACCCTGAGGACTGCAGCTGATGTCTGCCAGTCGCAGACACACCTCCGTGGCTTGTCTGCAACCAGGTAGGGATAGAGTTAATTCCTCCCTCTCTCCCTCAGAACCCCTGGGGGTTTGACTGCAGTCTCTGCAGCTTGCATGCAGCCAAGCAGGGAGGGGATTAATTCCACAGCGTGTCCTGCAGGCCAGGGGGAGAGCCAAACTGGTCCCCTGTGTGCGGATCCAAGCCCTGCACCTGTGAGCCTAGAGCTAAGACCTGCAGGACCAGACTGAGAGATGGGAAGTGCTGGCAAAGACCTGACAATCATCACACATGCCGGAGATGTAGTTAGGGGAAGTTGCAGACAGCTTCACCAAAGAATACAGAGAGCCACATACTTAAACAAAGTCTTTCTGAATGCCTGGCTATAAGGAGACAATCTGCTCTCAGGATTAGTAAGACTAATTATTGTCTTCCTCGTTTACATTTTAAGTTAGACTAAGTTGTATATGCTGTGTTTTACTGGGCTGCATCTTAGTTTGGTGGTTTTTTGGTAGTTCCCTGTTGTATGCTTTGCAAATTGCTGTGTTCAATACACAAAGTGCTTCATAGAAAGGCCTTTTTCCCCATCCCCACTCCTCAGTCTGGCATCAGCTACCCCCCGCCCCCCAGCTGGTGGCTGGCATCCCATGTGTTGTGCTAGCCCTGGCTGGTGCCTGGAAATGCCCCCTCCACTCCAGCTGACAGGGGTGAGACCCTTGGAGAGTCTTTCTTCCCTCTCCTTTGGCAGTGGTTGGCAGACATGCTCCCCAGCTTCTGGCTTGAGCCACTGCAGGCATGGGGCTTCTTTTCCTGGTTTAACAAAGAATGTTTGTCTAGTTATTAATCAGTTTAAGCTGCACAGCTTAGACTAACTTGCAAAGAGTGAATTAATTCAGGCTTGGGCTTTTTAAATGTCTGTCCCTAGCCCTGTTGTGTTACCGATTTAAACCAGTTTCCCATCACTTATACTGGTTTATGTGTAATTTCTGTCCCCAGCCTAGGAGGCTCCACAAACTAGTTAGTTCTTTGCCTTGTCTGTGACACAGTCTAGTAGGCATTCTCAGAACATACCTATTGGACCAGGCCTTGGGCAGAACAAAGGGACAAGGGGTACTTAGAGCACTCACAAGGTTTCATTTTTCTGCGCCTGAGTTGGAACAGTGTCCTAAGTCACAGTCTGTCCCCTCTCAGGAGAGGGTTTTTAATCACTGGACAGCTGTATTTTGAGGTCAGGATCCTTCAATATTTCCTGTTAAAAGTGTTTCATCTTGTAAGGTTATTTAAATATTGAATGGGGCCAAGAGAGAGTGAAAATGATTATATGGCTTGGTGATTAATTTGCAACACTGGGAAATGCAGGATTCGGTTCCTAATCTAATTTAGGCAGCCAAGGGATTTTAACTCATGTCCCCTATATTCTAAGTGCTCAAACCACTGGATCAATCAACATGGGCTTGGTGTTAGAAAATGAAAAGTTCATGTCTAATTTAGGACCATAGGTTCCACTAAGGCAGCATGGCTTCTAGGAGATCGTAGATAACTTTGTGGATCTTCACCAGCGATATTAGGCAATGTGGCAAACAGCAGGATGAGTCTACACATGCACTTGAATGTGCAGTAGCCTATTTTACTGATCATTAAAGCATCACATAAAAAAATGTGATTATGCTGATGCGCAGTAAAATAGGATTTTGCACATTAGGCATCATTTAAAAACCATGCACATTCCTTACTGCGCATTAAGGCAGCCTAATGCACATTTCTTTAGTACCTCACATTGGTGGTACTAAATTTAATGTGCATTAGAAAAAGTGCCTCAGTGCACACATAGACGTGCCCACAGATAAGCTAAAGTATCACTCCTATATCTAAGATACAGAACCTGTTTCCAACAGCATCACCCACACTAAACCAACACTTTATACCTTCTGGTATTTGTTCATTTACCTCAAGAGGAACTTATGGTTTACAGTCTACAAGAAGAGTGGCTACATAATAATTTCACTTTTAACATCATGTTTCTAATTGATAAAGGCTTCTTTTCAAAGCTTGGATGATACCAGCTAGTAAATGAAGGAGAAACTCATGATACTTTATTATCTTCCATCCAAGGATTTTAACATGCCTTAAGACAAGGGTGTTAAACTCATCTGGCCCTATGGGCTGGAAGAGTAGTGTAGCACCGGTCTTAAATGGTGTGGGACCAAACTTGTGGGCTGCATTGTTTCCACACACCCCAGTGCCAGACCCAGCACACACAATGCCTGCTTTGCTTGGTCCAGGTCCCATGTTGTGTGCAGTAACCAACCAAGACTGGCCAGGGTGGATGCTGCATGCAGTGTGGGTCTTGGACTGGGTGTTGTGTGTAGTGCAGGTCTCAGACCAGCTGAAGTGGGCACCACATGTGATGTGTCCCTGGCCCTGTTAATGGGGCTAGCCCACTGCATGCAACCTGCAGTGTATGTGTCAACTTAAGATCTAGAGGCAGCCTTGGAGGCTGGAAGTTGGGGCTCCATGGGTTGGATCTGGCACATGGGCCATATCTTTGACACTCCTGCCTTAAAACATTAAATAGTCACCAGGGTATTACTCCAAGTCTCAGATAGTATATCCCAGTAACATAGAAGTTAACTGACTTTCTCCAGGTCACACCGTGTGACTGGTGGTTTCAGGAACAACAGAGTTTTAGACAACACTCAATTTGTTGGCCAGGTTTTCTTATGAATACAAGATTCAAGCTAAATGGCGCTCGGTTGCCAGGGCTCTCTACCTGCCTTTCTCCAGTAGAAGTCTTCTCTTCTCAACCTCCCTAATGGACGCTTCTTCTTTCTACCCAGATGTCTTTGTCTATGTAGCTCACCTCACTTTGCCTGGGGTAATCCTTGCTCCACATTGCCACCACAGATGGCACTGGTCAGAAGCCGCCAGCTGTGAGGCACTGTGCCTCTTCTCTACTGTTGGTTGGTGACAGCAGCTTTCTTCCCCTGCAACCACAGAACATGTCTGGCCAGTGGAAGCACTTGTGGAACACATTTCTGCATCCACTCATCATTATCTGGTCCACCAGGATGGTACTGGATGTTGAGTCCAATGATCCACTGTTAAGCTTTAACCATATGGATGGAGGAAAGGAGCAGGAACAGGCAAATTCTGCACTTGAATCCTGAATGAGTCAACAGCAATTTACTCCAGTCACTTGACCCATTTTGCTTGAGGCAACCTAGCTGGGAAACCAAGTGAAAAGAACAATCTCACTTCAAATCAAATGCCACATCTGAGCTGAGCCTTGATGGGTAAATGTACTGCAGCAACCAGGGTGCAGCTGAGCACAGGGGCCAGAGAAACATGACCTAGATGAGAAGCTGGGCTGAACTGTGCCTCTCTTACCAAAGTTTTGGCAAACAAAAGGCCTGGAAATCTCCTTCATTCTAGGCCACCTTCTTCATTGCTGTGCAACACTAGGAGAAGGTGGGTCTTTGTCTCCCTTGACTGGCTGCAGAGTAGTGATTTTGCTAAAGCTGCAAGCTGGTGGACTGTTGTGATTTAGCTGAAGCAGTAGAAGCACACAAACAAAGTTTGAGTCACCTGGTTTTCAGTCTGTGCTGGCAGTCAGCATGGGACAACTGCAAGATGGTATAAATACTTTTTCACTACTGAGTGCACTCTGTGAGCTAACCTTCTATACCATACGTCTCCTGGTTGCCTTTAAGGCACACTCTGTCTTCTGTTATTGTCCATGTAGCAGTTACTAGGGAAGGATCATGTAGCTCCCTTCCCTCCAGCTTGAGTTAGCTCTATCTTGATGACCCAGCCTATGAAAACAGAGTTTAGAAACCTGATTTCCTAGATGCACAATAGCTGCTGTCTTTCCTGACCACCACTAATCCCTATCTGGTTCTTCCAGATAATTCTGAAGTTGTTTGAGGAGAGATATAAATCGCTAACTATACTTGAATGCAATGAAAATAGAGCCCAGCATGAACTTGGTTGGGCTGAAGCTATGCCAGAAGGCTGGGAATTCTCCTTACAATGATGAGAAAAGCATCCCTTGCATCTTAGCTCCAGAGCTAATCAATTCTCCAGGGCCTCCTCCAGTTTCTGGAAATCTGATTATTTTTCCTAACCAAGACCACTGACTGAAACGAGTGTCCTAGTTACATGCTTATGCATAGTATTTAAGTGGGCAGGACTCTGTGGGAGTCCAGATGGGACTCTTTCCATTGACTTCAACAAGCTTTGTTCAAGCTTCTAATTTGGGCACATATGGCCCAGTTTTCAAAGGTGCTGAGCACGTGCAGCTCTCTGTCACTGAAGTACATAGCTGCTCTTTCTGTTTACTTGCTACTCAGAGCCAAGGGGATTTCTAAGAGAAATCTCCTTAATTCAGTTCATGAGATGTAACCAATCTGCAATGCAGAACAAGAGCAGCTGAACAATGCAACAACCAGTTCCAAGTGGCTCCTGTAAGAACTTTCTAAAGGTTAGTTCCACCCATCTTCCTTCCCCAGCCACACATAACAGCAAGCAGTAGTCAACATTAATATAAAACAGAATTTCAAATTTATGTAAAGAACCTATTAGTTCATAAGTTCAGATAAGAGGACTGTTGTGTGGACCTCAAGGTCTCTGAGGTATCAGCATGGTTGTTGACCGACACCAGTGAGTTCTGGTTGTGCCCTATTCTGGAGGTTACTTATGTCAGTATGCCTGTCTGAGACCTCTTTGGGCACAATAGCCATGTCAGTGCCCCTTATCTCCCATGCTCCCCACCCTCCAGCCTGGGACTTTTAGAAAATGTCACCTATGAAATACTACTATACATTCATCTGGTGTGAAAGCCTCCTACAACAAGGGTATGGCTACGATTCGGAGTAGCCTAGACAAATTGGAGGATTGGGCCACAAGATATCTCATGAGGTTCAACAAGGACAAGTGCAAAGTCCGGCACTTAGGACGGAGCAATCCCATGCATCAGTACAGGCTGGGGGCTGACTGGCTAAACAGCAGCTCTACAGAAAAGGACCTGGGAGTTACAGTGGACAGTGAGATGGATATGAGTCAACAGTGTGCCCTAGCTGCCGAAAAGGCTAACAACATACTGGGCTGCATTGGTAGGAGCACTGCCAGCAGATCAAAGGAAGTAATTATTCCTCTCTGTTCAGCACTTGTGAGGCCACATCTGGAGTACTATGTCCAGTTTTGGGCACCCTACTACAAAAAGGATGTGGACAAGTTGAAGATAAGGGACTGGGGCACATGACTTATGAGGAGAGGCTGAGGGAATTGGACTTATTTAGCCTGCAGAATTGAAGACTGAGGGTGGATTTGCAAGCAGCCTTCAACTACCTGAAGGGTAGTTTGAAAGAAGATGGAGTGAGATTGGTCTCAGTGGTGAGAGATGACAGAACAAGTAGCAACGGTCTCAAGTTTCAGCAAAGGAGGTTTAGGTTAGATATTAGGAAAAACTTTTCCACTAAGATGGTGGTGAACCACTAGAACCGGCTACCTAGAGAGGTGGTGGACTCTCCGTCCTTGGAGGTTTTCTTGTGACAACTGCTGTTTGCCGTCATAGATACATGTAGTGCCATTCTCATTGTAGCTGAAATCATGTAAATCTTTTGTTTTGCTTCACCAAACTGCTTGCATATGTGCAAGTCCCTGGTAACTTTGGCACCTTTTGCGAACAGTGTAGGCTTCCTTGTTCTCAGTTTTCTTTGGAACAAAACATCAGCAGCTGACAACCCAGGCCTCGGTGGCACTGTTCTGTAAGGCCTGAGTGACTCCACAGCTTTTGTCATTAGGCATTTTGTTGTTTTGGTACTGTTTCCTAAATCTTATTGGACTGGAGACGATGAGGATCAGTGGTAATATGCTCAAACCCATATTTTTGCTACATAGCTCTTAAACTCATGCCCATTAAACTGCGCCCCATTGTCAGACTTTACCATATCAGGCATAGTGTGTCTATATCTGATCTTCTGTTTAGTGACAGTATATTCTAGTAACAGTGTCTCAGGGAAGTGAGGAGTATAGTTTAAGACAAGAACATACTCCTTTCCAGCCAATATATAAAAAAGCCAATACCTGTTTTGCTCCAGAGGACTGTGTGGTGTTGTTTTTGGTGGTGGTGGTGTTGCTTTTTCCTGTGATACCAGTATAACATCTTTTGCTTACTCTAGCCTGTATTTCCAGTATATATGACAAGCCTTAGCATGTTCCTTGGTGTTGGTGTTCATTTGATACCAGTATCTGGCCCATCTCTTAGATTTTTCAGTTCTTAAATGATTCCCATGTGTCCTCAGTTGTATATTTCTATCAAACCATAGGAATTACCATCCTGTTGTCTTAAAAAAAAAATCCATATACTACTGAGCGGTCCCCCTAAATTGAAAATAGGAATTGGGAATGTGCTGTTCCAGTAACTCTATGGTAATAATTCTGCAGAATTTCATACTCAGTAGTGGCTCTGGCAGTCACAGTCCAAACTGTGCATGGAGCATGAGTCATGGGATATTGGGCTTCTTCAGTTTCATTTTATTCTCGGTTGAGAGCTTTCCCATCCATGGCACCAAATCCTCAAAGTATTCCTTACTTGTTTCAGCTCCTTGTCCCTCCAGAGAGCATACCCACTCAATGAGATGAAGAGCTTTGTATAATTTTAACTCAATACTGGGTATTTTTTGCTGTTGCAAGTATAAACTGTATCTTTTCCAGTTGGCTTTTAGCCCATACATTTAGTTCACCTATTCTCTTACTGAGAGATGGTTAGGTAGTTTGAAATTAGGCAGAAGATAGGGAGTATTTAACTAGCTAGTATTCAAGGTGCCACCCTGCCCTGCCTCTTTCCTTGGTGGATGAAAATCATCACTGTAAGCCTTGAGTTTTGTGCATTTGTCTTCTTTCTGCCCATGCTTTTTCTTTCATTGCTAACATTACTGTTTCTGGCACCACATTGCCTTGTACACCTGTGTCCAACAAGTACATGAATAAATGAATAAATGGTCCATTTGGTTTCAGGATGATAGTCCATTAATCTTTTCTTCCAATGTTGTCTATTGCTGCTGTGAAGAATTCCCTTGAGCTTATGGTGCTGCTGTTGTCATCTCTATTCAGCTGTGCGCACCATCCTGGCACTTGCAAACTCTCGGTAAGTGAGGTAAACCAGCGTCAGCCTTTGCCTTGGCTTGTGGTGTTTGCAACAACATGTACAGCTCCATGTATTTTTTGTGGGCCCTGAGCTCCACATGCCTTTCTGCTTCCTGTCTCTTTTTGCTGTCTAGTATTTTAATGAATATGGACGTGAATGTTAGTATTTTAATGAACATTACAGACACATGACATGAATCAATCTTTCCACTGTACTCAGTACTAGCAAAGCCTTGCTTGAAGCACTGTGGTCAGCTGGAAAACGTGCAGATAGATGAGCCACAAAGAAATATTGAAGGATTCAGGTTTGGTTAGTTTAGAGAAAAGAAGACAAAGTGGAGATGTGAGAATCTTCAAGTATGTAGAAGGTCAGTGCTAAAGAGGAAAAGTGTCTCAGTGTCCTTGAGGGATGGCACAAGAAATAATGGGCTGCACTTGCAACATGGGCTTTTCAAGTTAGACATTAGGAAAAATGTTCTGATTGTAAAGGGGTGAAGTACTGGAATAGCCTACCTTGGGACACGGTGGCATTTCCATGCTCAGAGGTTTTTTAGATCAGGTAAGAAAGTCACTTGTCAGGAATGGCTTCAGCATAGCTGAACCCAGTAGCATGTCAGTGGGTAGGCAAGTAGGACATGAGCCCTGGATGCTGCCTAAGGGGGTGGGGGGCAGTGCTGGAAGGGAGCTGAAAGGGTGCTTCACCCTCCAGCCCTCTGTCTCCCCACTTTCCCCCATATCCGGCAACAACTTGGGCTTGGGCTTGGGCTCTGGCGACTTCCACTTCTTTGCCAAAATGCACAATACAGGAGAAATGGCCATAGGTTTGGTACTCCTTCTGGGGAAGATGTCACCCCCTTCTTGCCACTGAAAATCAGTGGATTTTTTTCAGCTGAACATGCAGGTTGTGGAAAAAAAAGAAGGCAACACCTCCCTTGGAAACAGCAAACTTCCAACCACTGCTTCTGCAGCATGCGCCACCACCCAGGGAACAGTGCTGACCACTTACGCCTCCTACTCGGGGGTGGGCAATTATTTCAGGTGGAGGGCCGCATACTGAGTTTTGGCTGTAAGTGCCACATGGGTAGCCCCATCCCTTGACAGGTGCCCCACCCCCTGGTCACCATCTTGTGACCAGATGTCCCGCCCCCTAACCCCTGACCTTTGCCACCAGAAGTCCCTTCCCTTGCCCCTGGAAGTACTTCTTTCAGCAAGGGGTTTTGCCATCTCAGAACCAGAAAAATACCAAATTATTTTCTAAAAAGGGAACATCTACAACATTCATTGTGGGGGATGCGAGGGAGTTGGGGGTGGGGTGGGGCCTTGCTGCTGGGTTTCTGGGTCCTGCTGCCAGCTTTCCCTGGATCCTACTGCCCCTGGCTCCTGTCAACTTTAACAGGCAGCCAGGAGCAGATAAATATTAATCTTCTCAATTTTTTAGAGGCCCCATGGGCCAGATAGAATGGCTTGGTGGGCCAGGTCCAGCCTGCGGCCCATATTTTGCCTCCCCTGCTCTTGTTGAACTTTCCCTGGGATGGGGGAATAGATTAGGTGACCTTTCGAGGTCCCTTCTACCATGAGACCAGAATCTGACCAATGCCCTCTGATTGCATCCAGCAATCAGCTTCTCTTACTTCAGTTATGCTGTCCATCACTGCCACTTATGCTATTCAGTGGATTGGGCTTAAGAGTAATATTTTCCTTTTAGCATCCCATTAGTAGTGCTCCTGAATACCAAGCTATTAGACCATCTAATAGGAGTAATAAAGTTGATATCAGGTACATTTATTTTAACTGTACAATAAGGCACAGTATTAAAACTGCGACATGCCAGGCAGATTTTCAGCAGTGCATAATACATCTTGCATTTTTACAATAACCAGCCAGGCATAAACGTGTCTCAGAAACTACCCAGGATGCAGAATTATTCCTCGCTGTGCTGCATAAGGGAAGGCAGATGCGATTCTTTAAAACCAAACATGCACAATTAACAGGAAAAATATTGCCAATAAAAGGGAAAGATGGCTGGTAAGCACAGTTAGATGTGTTAGTTCAAAGTGGAGCAACTTGGGGGATCGGCAGAGGAAAATGACAGTTGAAAGCTTCAAAAGGGCTTTTAAGGGAAGTTGTGCTTTTAGTGACAGTATCACAGAAAGTTGTCAGGCTCAAATGGATGGTTCTAGGGAGTTCTTTGCCGAAACATATAGGGAGCTTATATCTGATGACAGCTCAGTGAAATCCAGGATCAGCTATATATTTGGTTATCTTCACAGAAGTATTTATGTGAGTGAGGGAGTTTTATGCTGAAACAGATGTGGAAGGAAGGAGCTCTGCTGTGTTTGTTCTGAAGTAGGCACACAAATGTGGATTTTGGTGCAGGCTTGATACTTTTGGCCTCAGGCTCTGATCCTGAAAGCTATTTAGGCCTTCAGTTATGATTGATGTAGGCATCAGGAGGGATATAGAAGAGCTGGTTTTGCATCTTTTATCTCCTGACTCTGTGCCTGTGCTTTTTTCATAAGATCATTCTTACCCTGAAAATGTAACCCATGTACTCTGATCAGATATCAGGCTGTCTATGTATGGCCCCATTGCCACAGTATCTGAGCACCTCACTTTACTGTGTTCATTTCCCATCACCACTCTGAGGTCAGGCAGTCCATTATCTTAATTTACATATAGGGAACTGAGGCACGGAAAGACCAAAGCTCTCATCTTAGGTCATGCATGAATTCTGTTAGTAGCGTGAGTATTAAATGTGGGTCTCCCAAGTCATAAACTTGCACCCTAGTCACTGAACTACACTTCCTTTCATGACTTCAGTGCTTGGAAGGTACATCCTTGATCACTGAGTCAAGGCCCCTGACATCAAAAGTGACCAGATCATTTAATCTGTTTCATAAACTGGTCAAAGGGCCCAATTATCACATGCACAAATTTATTGATGTCAATGGGGCTCCACATTGAACAGCAGGCAAGGCTGGGGCAGCCCATACTGAACCCCAGGCTGGATTTCAGGCAGTACCAACACAAGGTTGTATAATGCTTTTTATAATGCAGTTGTCCCCTGTGCTATATCACAATAAGTTGTAAACTTTTTACAAGGTTTCAATAAATGGCACATTAAAATGCCACAATTCAAAGGAAGGAAATCATGAATGGAGACACTGTCATCCATCTCCAGTGCTAAGGAGACCTGGGAGCCAGTCCTGTGTCTCTTTATTAAAATGTGTATGGAATATATTGATTTGAAGGAGCGTTCGTCGGAACGGAAAGAATCTGCCTCCGAAGCTGACTGCCAAAAACACAGTGAACTGAAAATCAACGGCACTTTTCTCATTTATATCAGCTGATGGGTACCTCAGGGTCATTTGTATAGGTAGATGCTGATGGTCCCAGATCAGTTTAGCAGAGAAAACTGCTCTAAAACCTGGCCTCCAAATAAAGCGTGATACATCCCTACAAAACAACATGCTCACATGAATGCAACAGCTTGTAAACAGGGCTGATTAATGCACAGGCAAACTAGGCACATGCCTAGGGCCCTAAGTAAAGAAGGGGCCCACTTGTGCTTATTTTACATGTTATAATTATCAAGTGAAAAAAGTAATGTAAATTTACAGTATTAAGTAGGGGCCCACGCATTTGTTTGCCAAGGGCCCATTAGAGGGTTAATCACACGCTGCTCATAAAGTTGCTCTCTCAAAGCAAACATCCATGGCCCAAATCAAAGATGGTGTTGGTTTTCCCCCAGACAAAGTTTGCAGAGTCTAATGGCACAGAGTAAGACGGCGTGATAAGAGGTATTCCAAGCAACGTAGACCATGCTCAGTACCTTGAGTCACAATCCAGTGAGAATCAGAGAGTAGGGTTTGGAGTGCCAGGTGTCAGCGCTATGTGGATACAAGGCAACCTGATATCTGGCACAACTTAAAAAAAATCACTTAAGTGTTTCTGTGGGGGGCTGCAGCTGAAAGTTTTATTGCAGCTTATTTAGGGTAAACTTTAGATGAATTAGTGATGTGTCGAAAATTAGAAGCGTGGTATCATTAACCACTGTTCCTTTACTGCAAAGCATTGCTCAGGTTCATTAGCAAACAAGGAACGCCTATCTCATAAACATGGTATTAATGTGGATGTCATTTAACTGTTTGTACCTCTCAAGGTCAGGATGGTTTCTGTTGTTCTCCCCAGGTAGCAAGCGCTGCCCTGCCCTCTGCTCAGGCTGGATTGTGACGTTTCAGACAGTTCAGCTCTTTGTCTGCTCTGCTCAGTTACTATTTTAGGCATATCAGATGGAGATAGGCCCCTGGACCATCAAGTCCAGTCCTCTGCATCCTTGTCTAAGGATTCCTTTAAGTTGCCACTTGAGTAAGGCATAAAACCAGAAATCCCAGGAACACGCTACCAGAGGTGAAGCAAGGAGCTGAGTGCCCTGTCACTGTAATGACAAGGAAGTAGTTAGTTAATATGTGTTGAGAAGATTCCTTCCATGTTGGAGGGACATGCCAAGCCCTGACAGTCCTTACCAGTTTGACCTCATGAGCTAGCTATGGAAAGAGGTTGCGTTTCTTACCAGTGGTAAAGACCTTGTTCTCAGTTTGGAATTTTGTATCTGTTTTGATGTCTAGTTTCCTTTCTAGCTTCAGCTGTGTCATCCAACGCTTTTGTTGTCTGTCTAGTCCCTGAAGATGTACACATCTGTGATACCAAAGCACTCCTAGGGCTTTTTTCATCTCACAGCTCTTTTTCCCTACTACATATTTTTCACCTGTTCTTCACTTTTGACCTGCCACGTTGTGTTAATCTGCTTGTGATATTCTGGGACTAGAAATCCTCAGATCTCTAGTGCAGTGTAAGTAATTGGCTGCATTAGTTTGACCGGGTGGATTTTGGTTAAGAAGTTGTATTTGTATTTAATTAAAAAAGGGACTTTTGATAGTAGCTACCAGAGCTGCTAGACACCAACCAAAGCGACAAGAGTGGATCCCTGACTCATGCCATGGGACAGGAGTTAGAGACCACTTCTGCTTCTCACAGCTCTATTACAGTCCTCTCTTCCATTCATACTTGTGTCTTGTATCTGGTTTGATCATATCACATACATAGATGATTAGTGGCTGGAAGGGACCTCGCAGATCATTGGGTCCAGCCCCCCCTGCTCTAGGCAGGAAGACAACTGGGATTACGTGACCCCAGTAAGGTGACTGTCCAGCCTCATCTTGAAAACCACCAGGGTAGATGAATGCAGTACCTCTGGAGGAAGTTTATTCCACAATCTGGACACCCTGACTATGACAGAGTTTTTCCTGTTATTAAGCCTGAAGCGACATTCCAGGAGTTTGTATCCATTGGTCCTGGTCTTCCCTGGAGGTGCCCTAATGAACAGTTGTTCACCAAGCTCCTGATGCACTCCTCTGATGTAGCGGTAAGCCACTATCAAGTCCCCTCTCAACCTTCTCTTCTTTAGGTTAGAGGCCCAGGTCCCTCAGCCTGTCCTCGTATGATTTGCCTTGCAAGTCTCTGATCATATGGGTGGTTCTTTTCTGGACCCTCTCAAGTTCTTCCACATCCTTATTGAAGCGCAGCACCCAGAACTGGATGCAGTACTCCAACTGCGGTCTCACCAGTGCTGAGTACAGCGGGAGTATCGCTTCTTTAGTTTTACACGAGATGCATTCATTGATGCATGCCAGCATCATCTTACAAACATGGAGAGCATTAGATAGGTGATTCTTCTCTAACACATGGCATTATAGTGTTCCCTGAGTTCCTTGCAACCTACTTCTCTCCCTCCCCTTTATATGCCGCAGTAGTGCATTGCATGGTAGTTCCACAGCCGTGGCCAGAACTGGGGCAGACAACCGGCATTCTCATATCTCTTTTGAACATGTGGCTCGGTGAATTGTCTTTCAAGTGTGCCTTGGGCATCATGTTGCAGGATGATTGGATCTTTATTCACTCAAATCACAGCTTTCTTCCTTGTATTTGTGTCATGTACATTAAGCTGTAACTCCTGTGCAGTGTATAAGGCTATTGCATCCCAAAAGATTGAAGACTCTGAGCTGCATACGTTTTGAAGACAGAGTATACTTACAGATATTTCATTGTTGTTCTAGAAATATCAAGTCCTATCTAAAGTTAAGATAAACTTTTAGCTTGAAAGTTTTTTTGATTTAAAAATGCAGATTCAGTGACAATGAAACCTTTGAGAATTTATTCTAGTTTTGCCAAAATGTCAGTTTAAAAAAAATCTTTCAAATGGTCTGCAAATATTTTAAACACTCTCTTTCAACATATTGAAGAAATATAATATGGGTTTCCTATTTGAAATAGTTTTACTTTTGAAAATGCATTTACATTCATTTAAAAATCATTTGAATTTTTTAAAAAAAATCAACAGTTTTGCCTTCTCAATACCTTAAAAATATTTTTCAAGATTTTTACATGTCAATGCAATTCAAAGCACTTTTACATTTTTTATGAAAATGTCAGCAAACCATACAGAATAATAATACATACATTTCTAGTTCAGCACATTTCTACAGCAGTTTTATAAATTTAGAGTCACTGAAGTGTCAATTGTAAATTGAACCCTCACACTGTAAGCAGTGGATTTTTTTCCTTTAGTTTTCTAGGAATGCATTTTCTATGTGTTATAGACTTGGTTTCCAGAAGGTCAGCTTAGAATCTATGCCATTATAGAAAGGGGACAAACGTCTGGGATTTGTTCCCTATAAAATCAGTCAGAAAAAAGATTGCCCAATCTGTGGCATGGGTACCACCAGTGGTATGCAGACAGCCTGTTAGTGGCACACATTAACAGATTTATTTTAATTACTTTATATGAAAAAAAAATTGCTTGTGGTACTTAAGGTTGAACTGAAAATTTTTCTGGCAGTACAGGCAGTCCTCAGACTTACGTCACAATTGGTTCCTGAAAACTGCGTCTTAAGTTGAAATGCTGTAACTCAGAACCAATTTTCCCATAGAAAACAATGTTATAAATGGGGATTGGTTCCTGAACCAAGGCTTGATACCCTATTTTCACAAAAATACCCCATAATTTTGTACTTGATTAATTATAGATGAGCAATGTGGCTACATTTAGTGTATTTATATTGTAAATAGCAATCATATTGATTTGGAAGGACTTCTTTGAGGTGACTTTGCTGGACTTTTTGAAGGGCTCTTAGTTGGACTTTTTGAAGGGTTCTTGGCTGCAGGCTTTTCTGGAGTCTTGTCTGCTTCCTTAAAGAAAGTGTCCAAGGAAGTTTGGACAGATGTTCTCCAGGGAGATGGGCCATGTAGTGAACTTGTTCACAGGTGTGGTGTTGTGTCGGATCAAGCATTGTAAAGTTGAAACTGATGTCAGAAAGTTAAAACAGGGTGTCAATTTATAAGTGATTTGACATTGGTCTAAATCTGTAACAGAACAGAAGTTCAGTGCACATAAACTGGTTTCAAAATGGCCAAACCCAGTTTAAGATCGATCTAGATGGATGTAGTATCAGACTTAACTGATTTAGGTTAAACCAATCTTCTGAACCAGATCTCCTCCTGACTCAAGTTACTTTGCAGTCCTCCAGCATCCCAGGATGCTTTGCACATCCCCTGTTAACCCTCTTGTGGGGTGGACAGACTAGCCTCAGCCTGCACTCTGCCTCAACTTCCCCATGACTATCAGAGTCGAGGCAGCAAACGCCTACTCCCCAGCCCCATGTCCTGCCTGTGTCTGTCAGCTGGGCAGTGTAGAGCTGACGAGGGAGTGGAGGCAGGGGGGACTGTGTGGAAGGGGCTTTCTTTACACTCTCACTGACTGGCCCAGAGGGGCTGTGTTCTGCAGCTCTACCCCCTGCCAGCTGCTAGAGACGGGGGAAAGAGAAGGATGGGGGTGGAGGTGGAATGGGGCTTTCCGCTCCAACCCTGCCCCCTCCCCAACCCAGCCAGAACCAAGAAAACCCTTGCTGTGGACCCCCCCCTCCCCCCCGCAGTTCTGGCTGGGTGTCAGGGGGTGGGGGCAGGGTAGGAGCGGGGGTCTCCACTTCCCTCCCATCACCCCCATCACTGCAGGCAACTTGAGGCGGGGGGCAGGGCTGGGGAAAGAGTGTCTGGTGGCTCTCCCCCTCCCTGTGGCTGACAGCAGGGAATGGGGGCATGTGTCCAGCAGCCAAGCAGGTGTGGTCTGCTGATCAGCTGGGCTTGGCTGCCTTCAGCAACGTCTGGCACAGGGGGAGGCACGTGGCAGCACCTCCATCCTGCTACTGTGAGCCAGTGCAGGCATCCCTGTGCCCCTCCCCACACACAGATGGAAGAACATGTATCCTGTTCCTTCCCAATCTATTCTTTGCAGTTTAGAGAAACCAGTGAAGGTTTGATAGATTCCACCGTGTGCTTTTTGATTGCCTATGCTTAGCAATGTGGCTAGTTGCAACGACTTGCTTGCAAGTGGCTGGGGGGGGACTACCAATGCCCACATGGGCAGCCTCACCATCTTTGGAGCACGACTGAAGGCATGCGTGGAGGCAGGCGTTCAGGGGGCCAGCCTGGACACATCTTCACGAATGGGTAGACAATTGATTAGAGCACAGAGGAGCAATCATTGATGTCAGTTCACTGGTGGGTCTTAAAAGATTCGCTGTCGTTTCTTTCTTAACTTTTGGACCTCTCCAAAAGTTAAACAGTGTATAGAACTGTGAGCTGCTTTGTAAACTGTATTACATACTAAGAAAAAGTTTTGGGATTTTTTTCTTAAATGAAAGAAGCCATGTCAAACTTTGTTCCACTTTTCAGAAAGTAAATGTTCCTGCCAGTGACAGGCTAAATGAGGTGTTGAAGTTGCACACTGTGAAAAGGGGAGAGTTGGCCTTTTGCATAGCAGAAAAACAGAGCTCCAAAACTTGGGTTTAATCCAATGGAAGTCTATATTTGCCAACAGGAATTAAATGCACAATACTGGGAGGGAGGTCAGCATGAAGTTTTGATGTATCAGGTAAGGTGCAGTGGTAAGGACAGAGTTAGGAATAGGGACTGTCTGGGATATGGAGCCCAGGCCCCTCCTATTGTAGGCTGCCACTTCATATAATCCTTTCCACAAACTAATTTAACTCCATCTTAAAACCAGCTATGTTTTTGGTTCCACTACACTGCTCTGATGGCTCAAAAATAATACTCAAAGCCAGTTTATCCCCATTTGCTCATGTGCCATCAGCGTTCTTCAGTTTAAGTAATGCTTGTTCCTTCTTCCTCGTGTGTTTATAGACAGCAGCCATATCCTCTCCTAGCTTTTGTTTTCCTAGGTGCTAAAGGAGCCAAATCCTTTCTATCTCCTGTAAAATAAGCTTTTTATTCCCAAATCCTCCTTACTGTAGATCTCCTTCCCTGTTTAGTTTATCTCTTTTGAAGAAGAATGATCAGTTCCTATATTATACACTCTTCAAACCCCATGGAATTTAAAAATATCATTAAACCAATACTAATGGGTAAACTTTTCAGAGAGGGGATAATGATAGAGTTGGTGCCACTAAATGTGATATTGTTTAGCTGTCTCTGTACTTAGCATGGGAAATACCAGAGTAAATATGACTACTGCCAGTTAAACATAACATTCAGCAGAGACCCCATGCTTACCATTGGCTAGACTAGGATTGCCAACTCTGTTTGAATTTATTCCAGAAGTTATCATCACGTGAGAATGCCAACGTGTCCATGACACACAACACGAACTTGTGGATTATGCACAGTTACAGATTACAGTGCGTAGACTTTACACCAGAAAGGCAAATGCAGATTACTATTACCTTTTAAATATATGCACATTACTATTACATTTTAAAAGCCCACTGGACTACTGTACAAATTGGATTCAACATTTAATATTTATTTTAATGAATGCTTTATCTTTTGTGTGGCCGCGACACACAACACGAACATGCATATTACGCAGAGTTACAGATTACGGTGAGTAAACTTTACATCAGGAAGCCAAATGCACATTACTATTAAATTTTAAAAGCCCACTGGACTATTGGATAAATCAGATTCAACATTTAATATTTATTTTAATGAATGCCTTGTTGTTTATCTCCAGGGTGATACACTCAGCAGTCCCCTGGAAATTTAAATCTAATTTCTGGAGACACCAGGACAATCCTGGAGGATTGGCAACCCTGGGCTAAACCAGGGGTGACCAGCCTGTGCTCTGGATGCCACAAATGGCACAGGCAGCTTGTGTGTGAGGCATATGGAAATTGGGGTGGGGACAGACAGCACAGTGGCAGATTGGGCAGGGAGCAGAAAGCAGACATCAGATCAAGCAGGGAGCACAGGGCAGGGAGCAAAAAATAGAGCAGCAGCTCAGTCAGGAAGCACAGGGCAGGGAGCAAAACGCTAAGCAACACATCAGGCAAGGGAAAGGGATCAGAATGACACTTGGGGAGAGTCTGGCATAATTTGTGGCATGTCTACCCAAAAGGTTGGCCTCTACTGGGCTAGACTATGACCTTTGTTTGTATTGGTACACAGCAATTACATTAATTTCCACAAGACTGACTTTGGGAGTAAGTTTGCCCTTGCATGGGCGGTTGAGATCTATCCTTAATAACCTGATCCTGATTTTTCTTAAAATCACATAAAAAAGAACCTAACACAATGGTAGAAAAGACAGTAGTACAATGGGGAAACTTGACAATGAGATTTGTTAGGCTGGGAAATAGTTTCCCGAGGTTAATGGTAAAAGCTCCATCTATCACGTTGGTCTTTTAAGGCTAGACAAAGAAATAGAAAAATGTACTGTAGGAAAACAATCCTCTCTTATCATGGAGATGGGATAGTTGATATATCTTTTCCATCTTTAATCTTTGATTCTGCTGAGGACAGGGAGAGCTATTTTTCTATAGCAGGTCTGCCAAACTTCAGCCTCTTGGGATAAGACTCCTTTATTCTTGATCAATTTCAAGTTTTTGCAACTTGTCCCTTCTGATGAAGGGTTTGTCAGCACGTTTCATAGGCATTCATCAGCTGACTTTGATTTGTTTGAATTCTTTCTCATTCAGATTGCCAGCCCATTCTCCCAGCACCTCACAGATAATTAGTGGTATTTCTGGAGAATCTGATTTTCTGCTTGTGTAGTGACCCCTTCTTTACTTTAACTTGCACATGTAGGGAACTGTATTATATGGCCAAAGGAACCCTTTCCTTTCCCATGTACTTACATGTACCATATCTACTTGAATATAAGGTGACCTCCCAGTAATTGGATTCTGTGTATGGAAAAATTATAAATGTGTTATTGGATTATTGGAGAGTTATTGGAGATTTGCCTTGAATTTGTCCTCCTCCCATTGCTACATTAGAGAAAATAAATCTGTGGGTGATCAGGTAGCTTTCTTGCCCTCTGCCCTCTCAACTTATTCCCCCTGCAGCCCCTTCCGCCCCTCATCTCCCCTTACTGTCCGACCCTGCTGTCCCTGAGCACATGGAAGTGAGGGTAAAATTGGAAAATACTGACTTTGACTAAAATCTGTAGTTATATAGCACATCCAGAATTGATGCAGTTTACCTTTTTTGAAACTGCAGCAAATTTTAGCAGAGGTTCACCATAAACACAATGGTAAGCAGCACTTTTCTATGTACTTACGTACATGAAGTAGAAATATGAAGCAAAATCCAAAAGGCTCATAATTTATCATATAGGTAACTTGGCTGGACCCCAACAGAGTCAACAGTAGTTTGAGCCATGATGACTCCACCACCCTACACTACTCCAGCTACCCCCCCACAAAGGATCCATACGCTAGTTATCCCCCTGCTCATGACTAGAAGCAGGTATTCATGTCACTAGTCCTGGGATCCTCCCAAAAATTTATATGCAGATGAGGCAAAGGGCAACCTGGTCCAGCTCCACCTTACGGAGGGTGTGGCCACACTAATCATATGTGACAGGCTGAGAGAGGGTGTGACAGAGGGATTCCAAGTACATTATTTTGGGGCCCCATTTGGTGATGTTTGCCAGATATTTAAGGCTGGTGACGAAACAGGAATCTTTCTCATTGTAAATGGGAAAGAAAGGCACAACTTGGCTGTGGGAATGAAAAGGAAGCTGTAATGTATTCAACGTAATGACTCACCATTGACTTGAAAAAGAGTGGGTGAGTCTCTGAGGGGGACAAAATGCAATGGGCACTACCATATACCTTATTTAGATAAACTTCCCATAACTAGTCTTGGGGTAGGTTCTCATCAGTAGATTGCTTCTCAACCTTTTGGTAAAGACCAAGTAGAGGCTTGTTCTGCACTGGAGGGCTAAGAGGGGATCGAAAGAGTGGCAGCAGTGAGAGTGGAGGGTGCCAGCAGCTCACTTCTTTGGACTGGATAGCATGATGACAGGCCCTGGCTCCCGAGGACAGACATTGATGGTGGATGGCGATTTGGCAACATATGATAGTTGGGAAATGGCAGAAGATGGCAAAAACAGAAGGTAGATAGGAGTCAGTGGCAGAAGAATGAACGATGGAAGATGGTGGGAGGAACAGGCAAGGGCAGCTAAAGGACGAGATATGGCGGCAGGTAGAGGGGTGGCAGCAAGTGGTGAGTGGGTGAGGAAGGGAGGATGCAAGGAAAGCAACAGAAGGGAGATGCTTGTTGGTTAAGGTGGTCTTGGAAGAGGAGGGAACAGAGGGGAACAGCTAGAGAAAAACTGACATGGCTTTATGGAAGACATTTTGTTGGGAGTTTCAAAAATGAGGCCTGATGAGCTGACCCGCCTAATGGTATTCACAAATAAATGTATGTGGGAATTCATATTTTACATGCCTGAGAGTTACAATAATTTTTGGGATTCATATAGAGCACTGACCCTGTTTTAAAATTACACACATTTAATTCTGGTGAGATAGCCCAGGAGAGGGTAGTAACGTTGCACATGTTTTCGTATCTGATAGTGGCAGAAGATGTAAAAATGTGGTTGGAAGGGAAAACAGAAAAAAGTGCAATGGGTCGACAAAATTTGGGACAAATGTGAAGTGTGGACACGGTTGTGGAGGGCAAGGGTGTTTTTAAGGGAAAAATCCCAGGAGGAGAGGAACACCTGTCCCCAGTAATAATGCTACGACCCCTCGGGGCTTTTATTTATTTATTTTTTATGGGCTTTTATTTATTTATTTTTTATATTTCAGGCAACCAATGAGGTGCAGCTGATGTCAGAAGGAAGGACACATGGCTGTAAATTGTGCATAAACATTGTGTTTTAAATGCAGGGAGTGGAGTCACAGTACGGGTGATTGCAAAGCCCCTTGGAAAGGCAGTCTATGTGGGGAGGAGGGACATGTCTTCAGGACTTATCCAAGGTCATTCACAGAGTACAAACCCAGACAAGTGAGGGCAGAGGTGAAAGAGAAAAGGAAAACAGAGCAAGGAGAGTGGGAAAATGAGGAGGGGGAGGTAGGAGAGATAAGGGAAGAACAGAATATAGACCTGGAGACCCCACAAGAGGAGGAAATGGAGCACAGGGAAGGAAAGGACAAGGGCGGTGATGGAGTGGAAGTGATGCAGGCTTTACAAAGTGAAGAAACAATGAGAGAAGGACAAGAGAAAAGATGAGGAGGGAGAGAACGAGGAGTTGAGTGAGGAAGAGCAGAGAGAAGAAATAGTGGTAGGAAGGGGGAGCCATGTGGCATTGGGGAAAAGAAAAAAAAATCAAAAAAGGAAGAAACAAAGTTAAGGAAAGGGTAGAAAGAAAGGGAAAAGAAGCTGAATCTCTCATCCATAGCCTCCTCAATGTCTAGCCTGGACTGGGCAGAGGGCGTTTTTAAAAACCAAGGGAGCAAGGCAGCAGAAGGTGTTTTAGACACAGAAGAAATACAGGGACAGGGATGAAGACAGAAGGGACAATTTCATCCATTTTAAGTAGTAAAGATGATGCGTCAGATAATTTTGATAAGTATTTTAATGGCAGTGACGGTGGTGTCTTTACATGTGGGAAGTGTTTTAACAAGGTGGGAGCAAGTGGAACTGTTTTTAAACCAGATAAATGCAGACATTTTATGTTTGCAGGTATGTGGGATTCCAGGTGGCAAAGAGTATTAAAGAAAGCAGGTGGAAGTGGAGCCTCTCATTTTGGTCAGGGACCAATGAAGAGAGAGCAGCAGGTGTGGCAATTTTAATTAGAAACCCAGAAACTGAGGTGGCAAGATTGGAGGAGGTAGTATGTGGGAGACTGCTGCACCTTACACCAAAGGTAAAAGAAACAGTGGTAGAGTTTTTTAATATCTACACACCGGCAGAGAGAGAGGCACACGGTGAATTTTTTTAACGATATTGGCAATTAGCACATTAGGAAGGAGGCCCAGGATCATTCATAACAGGTCATTTTAATTGTATCTTAGATGAGTGTGACCAGAAGAGAAGCCTGGAAAGTACAGGAATAGAGAGCCCATTGAGGTGTTTAAAGTGGACTTTAAAAGGGGAACTTTTAAGGGTTGTGCGGACAGGGGAGAAGGTTTTTACAAGAATAGATCTAAGGGCGAAGAGCCAATCAAGAACTGGCTTGGGTTTTATATCAAAGGAGGTGGAAGCAGAAAGGAAGATTTTTATCTGTGTTTTTACAGATCGTTTTATGGTTAAAGTGGTTTTACAAATCAGTAATCATTAGATAAAGGGGTGTAGGATATGGCAGTTAAATATATATTTATTGCAAAAGGAGGGATGCTGCTGAAGGTTTTGGGAGAGGTACAGAAGATGTAGGACACCAAAAAAATTGTTAAAAATCGGTACTGGAATGGTAGACAGTAATAAAAGAAAGAAGTAAAAAGTTTTATTTGAGAGAAGGGAGGAGGCAAGTGAGGAGGAGATGGGAAGGATATAAAAAGCAATGCAGTGGATATTGTGGGAAGCAGGAGGAGGAAAGGAAGTGAAAGAGGAATTGGAGGAAGTAAAGAAAAAGGAGGAGAAATGGCTTTTAAGTAAAAAAACAGGAATAAACTTTTCTAGCACAAGCCTCGTGGATGGAGGGGCATGAGGGCTGCACCCCATCCTTCTCTGCGTGAGTGAAGTCAGGAAGAGAAATGAATGACGATAGTTATGGAGGGAGGAGGTGAACGGGAGGAGGACAGAGGGAGATATTAGAAGCAGCACGGCACTTCTGTGAGAAATTATACCAAGAGAAGAGCAGGGAAGAGGAGAGGATAAAAGAGTTTCTGGGGAATACAGAAAGGACTTTGACTTTTTAATTACTCTATTCAGGGGTTCAGGCATACAACAATGGTGGCCGCTTGCAAAGCGAAAACACAAACAGCTTACTACCAAACCAAACCAAACCAACCCAACCAGCACATCACACCGTGACAGACACCTTCGCTGCATTTCACGTCGTGTCTTACATGCTAATTATGCGGTCAGCGTGCCGGCCACACGGTCATAACTAGATACATAAACAATTCAGACCCTGCTCCGTCCCATCATACACATAACAAAACCTTCAACTTCCACACAAAAAGAAAGCAAAAAGACAGCCCAGGACGCGGCAGAGCTGGAAGTCGTAGTTCGACACCGAGCCAGCCCAGTCGCCCAGACCGGTCATGACATCAGAGCGCGTATTTGAGACGGCCGTCCTCCGCCTGGCACAGCGCTCCCTCAAGGGCCCAGCACGTCTCAAAGGCGGGCACTGCCCGCCGGAGCACAACGTGCTCAAACGCCAGCAAGAGGCGCACCTGCGCCAGGAGGCGGAAAAACCGCAGGGCATCATCTGAGCCGGTCCCGGCAAGCCGGTTTTGGTGGCTCTTGAGGACGGCCAACTTGGCCTGTCCCAGTACAAAGTTGGCCAGGCAGACGGGGCCCTTCTCAGCCGCCCGGTACGGGTAGGAGCACACGCAGGTGGTCTCCAAAAAGCTCCTGCCCAGAGCCTGCAGCAGTGGCCCGAGGGTGACAAAGAGCGGCTGGGAATATAGAAAGGAAGGTGGGAAAGAAGGAGGTGAGCAAAATGGAAAGAGAAGTGAGCAGAAGTAAAATATAAGATTACATGAAGACCTTCAAGAAAGGGAAGACCCCTGGAAAAGATGGGCTCCCAGCAGAATTCTATACAAAATTTTGGGATTTAATTGCATCAGATCTGAAAGATCTTTTAAAGAAATTTTAACCAAGGGTTTAGTGGAGATAGATTTTTATGTCAGGAGTGGTTATTTTACTACATAAAAAAGAAGAGAAGGAACTTTTAAGAAACTGGCATCCAATCATACTTTTAAACACTGATTATAAGTTATTAGCAAAGTTATTGGTTTTAAGAAAGTGGGGAGTATTGCCTGATGTGATACAAGAAGAGCAGGCATGTGCATTGTGCAGCCCCAGGGCCCCAAGTCACAGATATGTTAAGAGCCTAATGAGATGGCTTATAATTTTTTTGACGAAAGAGGATTGGGCATGGCACTCTTAAACTTAGAAAATGTGTGAGAAAGAATGAATCATGATTTTTCATATAAGATTTTAAGCATCATGGGGTTTTCAGGAAAGCTAATCAGATAGATTAGTGTTTTATATGAGCAAGCAGAAAACAGAATTTGAATCAAGACACATATAAAATAGATGTTTAAGATTTTATGGGGGGTTCAGCTGGCTGTCCACTGTCCCCAGTTTTATTTATATGTGCAATGGACCCATTGGTGCATTGAAGGAGGAAAGATCCAGTGCTAAGTGGGGTACATGTGTGGGGAGGGGACAAGCAACACCTGCACTGCCTACTCTACATGGGCAATGTTAACATGGTTGTGAGAGAGAGACTTCTGTTGGAAAAAAACATTATGGCATGCTGGGAGGCATGGGGAAGCAGCTGGGGCAAAACTCAATAAGGAAAAATGCACATTGATGATGTTTGGACAGATAGGGGAGAAGGACACTGTCAGAGTGAAGGTGGAGGACTCAAATATTAAAATCCTTGGAGTCTGAATCACTGTAGAGGGGAAAGTGGTGTGGGAAAAGATGCAGGCAAGAGTGAGGCAGGTGGTGTGGTTATGGTCTGGGAGGTCACTCACATATGATGGCAGCGAAGGAAGTTTTACTCCCAACTTTTTTATGAACAGGGGTGGTGTTTGGGCTGGCAAAAGTACAAGCAAAAGCAATGCAGAGAAAATGGTGCACCTTTTTCTGGAAGAGTCAGAGGGAGCGTCTGGCACAGGTAGAATTGTAAAAAGAAAGGAAATGTGACGGGTAAAATGTCCCAGAAGCAAGTGGTACTTTTTGTGTATGCTAATTACATCAAGGTGGTGTTCTGGGCAGTGGAGGAAAATTCGGCAGTGGAGGAAAATTCAGTAGTGGAGTATTTTATCGGCTATTTTATGGGATCTCTTTTGAAACAATGTTTTTTTTTCAAAGGCCCAGCAACGCAGGCATGGGCATAACAGCTGCCTTTTTTATGGAAGGATGGGGAAGTTTTTAAAAGACTACAGTATTGAAAAACAAACTGGGAATCCTGAGAGATCCTGAGATGATAAAGAGAGTCTGGAAAAGGGATATATAATAGCACCTATAAGGAATTTCCAAGACCCTGTAGCACAGAGGCTATGGGAAAGGATGACAAACAAATACCTGACTATACATATATACATGTATAGTGAATATACAGATCTGCTGTGGGCAATGTGGAGGGGAACTGTGCCAGTGCAGGCCCTCCAGTATAAGTGGGGTTTGGGGAGGACAGCGAGGTGTCCAAGAGAACTGTGAGTGTGGAGGAAGCGGTACATCACCTCTTCTGGGAGTGTGGATCTGTATGAGTGGTGTGGGGGAAGGTGTCACATTTTATACAAGTAAAGACAGGCAGATGGTGACATGGAAAATGTTTTTATTTGGCCTTATTGTGAAAGGGCCAGAGGAAACATTTGTCGGGACCATTTTAGCATGTTTTTAATATGAGCATTGGGAAACTGAGAAACCTGCGCATTTTAAGGGACTGGCTTTTACCAAAAAAAGACTGTATTAGACTGGCAGTACATGAACTGAGGTTTTTTCACAAGCCAGGACCATGAAGAGGACACAGAAGAGGGAATTAGAAACTGGAGGAGAAGGGACTGGACCCTTTGGTGGTCACAGCCCCCTAACAGTTCATGTGCAAACCCCAGCTTCCCCTTTCCCCAGCAACCTGCTGGGAAATGGGGTCTGGCTGCTCTTGTAGTCCACTACACTAGTGTAGGAGGCAGGTTATGAGGTAGGGCAAGTGGGACAGCAAGTAGAGGGGCTCTTGCAGTGGGGGCACTGGAGAAAGATAAACTGGGTTTTCTAGACATTGGATTGGCCTACCTAGGTAAAAGCAGTATGAACATAAGGAAAACTAAAGTGAGCCAAAGAGAAAAGGAAGCTTGGGAGTAGAAATATGTGTATGCTTAAGAGTATGGTAAAAACAGAATTTGGTACTTTTATAAGAATATAAAGGTTCCTATCAGCATGTTTGCCCATTATGAGCCATGTGTTTTGTAGTTCTGCTCAGTGTTGGCTGCATATAATCAACCTCATAGTTGTTTTCCATTACTGAGCCCACACTGCTTTTGGCAGTACTTTAACGATAGACAAGGTATTTAATGAGATTTCCTTGTATGGGATTGTAAGATGAGGGATGTTTTTCCCCGAGCTGATTGGGGTAGGGGGTAGAAATCACTTTCTATTTGGATAAATATGGTGTATTCTGCCATGACCAGTGCACCAAGGGAAAGCAGAACTTCTGCCCTATTAGCCCCGTAAGAAAATGGACTCTGGCCAGCCGAGGGATCCATAGGGTTGTTTTTGCTGAATGCCTTTTAGGTAGAGCTTCTGGTAACTTCAGCATATGTGCCAGGCAATTGTGTGCATTGTGTGTAAGTGTGCATCTGTCTGTGGGTGTGTGTTTACATGTATGATTGGGGGAAGGAGGGGTTTTGCACAAATGATCTAACTCAAAAGTATTTGGGTCTTGCTTAAGACCTCACCTTCATTTTATACTGATGTACCAGACTCCATTGACTGCAGTAGAACTACTCCTGATTTACATCAACACGTAATAAAACTCAGGTCTGTGCCATATATGCTCAAATACTAAAATAAACTAAATGATGAGCAGTGCAGGATTCTGCCCAAGAAAGTAGGTGAGCAAATATTTCTAAAGACAGCAGATAGGAATGAGGCCATCAGGAGGAGAAAAATAAAATGCAAGACTCTCTCAAAGCGATTGCTTTTCCATAAACATAAGCCTAGAGAATGGTTTGGCATCACTCACTTATAGCTCTCTTATAGTAATGTACTTGAGAACTTAATAGTACCATCTAGAAGAGTTTAATAGTAAATTATATCCCTGCTATGTAGTTGTGTGGGGTAGTTCAAAAACCATGCCAAAAGGAGAACATTCTCCATTGAATGCTGTGGGGCTTTGAGTCATTTTGAGAGAAGGCTGTTACATTTCTAAATTATTCCCAGGCTGAATTACTTTAGAAATCTAGGCTTTAATTTTTGAATTGGTAACAGTACAGTCCCCTTTAACATTAAAAGGAACAGAGTATTAGAGAGGGCAGCCCTGCTGAAGAGGGACCTGTTGTAATTGGTTTGTAATCTGAAGGAAAAAGCATTTCCTGTATGCAGGGAATTGGGTTTTGATTTACTGGTACAACAATGAAAAACAGAGTAACAATGAAAAACAGAGTAACAATGCAACCTCATGGTTGCCTGCAGTTGTTGAGCCACTTCACACAGTTGACAGTGTTAACCAGGCAAACTACCCACCATAACCCTCCCCCTACTAGTTGTCAGACGTCTCTTCTCTGAGCGTCCTTTTCTTCACTACTTCTTCCCTTTTTCCAAGCACTTTCAGCATAAGAGCCACAAATCAATCTGATGCTTGGCTGTGCTCTCTTCAACACACTAAGCAGCCAGGGATGCTACAGGGGTTTGCTCTACTGGCTTACACAATACCATAGCAAAATCTAGAGCAGAGATGTTCAACCCCTGGCCCCTGGGCCAAATCCAGCTCACACTGTGTCATCCAGCCTGTTGGGCTCCTCATAGGTCTGAAAATTTGGTAGTGGGGGAGCACTGGCAGAGTTAACTACTCCCTAGTAACCAATTTTTGAGACCCATGAGGAAACCTGTGGGCAGGTAGTGTGGTCACGTGTTCTACATTGGGTGCACAGGGCCAGGGAGGACAAAGCCAGATCCAGGCATGTGGGGCAGGGTCCAGGTGTATGGGGCCTGATCCAGGTGGTAGAAGGTGGGATCCAGGTACAGAGAACCTAACCCCATGAGGGATCTGACCGGCAGGTCAGCCCCATGTCACTCATCCGGCCCTGCCCTAAAAGGCTAGACTATTTCTTTCCTGTCCCTAGCCTTAGTTCTCTGTCCCCTCCCTTGTGTCCAGGAAAGAGTTAACATCCCAACTCCATGGAAGTCAATAAAATGGGACAGCATTTCCATGCAGGGTTCCAACATCTGCTGGGAGCTGTGTGAAGAAGCTAACATAATACCTTGTTACATGGTCCTAGAGGATGTTACTGCTATGCCCCAGATGGCCTGCACCCTTTCTCACAAGCACTATTTGGATCATGGAATGAAGCTAGCCCAAAGCCACAGCTGCTTATAGGAACCCCTGCCTAACTCTAAGCCATAGTCATATTTGCTACTGTGAACAAGGAATGAGCCAAAGGAAAAATAAATGTCCTCATGAGCTTATCTTGGGGGAAACTAAAATTGGAATTAATCACAAGGGCTATTCATTTGAGAATTGTGAAAGAACTAAAGCTTGAAGCATCTAAGCTGCTACACTCTAATACATAATGGATCATTAACTGCAGTTACCATACCTGGAGATTGCAGAGGGCCCAATGTTGTGCTGAATTCATCTTTATAGCAGTTTCAGGAGGAAGGGAAATAGCTGATTACATCTCTACAGGCAAAGCTGTAAAGCACTGAGATGTGTTTAATGTGACAGGGTGGAACAGAGAGCCTAGGGTGCTCTGTCACTCTGAGAGGGCAGCTGCACAGAGAGGATCCTGCAGGACAGGTCGGGCACAGCTGCAACTGGGGTGTCACAGCAACCAGCTCATAAGATTAATTAGGAAGCACCTGTAGGCAACCTTAGGGGAAGTCTGCTGACCGGAAGAGGGCCAGGGCCTGAGGGATATAAGGCAGCCCCAGAGGTGGTCAGGCAGGCTGGCCATGAAAGCCATAGGGGATGGAGCCCTGCAGAGGGAACCCAACAGGCTGCCCTGAGTCAAGGGAAACTGGGAATCTCGTAGGAACAAGTTCAATACCCCAGGCATTTTCTATTTTGGCTTTTGCTTTTATCTGGAGCCTGCCAAGGGGTGCGGTGAACCTCATGTAGGACCTTCTTTTCCACTAGGACTGATGCTTCTTCTCCCATAGTGCCTGTGGGGGGTGGGGGGGGTGCACTCAGTATGCCCAGAGGGGCAATCCTAGAGAACCTGGACGGGAATGACATTGGTGCCTGAAAGGTGCAGGCAGAGGGCTAGTGGACCATGGCCTGAGAAGGGCTAGACTTGGGCTTTGGGGCCAGAGGGCTGAGTGCCTGCAGTAGGGTGGCGATGGGGCCAGAGGCCTGCCCAGGGAGTCTAGGCAGCCTGAGATGGGACAGAGATAAAGGCCTTTAAGGGTCAGACCAGAAGCTGGGAACCCCAAAGTTAACCATACTTTATCGTGCATTCAGCAGATGCATGACAAATACATCCAAGGAAGTGATATTTCCCTGCTATGCGGCATTGGTCAGGCCGCAGTTGGAGTACTGCGTCCAGTTTTGGGCGCCGTACTTCAAGAAGGATGTTGAGAGACTTGAGAGGGTCCAGAGGAGGGCGACTCATGTGGTTAGGAGCTTACAGGCCAAGCCCTATGAGGAGAGATGAAGGGACCTGGATCTCTTCAGCCTCCACAAGAGAAGGCTGAGAGGTGATCTTGTGGCCACCTACAAATTCGTTAGGGGGACACAACCAGGGATCAGAGATGCTCTGTTCACCAGGTGCCTGTTGGGGTAACAAGGAACAATGGTGACAAACTGACAGAGAGCAGATTTAGGCTAGATATCAGGAAAAACTTCTTCACAGTGAGGGTGGCCAAAATCTGGAATGGGCTTCCAAGGGAGGTCCTCTACCCTGGTGGTCTTTGAGAAGGCTGGATAGGCATCTGGCTGGGGTCATCTGACCCCAGCACTCTGTCTTGCCTAGGGGGTTGAACGCGATGATCTGTGGAGGTCCCCTCCGACCCTAACATCTATGAAGCGCAGTTTGGTCAGTGGACCAGAGCTAGAGGGCCCAATGAGAGCAAAAAGGGCAGAGGCTGACAGCTGAACAATGGCAGACTCACTCGAAGACCCTCAGGAAAGCTCCTTCATTTCAAAATAGTAACAATTACGGTGTGGTGGGTGAGTAAAGGATGTGAGGGTCCCCTAGAGTGGAAGCCAGGACAGGGATTGCATGGCCACCAGGGAGCATCATGGCCACCCCTGGAGCACAGCTTTGTCACACAGGGACAAACAAACATAGCTTTTACAAGGGTAAATCGTGCCTCTCGCTTGGTAGCGGAGGACCCCAAGACGTGTGAATGAGAAGGGGTAGAGGGAATCTGTTGCAATAGGTCTTGCACTGATAAGCCTGTGAGGAGAACTCATGAAGTCATGGAGAATGCCCACTATTTTGCCCCTAAAGCTACTTCTATAACAGAATCCCCCTGTCGCCGCTGACTTGGCAGAGGGCTTTTTGGAGTGAAGGGCATTAGACAGTACATGAAGGAGTGCACAGGCCATGATCAAAAATATATTGATGAACTTCAAGCCCAGTGGAGTTCACAATGGTAAGGTAATGGAAGCTGAGGCTATACATCTTGTCCATGGAGCTCCTTCCACTGCTAGCTTGTGCCTTTAGAGCAATGGTCTCCAAAGCGGGGTGCGCGCACCCCAGGGGGTGCGCAAGATGAGCCATTGGGGTGCAGGAAGAAAATATTAGAACTTCTATTTATATTTATATAAATATACATATACTGGGGGTGCGTGCTCAAAAAAGTTTTACTGATAGGGGTATGCAAATATAAATATGCATATACTGGGGCTGCGTGCTCAAAATTTTTTTACTGATAGGGATGCACGTTCAAAAAAGTTTGGAGACCACTGCTTTAGAGGTTGCTTGGTCTGGAAAATGCTCTGGCAGCATATCTATATCCAAACTCCCTTGCCAGAAACTAGGGCCAGGGCTGTTGGGGTCCAGTACCGCAGCAGAGGTACCTGGACTTTGTGCCCTGGCTTCCTGCTGACCCCTCTGGGATCTGTACAGATTTAAAAATTGCTGTGGGATCTGGCAAGGGTCTCGGTGGCACCCGGGAACTGGGAAGTGTCCCACAGGAGGGGATGATCCAGCCTGTTTCACATGAGATGGCTTAGCAGAGGCCTGATTGTGCCAATAAAACCAAAAAAACTCAGGCAGGCAAATTGCATGCTTGTGTGTTCACCCTTTTCAGATGGAATAGTGGCATCAAAATGCCCCAGTTTAAACCAAAAATTTGTGCCAAAGACACTGCCAAAACAGATTTACCAGCATGCACTTCAGACACAGCTTTCACCTCATGATAGCTAACCCTATTATTTCTCTTCCGCTTCTGTAAACAGAGTTGCACAGTTGACATATTACCAACCCTGTTCCACAGCACAAGCCATAATGATACTATCAGGCCAGAATTTCAGAGTTTTTCCTCACTAACCCAAACCTGACCTTTAACTCATAAATTGCAAAATGTGTTTGATTGTGGGGCCACCCAAAGGCCTTATGTCTCTCCTATAGTATCAATTGATTGCCTTTAAAATTGGGATAAAGTGAGATGAAACTGCTGCATCTGATATAAGAAAGCACATGAAAGCATGTGAGTGGAATGCTGATGGGGCCCAGGAAGTAGTCAGGCCAGTGGAGAAACAGAAGAGAAAGTGGAATGAAAATCTGTGCCTCCAAAAATCTCAGCAGCTCTATCTGAATCTGTCAGGCATGCATACAGGTTACAATAATTTGGTTTTCTTTCAAAAACTAAAGGGTTAGCCTCACAGCTCTAATTCCTTTCCACGAAGAATATGAAAAACTAAATTTCTTTGGAGATCTTGATAATGTCAATTGTATATATTATTTATCCATTATCATAGAACGATAGGGCTAAATGTCCATTCCAGGTAAATTTTAGTCTAACCTGCAGGTAAAATCTTCCAGAGATGGAGATTTCACAGCCTCTCAAGGTGATATCTTTCACTGCTTAACCATCCTCAGAGTTTGGAAGTTCTTTCTAATACCAAACCTAAATGACCCTTGTTACAATTCAAGCCCATGAGTTATATAGGTTTTCACTGGCTAAGAATGAACTCTGTGGTGTCAAAGAAACAGGTATGGACTGTACTAGGGAATGGACTGCAACAAGGCTGTTCCATCCCTTTGGGTTGATAAGTAAGAAAAATGAGTCAGGAATATTTCAGAGATGAAGCGCCATGCCCATGATCAGGTACTGTGTTTCATGATTATTCATTACTCCCAAACATTTTCATGATTGCTTGAGATTTTTTCACAAATACCTCAAACTATTTTAGGATTCATGCCTACTTGTGCTAGAAAAGTATGTGTTTATTTTTCTCCAGTTTATAAAGTTTGCCATCCAGCCACAGAGTGTAACAGCTACATGCCTAAAGAAGCTGCTGATTGGTGTGCATGCCCTGCTCACCTGGTTGTAATGCACCTCCTTCCTCTCACCTGTCACAATCTCTTGTTTCTATAAAATGGTTGGTTAGTTATGGGGGGGTGGTACCTGTGATCACTTGGAGGTCTTTGTGCAGTCAGGTCTGCATTGGTCTTCTGTGGGGCTCCTCTTCCCCTACACTCACCCCTTTCCACTTAGGTGTTACTGTTGGACCTTGATGGTAAGTCTGGTCTCTGCTTGGCTCTTCTTGTAGGTGCTACATGTGGTTCAAGCTTGTGTAGAGTGGTGCCTGTGCCTGCATTGCTCTGCATGCGGGGTCTGGCATGGGCTGTGGGCCAGCGGCATCTGTAGCAGTGAGGTCCTCCTCTGCCACAGTGGGTGGGGGTGAAGGGGGGAATATGGGATCTCCTCTTGAGTCCTGGAGCATTCCCTTTCTTCCTTCTTCAGCCTGTCCTTTGGCCTGGCTCCTCCAGGCTCTGGGCTAAATCAGACTGCATCTTCTAGCTAGCATAGTGCCGGCTCATTGGATTACAACCTGGCCACCTGGGTCCGAGCAGATGCAGGACAGCTGGGCACATGTCCCTTGAAGCAGGGCCTCGTGCTTTTCTTCTTCAGGCTCACACCAACCACCAGCTGTCTGATATGTTGGTGTCTTGGGTGGGGCCCTGTCACAAGGAGAAACAAACTTGCAGGTCCAAAGTGTAACCCTGGGCGTGACACAACAGGCCTGAATAGTGGGATCCTGGGTTCCCCCTGGGAAGCTGCTGCAGTGCCCCGGAGCGGAGAGCCTCCCCTTACAATCAAGCACCCTCACAGGCAATTCTCAAACTATTTACAAGATTTAATTATTTCCACCATAACAAATAACCATTAAATAAACACATTGATGTACCAACTAATAAACCCTCAAGAAATTATTTACACAGTCTCTCACTTGCACACGGTGTACTGGGGATCCCGTGTGCACTGCCCCTGGCGGGGGGTCTCAGGGAGCAGAACTGTGTCCCGGCACATGGTCTGTGGACGCTCCCTGGTGCTGGTGTCCGGCTCCGTGCTCCTGGGGTCTCCAGGCAGCAAGGGTCTCCGGGCATCAGGCAGTGGTGCCTCCTCCGCAGTCCCTGCAAAGACAGCCTTCCCCTGCCTTTCACCCCCTTCCCTGGCTCAGCAGGGAGCAGTATGTCAGCTGCAGGCTCCTGCCCCGCAGTCTGGCAAACGCAGCCCCTCCCTGGGCTTTTCCTGCCCCTGGAGCCCCTCACCCCACAGGAAAAACAGGACAGACTTTGGCAG
>NW_017728886.1:254256235-254300190 GCF_001723895.1 Crocodylus porosus | reverse complement strand
CCGGTCTGTTGGGTTCACCCAGCCATTCACCAGAGCCCTTCCTGGCCTTTTGCTAAGGGCTCTCTTTCAAAACTTTGCTGGAGTTACATCACCCCTCCCACTTCCAACAGGGCTGCCTCCAAAGCAGCTTCACTTGCCCTCAGAGCCTATAATGTCCCCTCTGGGACAAACTCTGTCGCCTGCCAGGCAACCCTCTCCATTCTTTCAGGTGGGTCCATTTTTTACATGCTGCTACATAAGCAATAAATCACACTGCAAAGATAGTGAATAATTAACAGTGTATGCAAAGCAACTAAAACAAAATCCCAAGCACTGAGACTAACTCATGTAACCTATTTGATTAGTAAATGGTTTGTGTAATAAGTCATGTAAGCTATGTGATTTCTAAAACTCACAACCAGCTTTTGGAAAACTTGCTAATAAAAAAACAGCTATATTTCTGATAAGTGGTCTTGCAAAATACATAGCTCAGGCAGCTCTGCTAATTGCTGCAGTTTTAAAGTGAGGTGTTTTAGTTTCAGAATTATGGGGTTGGAAGGGACCTCAAGGGTCGCTTGGTCCAACCCTCTCCATGAACGTGGGATGTGCATGTCATGTCAGACAATGCTCATCCAGCCTCTCTTCCTATAAATCTCCAGTAACAGTGACTTCCCTCACCACCTCACAGTGCTACCAGACAGCTTCTTCCCGGTAGATCCATGTTCCTTGTTTTAGCTGAAAACAGATAAGCACTAAAAAAAAAACTTTAGGGGCCAGGTATTAGCAAGGGTGGTATATAAACTGGTATGTAAACTCAAAAATGCCCAAGTGTAAGGGACTGGGATAGGGTGGGCCAGGAAGCGGGGGTCCAGACTGGAGCTTGGCTAAGATCAGGGGAGTTACCCAGGGAGGCATCTGTGCTTTTGAGCAGCCTGCCAAACACTGCGGGCTGCTGCTTCTGTGTGGGAAAACATGCCAATGCAGGTCAGCGCGGGCAGGTGAAGATAATTAGGTGGCTGGCAGCCAGGCCCACGGGGCTAGCTGGAACCTAATCAACCTGACACCTAACACCCAAGAGGCGATGTGACCCATTGCGCTCCTCTGTGATGGCTGTGGCTCCCCCTCCTGCCCACGTGCCCCCTGCTGGGAGGTAAGCAGACATCCAGTATGTACAAGCTCCTGCCTGCTCAGCCCAAAGGTTCAATCATCTCCTGCAGAGATGGAAGGGGGGAAGTCTTGCCCTTTCCACTGGAAGCCAATCTAGCTCTAAGTAAAATGCTCTTTCAAGGGCGTTCTGGCTTTTCACCTGCCTTCCATTGTGCAATAAAACAATTAATATCTGATCTGCTCTAATACATTAATCTGAAAACTGCCATCACCTCATCCCCGTTCAGAAATCTCCCCACTGGTTCCAATCTAGCACCATCTCACCTCCACTCAGCTCCTTGTCTCCACCCGATACAGTCCACCTCCAGCCTGTTCTTTATCCCCTTTTGACACAGCTCCCCAGCTAGACACAAGACATCTTCAGGTGCACCATCCAGCTGAGCAGCATCTCAAATGTACAGATACAGGTAATAACTGATAAAAGCCAACAGTGTGTGAAAGTACATTAAACCTGCATTACCTGCTTAATTTCATGGATTTCATAGACATCAGGGCTGGAAGGGACCTCGGGAGATCATCGAGTCCAGCCCCCTGCCCAAAGGGCAGGACCTCCGCTGGCAGGCTGTTCCAGACCTTGGGGGCTCGGACAGTAAAGAAATTCTTCCTTATGTCTAGCCTGAATAATTCTTGTTCTGTTGTCATCCAAAATTACTCACAGCTCTTGTATGCATTTAAAACAAAAGGAGTTAACAGAACAAATCTGAGAGTGACATTTTGATCTCAGATCATTTGTCGGTAGTAAAAGTGCACTTGATGTAATATATCCTGAAAGGCTGGGCTTAATAAAATAACCTGTAACAATCTGGCCTTGATTGTTTTTTCTCACAGTATAATCCACTTTGGAACACACAGTAACCCCTAAGGCTGAGGCTCGTCTCTTCTCATATTCATCTCACAGGTTTATTTTCTATATTTTTAATAACACAGGAAATGAATAGCCAGAAGAGGGGACAAGCAAATATAGAATCATGGAAAGTTAGGGTTAGAAGGGCTCTCAGGGGGTCATCTGGTCCAACCCTCTGCTTACAGCAGGACCATTCCTGACTAGATCATCCCAACCAAGGCTTTGTCCCGCTAAGTCTTAAAAACCTCCAAGGATGGAGACACCACAATGTCTCAGGGTTGCCTTTTCTCACTACCTTCCTTGTGAGAGATTTTCCTAATATCTAACTTAAACCTCTCTTGCTGCAACTTCAGACCATTGTTCCATGTTTTATCATCTTCCACAACTGAAAACAGACTATCTCCAGCCTTTTTTGAACCACCCTTCAGGTACTTGAAGATTATTAAATGCCCTGTCAGTCTTCTCTTCTCCAGACTAAATAAACGCAGTTCCATCAGCTTTTCCTCAGAGGTCATGTGCCCCAGCCCCTGAACCATTTTTGCTGCTCTCCACTGGGCTCTCTACAATTTGTCTACATCCTTTCTGTAGTAGGAGGCCCCAAACTGGACACAGTACTCCAGATGTGGCCTCACCAGTGCTGAATAGAAGGGAAGAATCACTTCCTTTGATATGGTGGCAGTGCTCCTACTGATGCAGTCCATTATGGCAACAAGGGCACACTGTTGGCTCATATTCATCTTATTGCCCACTGTAAGCCTTGGGGCCTCTTCTGCAGAGCTGCTGCCCAGGCAGTCAGCCCCCAGCCTGTACCTGTACACGGGACTATTCCACCCTAAGTGCATGAGCTTTCATTTGTCCTTACTGAATTTCATGAGAGTGTTTTTTGGTCCAAGCCTCCAATTTGTTGAGGGCTTTCCTAGCCTCACCCTTCAGTGCATTTACTACTCCCCCACCAGCCTGGTGTCATCTACAAATATACTGAGGGTGCACTCCATCTCATCTGCCAGGTCACTGATGGCATTTGAACAAAACTGGCCCCAAGACCAATCCCTGGGGCACTCCACTTGACACTGGCTGCCAACTAGACATCAAACCATTGATTACTAACTTCTGAGTTTGAAAATCCAGAAAGTTTTATATCCACCTTACAGTCCATTCATTTAACCCATACTTCCTTAGCTTGCTTTCAACAATGTTGTGGGAGACCATATCAAAAGCTTTACTAAAGTCAAGATGTATTGTGCACACAACTCTGACCAGCCTAATTTGAAGGCAGTCAGGTTGGTGAGGCATAACTTGCCCTTCATGAATCCATGCTGACTGTTCCTAATCACCTTCTTCCCCTCCAAGTGCTTACAAATGGATTCCTTGAACACCTGCCAGGGACTGAGGTGAGGCTGACCAGTCTGCAATTCCCCAGGTCCTCCTTCTTCCCCTTCTTAAAGACAATCACTGTATTTGTCCTTTTCCCATCATTCAGAGCCACTCCTAATTGCCACAAGTCATCAAAGATAATGGCCAGCAGATCTGCAGTCACACTGGCAGCTTTCTTAGCACCCTCAGGTGCATCAAGTCCAGCCCATCCAACTTTCTGAAATAGTCCCTAACCTGCTCTTTCAATCCAGTTGGCTGCTCACCTCCTCCCTAAACTGTGCTGCCAGGTGCAGGAGGCTGGAAGCTGACCTTGCCTGTGAAGACTCAGGTAAAAAAAGGCACTGAGCACTGCAGCCTTTTCTGCATCCTCTGACACTAGGTTGCCTCCCCCATTCACTTGCCCTGATCCTCCTCTTGTTGCTGACATACTTGTAGAAACCCTTCTTGTTACCCTTCATGTCCTTTGCTAGCTGCAGCTCCAGTTGAACTTTGGCCTTCCTCATTTCATCCCAGCATGCCCGAGCAATGCTCTTATAAGCCATAGTCATTTGTCCAAGTTTCTACTTCTTGTAAACTTCATTTGTGTTTCAGTTCACTGAGAGTTCCCTGCTAAGCCAAGCTGGCCTTCTCCTATACTTGCTAGTCTTCCTGTGCATCAGGATGGTTTGTTCCTGCACCCTCAGTAAGATTTATTTTAAAAGTACAGCCAGTTCTCTTGGGCTCCCTTCCCCTTCAGACTGGCCTCCTAGGGGATCCTGCCCATCAGTTTTCTGAGTGAGTTGAAGTCTGCTTTTCTGAAGTCCAGGGTCCTTACTCTGCTGCTCTCCATCCTTCCTTTCCTCAGGATCCTGAGCTCAGTCATCTCCTGGTCTCTGCTGCCCAAATTGGTTCCTAGTTGGCCTCTACCGGAACTTGTCCCCAGCACGCTCCAAAAACATCCTGGATTGCCTGTGCACTGCTGTATTGCCCTCCCAGCAGATGTTGGGTGGTTAAAGTCCCCCATGAAAACCAGGGCCTATGATCAGGGAAACTTCTGGTTTGTGAAGAAAGCTTCAGCCACCTCTGTCCTCCCGGTCTGGTGGCCTATAGCAGACACTCACCATGACATCACCTTTGTGTCTCGCCCCTCTGACCCCACCCCAGAGACACTCAACAGGCCTATCTCCAGTTTCACACTGGAGCTCTGAGCAATCATATGGCTCTGCTGTTTAAAGAGCAACTCTTCCTCCTCTTCTCCCATAGTTTGGTGACTACGCGAGGGCTTCCAGTTCTTCCAGCTTGTTTCCCAGGCTCTGTGCATTCATGTCCAGACACCTGAGGTAGCTGTGAGGATACCTTGGAAGCAAACTGTGTTGGGGTTTCCTTCTGTGGCTTATCCTGTCCCCAGGTGTGAAGGAACTCAGGAATTTTCTGGGAAGCCATTCATGCTGAAGCCTTCTACCTCCACAGCAGCCTTGGCATTTCCTTGGCTGCATGTAGGAATGGAGCTCCCTGCCTGGTTTTACCTTTCCCACACAGGCTCTGCAGTGCTTGAAGTGCAGGAACAACATGTAACTGCACATCATTCCTTCCCAGCTCCACTTCTTCCTATCACATGAACCATGCATAGGATGCTTGGCAGGATCGGGCCCAGAGAGGTCTCTTGCTCAGCAGAGGGGAGTTCTGTATATGGAGCACCCTGCACTGTATATCCCTCTGGCCATACAGCCCAACCACACATTGAAAAGCATGGTTAACTGTACTCAATCATTAAAAAGGCCATTGCCTAACTTAATCTCTTGCTAATAGATGCCTAGGGACAAAGCATGGTGCAAAATTGGAGATGGACCAAAATTAGAACTGTTTGTCCATGTGTTCACATCATGTTTAGCTATGGATGCTTGGTGTATGCATGACATGACTATAATCAATTAATAGTGCCTTTTCACTACCCCAGTCATCCAAGAACACCGTAGGCCTGATTCTATTCCTTTCACCCTCTATTTTAGTGTAAATGGGCTCATTCTGTTGACTACTCATGATCAAACGTGGGTAGAACAGCACGTAATACTGCCTCTATCCCCTGATAAAAACTGTAAAATGAGTTGTGATCTCCAGAGATGCTGGCAAGCATGGAGCCTCAACAGAGGGTTATTGTTACTGAGCCAACACAGATGCAGTGTTTTTTTCTTTATGGTTCACTTTAGTCAACAAAATCCATCAACCGACTAATTTATGCCTCACAAAGGGTGAGGTAATAAGGAGGCCAGTGTTCTCTGCTCAATTTACATCTGTCAGGCAGATGCCAGCATTTTTTGTGTAATATTTTTTGTTTCTATTACCCTCAGGTGCCTTGAAATAGCAGTAGGTCATCTTAACTGTGAGTATGACTGTGCACTTTTTGTCTTTGTCTCCATTGGTACATGCCCCCTGCAATCTGTGTCCTCATGGAGAGAATCTGCTTTTCATGGGAAGGTCGTTGCCAAACGGGCAAGTGCTAAAGAACTCAAATAAATTCCACATGTATCTGTATACAGACATACCTTGGAGATATTGCGGGTTCGGTTCCAGACCACCGCAATAAAGCGAATATTGCAATAAAGCGAGTCACACGACTTTTTTGGTTTCCCAGTGCATATAAAAGTTATGTTTACACTATACTGTAGTCTATTAAGTCTGCAATAGCATTATGTCTAAAAAAACAATGTACATACCTTAATTAAAAAATACTTTATTGCTAAAAAATGCGAAGTGAGCAAATGCTGTTGGAAAAATGGCGCCGATAGACTTGCTAGATGCAGGGCTGCCACAAACCTTCAATTTGTAAAAAACCCAATATCTGCAAAGTGCAATAAAGCGAAGCTCAATAAAATGAGGTATGCCTGTACTGCTTTGGGCCTATTCTTCAGGGAGGCCCGAAGTGGGAAAGAAAAGAAACAGAAAAAACCCTACCTAACTTGGCAGTTGTAATTCATGTCTCTGAAGATTGTGGGATTGTGTAGAATTGCAAAAGAGGGCCAAATTCTGTTCCTTCTATCACTTGCAGTATCTCTATTGCAGTCAGTCAGGTTACTTCCAATTTATGTTCTTGAAAATTCAAACAGAATTTGACCTTTGATTGGTTTTATAAGGTGAAACGATTCTTTTTTCCTTTCAAAGCAAGGCATTTTGAATTTTTTTGGTATGCTTTAATCAGAAAGATTTAGGTGAACCAAATCATCCTGTAAGTTGCTACAGATTGTTGCTATGAATTATCCCAGAATCTGTGTGCTAGCACATTGATTGCTCTAAAGTAAAGTGAAAATAGATGCATAGTTGAAAAGAGCCATAAAGAAATGCTACAAAACAAAGACATCGTTTGTCCAAGCAGTTTAAAAATGTAGCTTGGAGGCACATGGATGTGATTACTGAAAAGGTGCTTCATTGCCTACAGTTTGCAAATTGTCATGCACAACTCACCCCCCCCCGCCCCCACCCTGCTGAATAAACTAATTATCATAGACCAGTGGTTCTCAACCTTTTTTGGACTCAGGACACCCCTCATTGGACTCAAGGCTCCCCTCCAAAACTGTTGTGAATTGAGTGGCATGCCATTTCAAAAACGAATTTGTATATTATAGTGTTTACCTCCTTGCAGAGGAGCCTGGCAGTCAGCATTAGGGATCAACTAGCAGAGGGAAGCCTGAACCTGCGCTTATCTGCTTTTCTTTTCAGACCTTGCTTATCTCCTCCCACCTCCCCATCACCCTTTAAATGACCTGGCAACACCCTGGTTGAGAATCACTCACGGAGACATTAGGGAAGTTTAAGGAAAGGAAATTCAGGGCAGGAGGTGTTTTTCAATGGGACTGTATAGCTAGTAGAGTTGTCCTGACATTTTCTGACACGTACGTCATCAAGACAATTGTTTCAGATATTCATTCGAGCAGTTACTGCAGGTCTGTCCACATTCTGCAGTGTGCTGCTTGATTATTTATGACTTATAATTGGCTATAGTCTCAATGTGCTGGAACCAGACTTTGTTCCTCTCCCGCCTTGTCAGCTGGGTCAGTAGTTATCTCTTCCGTGCTAGATAAGTGCTTATTAGTTCTGATAGAAGTTATCCTTTCAAGTTGTTAGTTTGAAGTTGGATTTGAGATAGACAGAAACATCTATTTAAGCTAGAATTGCAAGCACGGGCTTCACTAAAGATTTTTTAAAATCTGGGGTCCATGGACCTGGTAGCAGGCCTGCATGGAAAATGTGGTCTTCTCGCTTTGCTCTGTTGCGACACCATTATCTGAGTCTTCCAGCTGTGAGATTGATGACATCATCACTGAGCAAAGCCCAATTTGGTTTGACTCTGAAACAGTCACTTCCAATTGGCCTCTGCCCTCCAGCCCAGGATGCTGGTGGACTAAATGGGGTAAACATCTGACAGCTGTTTGGTAGCTTTCATGGAACAAGCTGAGCTCCTAATAAACCTGTTTGCACAGCACAGACAGCATCATAATGGTAACACTGGCAAACTTGTTAACAGACTCAGTAGAAGGGCCAAGGACTGAATGCAGATGGAAACAAACCTATCAGTACCTGAGCTGCTATCTTCTCAAGGTCACAGAGCAATGGCAGAGGAAGTTGGTACATTAGAAGTAGCATTAGACAATGGATGATGCCATGAATGCATCTAGGCCAGTATCCTGCATCCGGTGGCTTCTTAGTTATACTCCAGGGACAGGAGGCACTAGACAGACTTCTCTGCTTAATGTGGTCCCTTTGCATCCTAATTATTAATGCCCCTGTACGCCCATTCCTGTTTTGTTATTTTGTGTCACACGAAATTAGTTGTTGTGTACTTAGCAGCCTTCCTCTAACAAGTGGAAAGGTTTGTGTATATGGACTACTGTCATGGCACAGCAAATAGGCTTGTCAGTGCCCCAGGTTATAACCAGCCACTTCATAGGAAAGGTGCAAAATCCCCTGCAACTGGCAGTTATGGACTAACCTGTGTTCAGGAAAAGGAGGAATCCTTTTCTGCATTAGTTTCAACAGAACAAGCCCTGAACCGCAAGCACTTATATCCTTTCCAAAACTTTTACAAAGTATATTCTTGGTATGTATATAAGTGAGCAATCCACTTCTGGACTATAGCAGTATCCTGTAGTAGTGAATTCCACAGACTAAAAGTGCTTTGCCTGAGAAAATATTTGCTCCTGTTCTGCACATTTGGCAAACAAATAAAGCACTTCACTCTCCAGTCTGATAGGGAGGGCAGTAATCTTGGAGATACCATGGGAGATGCTGGATTTTACAGAGAGAGTAGAGGTCTGAGCACAGGACTGGGAATCGGGAGCACCAGATAGCCAGCCAGCCTCAGGACAACCGATTGAGTACCAGATGCATATAGTGCAGGGGCAGGCAATTATTTTGTCTGGAGGGCTGCTTAGCTAGTTTTGATGAGCTGTCGAGGGCCACAAGGGTAGCCCTGCCCCTTGATGGGTGACCTGCCCCCTAGTCACCATCTTGGGACTGGAAGTCCTGTTGCACCCCACCTCTCTCTAGCCCCTGACCTTTGCCACTGGAAGTCCCTCCCCTTGCCCCTGGAAATACTCCTTTTGGGAAGCGGGTTTCCAACTTGGAACCAGAAAATAAACATATACTAAAAATAAAACATCCACAATAACCTACTTCAATTTTATTTTTTGAAAATACTTTTGTCCTGAGAGTGTGTCTTTGCATTTGTGTACCCACAGGTGATCACATAATAACTCAAAATGAAGTCTTACTCTTTTATATTGTGGGGAGTGCGGAGAGGTAGGTGGGTAGGGGGGTTGTGGGGGGAAGTGGGTAAGTGTGTGCATGTGTGTGTGTGTATGTGGGGTGTGGGGTATTTGTGGATGTGGGTGGGTATAGGGAGTTTGTGGGGGTGTTTTTGGGGATATGTGGGTGGGTATGGGGTTTATGGGGGGCTGTGGGCTGTATGGAGGGGGAAGGTGGCTGGGTGTGTGGGGGAGTGGGGTGTGCATGAGGCAGTGTGGATGAACGTGCGTAATGGAGTGACTGCACATAGCACTGAGCAGGGTTCCCCCCAGAGGTATGCAGGGGTGTGTGGGGGGGTGCAGCGTTTGTGATTGTATGTGGAAGAGGTTGCAGCTGTGGTGTTTACAGAGGAGCATTTGTAGATATGGTGGGGTGTGCATGGGAGCCCCTGCTGCATGCCCCACTGAGCCAGTCAACACCCGCCCCCACCCTGCAACAGCCCAGAGCCTGTGCGGCCTGTGGCACCTCCCCATCACCGTCAGCAGTGCGCAGACTCTGCCCTACCCCATGCCTACTCTGGACTTACCCTGGCAGGAACCAGCCAACCTGAACCCACATGCACAGCCTCACTCCTGCACCACACTGCCTGCCTGTGGCGTGTCCTGCTGCCCCTGGGCACACAGTGGGGTTAGGGTGGCTCCGCGACTGGACTGTCTTTCTAGGCAGCTCAGGTGGCAGGATCTCCATCCGGCTGCTGCTACCACTGGCTCTAGGCCCATGGTACCAGCGGGGACCTGTGTGCACAGCCCCGATCTGACCCACCCCACGCCAGCTCTGCACTTGCCTGTCCAGGTTCAGCATCAATGGTGGCAGCCAGGCAGAAACTTTTCCTTGGTGTGGGGGAAAAGTGGCCCCTCTTCCTTGCAGCTGCTGGGCCCTTCCTGCTGCAGCCACTCAGAGTCCATGCCTGGCTGCCCTGTGGCTGCTCTGTGCTGCCACTGGTGCCCCACTGGGCAGCCTGGAGGTGACAGTGATGGCAACAGAGATGCAGGGCAGCCTGGTGTGGGCTCCAGGCCACTGTAGCAGGCCAGGCCTTCCAGTAGCAAGGGGGAGGGTCCACATTTCCTTTGCACTGAAGAACAGTTTCTGCTTGCCCACCACCACTGCTGCCACTGCTGAGCCTGGGCAGGCGAGTCTGGAGTAGGTGCAGGGTGGGCTGGGTCGGGACTGTATGCATGGGTCCCCTCTGGTACCATGGCGCTGGGACCAGCGGTGGTGGCAGCCGGAAGACGCCATCTCCTCCTGGGCTACCTAGAAAGGCAGTCCAGTCACAGAGCTGCCCCAGCCCTGCTGCATGTCCACGGGGCGGCAGGACACGCCACAGGCAGTCAGTGCCAGGACCAGGCAGGATCAAGGGACTTGCCACGGGCTGGATAAAGCCCTCCACAGGCTGGATCTGGCCTATGGGCCATATTTTGCCCACTCCTCTGGCATATAGTGCCTTCTCCTCTGCCCCCTACAGGTGGATTTATCACCACTGGGTGGATGCAACTCTGGATTCAGTTCAAACCACATAGGATTCTTGTAATGTTTAATCAGCAGCCACCTCTGTTATACTTTGAGATCCTCTGAGAAAAGGCTACCAACTAGCTACCGGGGTTTGTTATTAGAACCAGCACCACTGGCAACTGTGCTGAATTCAACAAACAGAGACTGGCATTTGTTTTCCTTCATGTGAATGTGTTTAGGGAGGCTCAAAACCAATCAAGAAGGAGATGATGGGAGCTAAACTACAGGGATTTTTTTTTTGCTATGTACAATTTTTTTTTAAAACTCCTTTACCTTTAAAACCTGCTTGCCTGTGCTTCTGAGCTCCCTTCAAGAGGGAACCTGTCAGCACAATGTGGAAGTTGGGCTGGGAATATTGTTAAAGTAGCAGGCAATAATTAATGAGGCGTTTTAGGACTGCAAACTGGGAAAGGTATTTGTGTTGGGGGGAGTTGTTTTTGAGGAGATTACACACCAGCTAGGTTTTTTTCCCCAGCTATCTCCACTCCAATTTATGCTTCTCGGGACAATTACCTAACTGTAGCTGCATAACCTTCTTTTTTTGTTCAGATCCACTTCTGAGCGGAGATAGTCAACCTATGACAGATGATTGTGACTCAAGAAAGGGCCTGTTGTAAACCAAATGATGCAGCATTGTGTTCTCACTACAGTTTCTTCTGGCACCTGCTGATAATGGGCTGTAATTAATGTTTCCTGAGCCTCCGGTGTCTTTGCAATATTTAACATTTTGACAGATGATAGCTGGGTGGTAGCCCTGTGTGTGGATTTCTCAGCAGCACTGAGTCTACAACAGACTTCTGTCCAGTAGAACAAAGTACAGGGCAGTGACAGAGGAGGACCGCAAAGTGTGGAGTCCAAGTTCAGCTCAGATAAGCACTCAGAAAGGTAGCAGGAGGTCATATGCTACCTGCCCTAGATTGAGGGAAAAGGGGAATTAAATTTCCTTTACACCCTTGGGATGCTAGATTGGATCAGGAATTCTTAATGTCCTAGTGTACTTAAGCAACCAAGGAGGTAGTTCTGGTTACAGCAGCTCCACCTGTCTTGCCTAAAGACAGCCTCACAGCCTGGAACTGCCCAAAATGGTTGCACTAGCACATGCTCCTGTCTCCCCACAGAAATGGTGTTGAGCCCCTACCTTCTTCTCCAACCCCCCTCTCCAAAGTCCCCATGTGACAATAGCAAGCGTATCTGTGGCTGTGTTGCACAGAGCCTGCACTGAAGGACTTGTCCCGCGGCTGGCGCAGGGAGTCTGGTGGAAACCAAGAACCCTTTCCCAGATCTGAAGGTAATCATGGCTGCCAGCCAGGCAGTGAAGCTTTCATAGACATTTTTAATAAGTTTTTCCTTTGTACTGCTCTCTGAGCAGCAGTCCCAACTCTGACTCTTGCTGAACCCTGGGAACACACTACCCTATTAATATATGTGACTTATATGTCACCTTCCTTTTGATGATCTCAGAGCATTTTACTTATTCTAACTGTTTGAAGCCAGACTTCACTCTTGTGAGGTAGGAATATATTATTTTCCCCCTGCCACAAATGCAGGAACCTAATCATACAGAGACCTAATCGTCACAAAGGAAATTTGTGGCAGAGCCACGTACCATGCTAGGATACCAGTCTTCCTCCTGTGCTTTACCCTCAAGATCAGGGACAGGTGAAATGTTTGGGTATTTAGAGCTAAAGGCAGGGAATGGATTTCTACGCTGGATCCAAATTTTCCCAGAGTTCAGGACCTCTTAGATTTATAGTTTTGAATCTCCATATGAAATAATCCTGCAACATGAAAAATAATGAATTGTAGGAGTTAACTGAGCATTTCAGAGCCTTCAGCTGAATTTATTTCCCACATGATTCTGGGAAGGGACAAAGGATTAGGATGAAAGGACCTTATTTTGTTTTCCATCTGCTTTTCCTGTTGCAAGTAGTGAACTTGGTGCCTAAGAAGCTATTTACACGGGGCGGGGAAGAACAGAAAAGGGGACTGAGGAATGCATGAACTGCATTTTTCCTTCTTGAACCTTTATTACAGCACTGCAACATGTTAAACGTGGAGACAGGAAAGCTGTCAGCATTGCAAGAGAAGTCCATAGCCAAAAATGATGCAAAACAGCTTAACCATCCAATCATTCACACAACATGCAAGGTCCACCTAGAAATGTCAAGGCACTCCTAGTAGGAGCAGTATTAGGATCAGATTTCCTGAGACATCATTTGTTCTTTGCAAGTAACCATGATAGAAGAATTATTTTGGTAGTCCAGATTCTGGACTTAGTTATTTGTGTACAGTGCCATTAGGACTGCACATATCAATGAGGGGAGAGTTTGCCACTGAGAAATCCACACACGGAGTTTGGTTGATTCTTTCTGAATTCAGCTAGGGTGGAAGTATAAGTTTAGATATCAAACACAAACAAGGACTTGTTCGTTTAATCCCAGCTGCTGAATAGCATTCTGAGACCCAAGGAAAGGAAGTATAGAGGCAGACGGGTAGGCTCTGATTTCAGTTGTGCCAGAGAAAATCCAGAATTACTCAGATGAAGCCAGTAGAGTGACTGAGATCCAAAATTGGCCTACTGCCTGGGTGTATTGTCCATTCTGAAGTGTACACGAACAAGATAGTGATGGATTGCAGGCAGCGTACTAAAGCTTGCCTTTAAAATGAAATTCCCTTAACACATATTAGAGAGTTGTCGAACAACTTGATCTGGGTTATTTGGAATCCCTTTAAATAAACATCTAAATTCTAATGAGCTTATCTGCTAAAAGAACAAATGTGGAAATTAGGACATGAGCTATTTGCACAGTTGCCAGGAAATAATTGTTGGTGATAATCCAAGCTGCAGAATACTTTCCATTGTTTCCAGCAAACTAGTTTTCATAAAATAGCATGGACTTCCTGCATGTGAATAACTTACATCAGTGATGCCTATAATGATACATGGCAGAACGATTACAGAATCAGAGCAAGGGAAAAAACAACAAAATCTAGATAAAGGGGGGGAAGATGAAACATAAATCTGCTCCACATCTTTATGCTTAAAAGGTCTCTGCAGTGTATATAATTCAAGTTATCATTAAATAAGTGCAAATATATGCTGCTGAAACACACTGGGTTTTCACTTCAGTTCATCTACTATACATGTATGTATGTATGTATGTATCTGTGTGTGTGCACACGCGCACAGATATATATATATAAATTAATTAATACCCTCACCATGCAATGGCCAGGGACTTCACTAGAGAGTGTGATTAAGAATCATTTGAGTTTAGTTTAATAGACCTGGCTTTTAGTGGGCAGTAGCTGGTGTTATTAGACACTAACCGTGGAATTCATCCTTACCCTGACTCTATGTGAGTCAATTTTCTAAATGAGAAAACCATCCACTCAGCTACAGATCATTTAAACAGCTGTGTGTGTGAGTTGGAAAAATAATGCTGCATAAGAATGTAACCTGGGCGGTACTCCAGGAGCTACCCCCTCTCCAATTGAAGGGATCAAAGCAGGTGCACAAGCACTGTGGGAGGTGTAGGGACTCTCCTCCCACTATAGAGCAGATCCAGACCACCAATGGGGACTTAACCATATACCTTTTAATCAGGGAACAATACTGGGAACATAACAGGTATAAAATCAGAGGGTATAGTGGACACTACAATGCCCCAAGGGGGCAGGATTCAATAAAGGTTAGACACTTACAATCATTGACGAAAGACATGGTTAACAAACTATAAAACATACACAGCAAAACAAACAATACTGGTTGGTGAAATAGAAAAAGGCACAATATACAAAAAGTCAAAGCAATATAGGGCCTTGGTACCTGGAAGGGGAACACAATGGCCCCTTTTCACTGCAAGATTTGCTTCTTATTATCTCACTCGTCCCAAATCACCTCAGCTGAGACGAACTCAGATCTCCTACATGGTCGGCAGGAACACTGCCACACAAGCACCACTGGTGGCACTACTCCAGCCTGCTAGGGGTCTTGACCTTCCCAGAGCCCCGGCCTCATGTCCAGTTGCCTGGCCTCTGACTGGAGGAGCTGGAGCAGAGCTGGGAACCTCTCAGGTCGCTGCTCAGATCCTGGCTGGAACGGGGGAGCCTCTCCTGCTGGCTGCAGCCTCTCCTTGGGGATCCTGGAGCCGAGCGAAGAGCCTCTCCTGCCAGCTGCACGCCGCACTGCTGAGGGTCCCACTGCTGCCTGCAGGTCCCACTGCTTCAGGCTCTTCTGGGGCACTGCTCCCGCCCCGCTGGCTCAGCTCTTGCCAGCTCTTTGAAGCTCCTTCCTTGTGGTCCCTCACTGGTCTGTCCTGAGTCAGCCGCGTTGCCCCTTTTATCCCCCTCCAGGTGACCCAAGGGGCCAATTAGGGGACATGAAGGGTGAGTCTCTGGGGCCTGATTGGTGAAGAAAGGGAATCCCAAGCCCTTCAATCATCTTTTACCCCTTCAAAACCTCTGGGCCAAATCATTACCAGATTGGTGAGGAAAGGGAGTCCCAAGTCCTCCAATCATCTTTTGCCCTTTCAAAACCCCTGAGCTAGGTCACTGCTAGCCAGCCCGTCACAAGAATAATGGCAAAGTAGCAAAAGCCACCGGGATAACATTTGCAGATAATAAGAGTAACTTCCTTATTACCAGAAAATCCTTTTCAGTTGGAAGGTCCCTAGGGACATAAGCGTTAAGGAGATTTTTAAAGTCCAGATCAGCATTGTGTGTTATTAAAGTAGCTCTCCTCCAGAGGTAGCTAATAGGGCTCTGCGAAATTTTGCCGGGAGTTTCATTTCGATGCTGTTTCAACTCGTTTCAAGCTCAAAACAGCAAAATTGAAATGAAACGGAGAGTTTCAAAACAGGCTCACAACAAAACAAGGCAAGTTGAAATGTTTCAAGATTTTTGAAAGGTTTCAAGTTTCAAAGCTCAAGCTGGGCTTGCTTGCAGGGAAGCAGAAACTGAAGTAAGGAGAGAGAGGGGGAAGAGGGGGGGAAGGGGGGAAAGAACTGCTCTCATTATGGACTCTGTAGCTGGCCAGTGACCGTCATCCTTTCCTGAGGTCCCTTCCAACCCCAGTGCTCTGGGGGAGGGATGGAAAAACTGCATAGTGCTGAGTGAGGGTGCACCTTAACACACACACAGTGTCACCCACCCATGTCACGAGTTTTGCTTGTCAACAGCTTGAGGTGCAGTTTCCCCAAAACTCCTCCACCGATCTTCTTGAAACTTGGCAGCCTTTGTGGCCTCACCAGGGGCTGGCGGGCCTGCAGTGTTGACCCTGCTGTGGCTTAACACAGAAACGTGACATGAGTTTTGCTTTCAAGACTTTGAGGTGCAGTTTCCTTGAAAACCCTGCACCTATCTTCTTGAAACTTGGCAGGCTTCATGCCCTCAGAAGGGGCTATCAGTCCTGCAAGCTTCATCTAAGTCAGGCCAAAAATGACAATGGTATAGGCTGTTTTGAGCTTCCCCATTATAGCCTATGGGCAAAACATTGAAACAGCAAAACTGGTTCAGTGAAACAGAACAGTGGTTTCGAATCGAAATGAAATTTGAAACAAAACGCTGTTCTGTCAAAACGGCAAAATGCAAGACAAAACAAAGTGATGCCGTTTTGCGTAGCCCTAGTAGCTAATAACTATTTGAGACATACATCAAGGAGCTGGATGCCAGTTACCCCAGCATACACCCATTGGAGTTATTCTAAGCATATCAGTCAAACAGTTTACCTGGAGCCCCTAACTCCCATCTACTGTCAATGGAGAATGCCTTGCAATCTGAATCTGGTACCAGCCATGTGCTGTGACTGTAAATACTGCAGGGCTTTGACTTCCATTCTGAAGGCTGGTTATGCTCTTAATCCCAAGCACCTTAATCGAGTAAAACTCTCCACAGGTCATCTGCTTGAGTGACAGCCAAATAAGATATTCAGGATTTGCCTTACTGCTTCGTTTGTCCTACCAATTGGTCTGTGTCACACGGAAGTTAGGAACAAATCATAGAGCTATCGGGCATAGAATGTAGCCCTAAATCATCCAAACTGAAGATAACTATTTGATATAAGTAAGAAACAAGCCCCTGTGTATAGCAGTATTTTCTGAACATAATACATACCAACTCTATTTAACAGCAGTTGTGGTTGTTGACTATTTTGAAAGCTATAAAGATTGTACTGCTATAAAGAACACCTATTTGGTTTAACACAATAGGGATTCATATCCTGAAAGCCCAGATATAGTAATCCCAAAGAACTGTATCCAAAAACACATCGTCATTAAGGTGCTGCATTCTGTTTTGCATTAGGCACTACCCCATTCAGAATGATGATTATGTTGCTACTGGGACATATTTGCTTGCTACCCTGTAGGAGTTGGAATTGTGAGTAAATACAAACCAATTTGACTTGGGTGAATGGGAAAATGTTTTCCTGATATGCATGCGTGTGCGTATATTTGCAGGGATTTTTTCCTACTGATCAAGAATCCTCGAATTTTTCGGTTAGGTGTCTTTCCTTTCTCCTCAACCCTTTAAGATCACCCTTTCAAGAGGAATATGTACTTGAATAATGAAATATGTGTGGCATAAATACAATGTAAGGAAAGGTTGTGAGCACCATGCACAGGAAGAATATTTTCTCCAAAGGAAGTTCTTATTTATTGCACCAGATCCCCACCCAAAATTGTGTGTCCCAATCCATCTATCAATGGTCCTTGTGGCAGAATGCTACCTCTGTCTCTCCCCAAAAACTGTGCTCTGTGACACTTTGGTTAACATGGGCCCTGCAGAAGGCAGACATCCCATCTCTTTAGGTAACCTGAGTTGGATACATTCCTGAGGGAGAGGGGAAACCTGCTCCCTATGCATACGCGACTAGTATCACATACCTGGATGGGGGCTTATGCTCCCTATTGTTCTAAGCAATGCCAGTCTACCTGACAACGACTGATGGATTTCAAATTGGTTGGCTGGCAGCCAACAGGTGCTGGCCTCTATTGGACCAAGTAAATGAGGTCATAAGGTCTGTATAAATTAAGGACTGTCCAGAAGGAGGGGCAGTAGCTATGATGAAAACTCAGAGAGAGAAGAGCTAGACCATCTGAAACTTGCTCTCTCTCTTGAAACTCATGAACAATGAACTGCCTGCCTCCAGAGGGAATCTCCATCTGCCTCTGGATGATACTTGTGAGCAAGCTACCTGAGCTCTAACTAGATATAAAGCTTGCAGTAACTCAGCTGCATGATCAAAGGCTACTCAGCCACCCTGTTTGCTCTATGGGATTTCTCTGATATTGCTCTACCCTGTACCCTGTTCCAAACCTACTCCTTGTAACCAATAAAGTTCTCCTTTGTACCTAGCATGGGAGACTTATTGGAAGTGGGTCTAGATTATGCCTTGGGGTCCCCTTGGTCTGGCTGACTAAGGGACACCACTGTTTGTGCTTCAGACTGAGGGAAGCACCCCGAGTTCTTGAAGTGGGTTGAGTACCCCCAAAGGCTACTAGGCCTGTGTTTCCCAGGGAGCACAGAGCCAGGATCACTCCAGACCCTGGGTGGTGGTGATGTTACCCCCAGGCTAGTGGGTGTGCTCCAGGAAGTGGGGGGTGGCCAGACATAATGTGCCCCCAGGGAGGCACTTAGAGCCTGGAAGGCGGTCAGGCACCATGAGGTGGGTGACTCAGTGCAGGAGCACCCCCTACTGGCCCGCCAAGGTCATCATTACACTCTCCATGAATGTCTGGGTCGTTGTTGCCTGGAGCCTTCCCTGTGAGGTAAGGAAGTAAGACATTCCCTATTCTACAAATGAAAACAAATAGGATATGTACAAGTGTGATGTTTCTACCAGTGAAATCTTAATTTCACCAGTAGAAAGCTTAAGTGTATAAGGATTCTAACAGTTTTTAATGGACCATAAATGGCAGGTCTGGTAGAAACTTCCATTTCATCTGACAAGGTAGAAGTTGTCTCTAGCAGCGTTCCCTCTAAGCTGCATAGTGTTCATGGCTGCTGCACACACCATGCAGCTTAGAGGGAATGCTGGTCTCCGGTAGAGTTTCTACTAGAGAAGCAAGCCCTTATACACTTCAGTAGAGACTACCACGCAGCCCTCTGGTATCTCATTGCTCTCCCTCCCCATCCATGCATTGGCAACACATAGGGGGTGCACACAGGTGCATATGCACCTCCTGAGCTTGGCAGTGCATCCCCTGCCAAAAGTGACACTAAGATTTTTGGCAGTGCCTTTGGGAGGTCACTGCTCGCCACCCCCCCTTGCCTCCGACACTGCTGGTAGCATCTGCGGGTGGTCACCGATTGCTGCTGGCTGCGGCCGCCAGTGGTATCTGTGGGTGGTCACTGACAGCCAGTCAGCTCTAGCCACCTTCACTACAGACAGCACCATGGCTGCCTGCAGGAGCTCGCCACCGCCATGCTCCTGCTGCTGACAGCATGGCTGCCACCACCTGCAGGAGTTCATCATGCCCCCCCAGCCTCTGGGGGCATGCAGCGTTCACGCATCCATGGAAACAATCTGTGACCAGGACAAACTCCAGTGCTCCTAAGCACAAAGTCAACCCCTCCCACCACTGACCCCAAGGCTAGGAAAACTCAGTCCCTGTCAACAGCCCCAGGGCCATGCATCTGTTAGTCCCCTCGACCCTGAACAGGTGGGGGAAAGTGACCTATCAGCACCAAACCCTTGGCCCATCTCCACCATTGCCAAAGCCCCTAGAATCTGCACCATTCCCCAAGCCCGTTGACTCAATCCGCCAGGGAGCTGGAGCTTGCAGACCCCACTCCTCCCCTTTCCCAAGCCTCCTGACCCTTTCGTGCAGCTCCTGGACCCTGCACCAGTTCCTGAGCCCCCTGATCAGTTCACAGACAAGGCCCCCACAGCACCCAACCACCCTCACCTGACCTGTGCTGGAACCAGGTCCTTTGGCTGGTGCCAGAGGGGTACAAATCCATTGAAGGCAACTGGAGGGGAAATAGATAGACTTGAAAAGATTGTAGACACACTCAGTGTGGCAGAAGGCCACCTCTGTTTCTCCCCAAAATCTCTGCTCTGTGACAATTTGGTAAGGATGGGCCCAGCAGAGGATATACCCCTTACCCTATCTCTTTAGGTAACCCGAGCTGGATACATTCCTGAGCAAGGGGGAACCTCCTCCCTCTGCCTACGTGACTGGTATCACATACCTGGGTGAGGGGCTTGCTCCCTGGGGAGCTAGGAGCTTCCAGTCTGCCCAGCAACTAGTGTTGTATTTCAAATTGGTTGGCTGACAGCCAACAGCTGCTGGCCACCATTGGACCAGGTAAATGAGGTCACAAGGGCTATATTAGTCAAGGACTGCCCAGGAGGAGGGGGCAGCAGCCATGAGGGAGACTCAAAGAGAGAGAAGAGCTGAACCATCTGAAACTTGCTCTCTCTCTGTCTCAAAACTCATGATCAGTGGACTGCCTGCCTCGAGAGGGAATCTCCAACTGCCTCTGGATGATACTTGTGAGTAAGCTACCTGAGATCTAATGAGATATATAGCTTACAGTAACTCAGATGCGTGATCAAAGGCTACCCAGCCAGGGGACTTTGCTCTATGGGATTTCTCTGATATTGCTCTACCCTGTACCCTATGCCAAGCCTACTCCGTGTAGCCAAGAAAGTTCTCCTTTGTACCTCATGTGGGAGACTTATTGGGAGCGGGTCTAGATTATGCCTTGGGGTTCCCTTGGTTCAGCTGACTAAGGGAGACCACTACTTGTGCTTCTGACTGGGGGAAGCATCCCAAGTACTTGAAGTGAATCAACTACCTTTGAAGGCTACTAGGCCCGTGTTTCCCATGGGGCACAGAACCAGAATCAAGCCCAGCCCTGGGTGGTGGCAGTGGAACCCCCCCAGGCTAGCGGGTGTGCTCCAGGAAAGGGGTCGGCCAGATGTGAGGTGCCCCCAGGGAGGCACTCGGAGCCTGTAAGGTGGTTGGGTGCAGTGAGGTGGGTGGCTCAACGCAGGAGTGCCCCCTACTAGCCCGCCACACGTGGTGGTAAGGGTGGGATCTGACAACCTGCTGTATTGAAGGAATAATCTGGGGAAGGGAATAGAGTCACTGATAACCCTTGAGCAAACAATTTCTAATTTGGCAGCAGGTCAACTGGATAGTGTAGATAGCTAGGATGGCCGACAAGTGTGCCCACATGACGGTGGACGACTTGAGAGAGCTGGTGAAAGAGAGAAGCCTTCCAGTCAGGAAGGAGCAAAAGAAAGATGACCTGATCAAGATCCTGTGTGATAATGACCAGGCTGCAAGATCACCTCCAGACATCCATGAAGAACCCATGGGGGGCACTGAGTGGCCACCCTCTGAGTGGGAGTTCCAGAAATTCCAGCTCCAGCTAGAAGCTGAGGAGTGAGAGCGCAAGCTAGAGTTGAAAAGGATGGAGCTGGAGGCCCAACAACAGCATGAGAAGGAACAGTGCGAGCATGAGAAGGAACAGCGCAAACGGTCTTGCAGTAGTTTATAACTATTCTACCTCGTCATCCCTTGGGGTGCTCTGGTGAACAAAAGTTCCCCCAGATACTGGTGGTCACCCCTGATAAACTTATAAGTGGCCATCAGATCACCCCTGAGCCTGTGCTTTTCCCGGCTAAAGAGCCCCATGGCTCGCCACCTGTTGTCGTAAGGTCTGTTTTGCTAACCTGTGATCACACGGGTGGCTCTTCTCTGGACTCTGTCAGGCTTCTCCACATCCTTTTTGAATTGTGGAGCCCAAAACTGGATGCAGTACTCCAGCTGCAGCCTCACCAAGGCTGATTTCAAGGGGAGAATGACGTCCTGGGATATGCTTGAGAAGCATCTATGGATGCAAGCCAGAGTTTTGGTCACTTTACTAGCCGCAGCATCACATTGCAGGCTCATGTTCATCTTATGGTCAATGATGACCCCCAAGTCTCTTTCTTCTGTAGTGCTAGCCAGCGTAGCACTGCCAAGCCTATAAGGATGCTGCAGATTTTTTTTTCCTCCCAAGGTGGAGAACCTTGGATTTTTCAGTGTTAAACACCATCAGGTTCTCATCTGCCCATGTGTTGAACCTGTCCAGGTCAGCCTGGATCACCCTCTTGTCTTCTGGTGTGGATGCTTTGCCCCAAAGTTTGGTGTCATCGGCGAACTTGGCCAGTCCGCTTCTGACTCCAAAGTCCACATCATTAATGAAGATGTTGAACAATATGGGTCCAAAGACAGAGCCTTAGGGGACCCTGCTCACAGGGCACCATGACAATTCACTTCTGTCAATTACCATCCTCTGGGTCTGACCACAGAGCCAGTTTCCAGCCAGTGGATTGTGGTGGACCCAAGGCCACAATTGGCCAGTTTTGCCAAGAGTCGATCATGGGATACCAGATCGAAGGCTTTTTTGAAGTCAAGATATATGACATCAATCTCTTCTGCCTTGTCCAGGTGATAGGTCACTTGGTCATAAAAGGAGATGAAATTGGCCAAGCAAGACCTACCCAAAACAAACCCATGCTGGCTATCACTCAGGATGTTGGCTTTGGCCAGTCCATTAAGGATGGCCTCTTTAATAAACTTTTCTCTCGGATAGAAGTCAGGCTCATGGGCCTATAGTTTGCCGGATCCACTTTCCTCCCTTTCTTAAAAATAGGCACCACATTGGCCTTCTTCCAGTCTTCGGGCACTACACCAGAGCGCCAGCAGGTCTCAAAGATCCATGCCAGAGGCTGGGCTATGACGCTCGCCAGTTCCTTGAGTACCCTGGGGTGTAGATTGTCAGGGCCAGCTGACTTGAAGGTATCCAGCTTCTCAAGGTGTTCCTTTACGAGGTCAGCATTGATGGAGGACAGGAGATCTCCCTCACCCGGACCTGCCTTGTCCGTAATGGGCATGGGTGTCCCATGGGACTGATGAAAGACCGACGGAAAGTACCCATTTAATAAGTTGGCTTTTTCCTAGGCGTCAGTTGTCCCATCTGGTTCAGCAGGGGTCCAATGTTGCCCTTGCTTTTCTCCCAGCTTCCCACATATCTGAAAAAGGACTTTTTATTGTCCTTGATGCTTGAAGCTAGTTGGAGTTCAGTTGCAGCCTTGGCTTTCCTGGTTTGCTCCCTGCAGGACCAGACCAGTGCAGAATAATTCTCCTTGGAGGTGAATCCCGTCCTCCATCCTTTGTAGGCCTTTCTTTTTAGCCTCAGGAGGTCTGCTAGGTCCCTGGAGAGCCAGGGGGCTGCTGTGCCCTCCTGCTGCCTTTCCTCCGAGATGGAATTGAATTAGCTTGTGCATTGAGGATCACTCCCTTTAGGATCAACCACTCTTCCTGGACTCCCATCCCCCTGGGGTTGTGGTCCCTTAGGGCCTGACTGACAAGCCTCCTGAACTTGTCAAAGTCGGCTTTCCTGAAGTCAAGGACTTCTGTGTTGCTGACTGACTTACCAGCTTTACAGCAGATGGTGAAGGTGATCAGCTCATGGTCGCTGTCATCCAGCTTCCCATCAATCACTAAGTCGCCGATTAGGGCATCCACAGTAGCCAGTATCAGGTCGAGCAGCACTTTACCTCTCATTGGCCCGTAGACTTCTTGAGTCATGTAGAGGTTATCCACGCACAGGAGGAGGCTTGATTGGGAAACTTCCACTAGCTGTTTGAAGAAAGCCTCATCCACCACTTCCTTCTGGTCTGATGGTCTATAGCAGACACCCACCGCAACATCACCCTTGTGATGTTGACCCAGAGACTCTCAACAGGCCTATCTCCAGCTTCATACTGGAGCTCCGAGCAATTATATGGCTTTTTTACATAAAGTGCAACTCCTTCTCTTCTCCCCTGCCTGCCCTTCCTGAAGAGTTTGTACCCATCCATGACAATGCTCCAGTCATGCGAGCTCCCACCAAGTCTCTATTATTCCAATAACATCATAGTTCTGTGGCTGTGCAAGGACTTCCAGTTCTTCCTGCTTGTATCTCAGACTCTGTTCATTTTTGTACAGGCACCTGAAGTAACTATTCAATTGCCCTGATTTCTCAAGAAGTATGAGAACACCTCTCCTGTTCGCCCTCCTGCTTGCTCTTTCTGAAGGTCTCCCACTTCCCCACTTACCTCTGGGCTTTGGTCTCCTTTCCCTGGTAAACCTAGTTTAAAGACCTCCTCATTAGGTTAGCAAGCCTGCTTGTAAAGACACTCTCCTCTCTCTTCATCAGGTGAATCCCATCTCTTCCCAGAAATCCTTCTTATTGTAAGAACATCCCATTGTCAAAGAAGCTAAATTCATGCTGGTGACACCACCTGCACAGTCAGGTGTAGATCTGCAGGATGCACCTACTCCTACCCAGGCCCTTTCTCTTGACTGGAAGGATTGATGATGTTAGGGTGACAATATTTGGATCTTAGAGAGCACTGGATTTGCAGCTGAATACAAAGCCTTTACCTGTGGCCTAGCAAAGCTGCTGACCACAACGCAGAATGGTTAAGGCAGCCATTTGCTTATGTTAAGTAACCATTTTAACTGCGAAAACCATTTTCTGAGGGAAAAGTAGCAAATGAATCTGTGTAAGTCTGTGTGCTGTGAACCAGCTGCAGCGAGGAACGAGATAAGATAAAGGGGCCCAAGAAAGGGTGGGGACGGTACAACCAAAGACAGAAAAACAGATTGGAATGTGGAAAACAACACGTAACTGGTAACAGAATCTGAGATGAACGTATGCAACAAGGTGAATGGTGATTGGTGAAGAAGCCTCCAGAAGCTTCCAAGTTTTAGTCAAAGTCCGCCCATTGACCAAAGAAAAGCAGTCAAGGTCTTAGACATGCACTCAAAAGCAAGAAGACATGTAAGTGAATGAAATACATAGGCAATACCATGTTAATGAAGCAAACAGTAAACAGAGGCAAAGCTTGAGATGGGAGAAGAAATGGGTGGAACATAGGTGCGGTAAGGGTAGAATAAATGTTAATAAACATGAACCAAAGTATATAAATGTGGAAAAAACTATTGTTTGTGCCTGTTTCTCATCTCCTATGGCGAGAGAGCTTGCAGAAGCTGTCTCCATTCTGAATAAAGTTGTTGCGAGCAAATGTGTGCTGGTGTTTGCTCCCTGCTCTGCTCTGGGTAATGAGTAACAGGATCCATGGGTAATTGGACTATCGTCTCCCTCACCATTGGGTGCTGCACGGAGTTGGGGTCTAACAGATGAGAACACAACCTGAGCCCCAGATGCCCTCACCCTTGCACCCAGAGCCCTGTAGTCACTTTTGATCTGCTCAGGGTCTCTCCTGGCAGTATCATTGGTGCCCACATGGATGAGTAGCATGGGGTCATAGTCAGAAGGCTGGATGAGCCTTGATAGTCCCTCCATGTTATCTCGGATCTGGGATAAGATCTGGGCAAGCAGCAAATTTCCCGAGACAACAGGTTAAGTTGGCAGATGGATCGCTCCATCCCCCACAGAAAGCAGTCTCCAACCACCACCACCCGTTGCTTCTTCTTGGTGGCGGTCATCTCGATCCTTCCCACTTGGTGAGACCTGGCCTGTCTTCCTCCACCAATGGAATATGCTCCTCCCTCTCTGCTGCTAGGGCTGCATATCTGTTCTCCAGACAAACCACTACAGGGGGAGGTGAAGATCTCTGCTTGCTGCCAGAAGTCACACACCTCCAGCTTGGAAAGGAATGGGGTAGGCAGAGTCAGGGATGTTCACTGAAAGACGTTTGGAGCAGTGAGCAAGAAGCCCTCCAGTGATGGGATCCCTCCTGTGCTCAGGAAAGGATTACCTGCCTCCTTACTGGATGGGCTGACCTGTTGAAAAGTTATCATTTGATTCCCCCAAGTACCAATTTAATAGTGCACCTAGAGGCTAATTTCCTTCTTCTCACTACTTGACCAGAAAGAGAGCAGACAGTGTTTTCAAGAAGTCTTCTTAATCCCCATCTTACAGGAGAAGAATATTGTTCCTAGAAAGGTAAAGTGAAAAGTCTCAGCTACTTTCCTTTATCACATCCCATTACCATGGAGGATATGAGCATCACCTTCGTAACAAACCTGAGGGCTACTTGCCTTGAGTGTAGACGTCCTCTTGGTCACTCCAGGTAGTGGACTGCCTGTTTGGTGCTTTTACACCAATATAAATGCACTTTCTTTGCACTGCTATAAAATCCTCCTCAGCAACTCTCTGACACAGGTACAAAAAGCCTGGTGAAAACATGCTTTTAAAAGTGATTTTGCCTCCCTTTGGGTAATCTCTATGAATGGATGAATGATGAGCAAAAACAAAATGATACGAGATGGGGATAATAAGATGGTGGAAATAATAAAACAGGCAGGTAATGCACACTACAGCAGTACTCTGGTAAGAAATCCAACTCACTTGTCACTGAGGAATGTATAGGTGTATATACATGATATCTCACACAGTACAGAACATCCTCGAGTGGCAATGCAAAGCCAGTGACCTATGTAACTCCTCCAAATAACTTCTAGAGGTGCCACTGATGAAGAAAATGGAAGGGAAGTGGATTGTGAATTATTGATACCACATACTGCAAGTGAACTTTTGACATGACCATCTCTCCACTGTCAGTCCCTGTATGCTGTATGCCTTCCTTTAGCATCCAGATTTCAAACAGCCTTACATACATTGTCCTGTCCTATTAACAAGAGAACTTACTAGTCTAATACATTTTTGAACAAAAACTGTATTTTTGTAATAATTTCTGTACTAATCCTTCTGGAAAACATTTGTTTAGCACATTTCACCTAGTCATACTTGGAGAGGGGTTATAGTTTTAAGATTCGATTGCAACTCCAAGTGGAGATGCATTTATTTGTGACACTCAGTTTACAACTCATATACTTAGATATGCCATAATGATGGCATTTGGAAAGGTAGTGTGGTGTACTTTGTGATTCAACGGGGCATATTTTGGTATGCCTACTCATGCTGTGTGGTAGCTTGCTCTACCTTGGCTTCCTTAGGACTATTTATTAGAGAAGGTACTATTCATTGAGTCAATATGAGTGAGAATGTGAAAATTTGGCTAATAATAATGATGATATGTAGATGGATCATTGGTTTTTAAATTATCATGGCATATTATTCTAATAGTATTATACTATTACTAATAGTAAATTGTTATAAAATATCATAGTCCTCTAAATTTTTCACCAAAGCTGTGCAAGTCATTGGTATTTTTGGTTCTCTGGCCAAGCCAAAACATCAAAAAAGAATTAGGTTATGGCAAATAAAAATGGTTTTTAGTTTTGTTGAAAAGGATTGGAATTTGAGTAAATTTAGTCTTGAAAAGTTATTTCAAAATGAAAAAAGTTATATGTTTCATTTAAAATATTAACATTTATATGGTTTGACTCTTCTTAATTTTTCTGGTGTCTCTAGCTGAATCAATTTGTTAAGTTTGGCATAAATGTGTAAATAAATTCCATGGATGCCATGATTTGCTTTTCAGTGAATAATTAAACTATTTGCCTGAAATAATTAACTCAGCTCTAGTTTTCACTAGATGCTAATAATGGGCTTGTTTGTATAGCTATAGAATCACCAAACCAGAACATTTTAGAAGCAAATTCACTGCTCGTGGGGCTGCTTCTCTGACTTGCCTCATGTAGGATGAGTCTCTCTAAAACAAATGATACAATCCCATAAGGAAAGGTTGAGGAGTCAAGTTTTCTAGGCAGGAGTAATATTTCCTACCTTGCAAGTACTCATGACCATCAGAAGAATGGTATCTTCAGCAGCAAAATGACCTCTTAAACGAAGCTGGAGCATTGACTCAGTATTGATTCAGAGCAAAGCCAGCTTCTTGTTGAAACAAATACTGCTTCCTGTAGCACTGGGGTTTCTCTGCAGGGCTCCTGCCTGTGCTCTGCTTTAAGAGTTGAGAAGACAGTGCATGGTGGTATGGCTCCAGGCAATGAATGTCCTTTTTTTAAATCAGGAGGTAAAGGGTTTAGTACTATTTCTTGGATTTTTCTTATTCCCTCTAAGCCAGAGGGGATAGCCTAGAGGTCTACACACAGCCAGGAAAGATCCAGACTAGAAGACACAGGTTCAAAGACTCAGCAACAAAGTGGGAAGAGTTGGATGACTCAAGGGATAGAAATCATTAATCCCCAGGAAATTACACAAGGTAAGGTCATTGTTACTACTGTCATATGAGTGAAGTATAGTATTTGGGAAGTATTTCAGATGTCGCTCAGTTTCACTGGGTACTGAATACACTCATTGGTCAGGTTCCAGGATCACTTGCTCAACATCCAGCCCTCTTAAAATTCACAAGCTGAACTTTAGCCTTGGTATCAGCTGGCACAAGCTGAAAGGAGTTATGTGTGCTTGGAGCCAGCAAATGATTTTGGCCCATTGTAGTCAGTGTTCTACTAAACCAGGTAATGATTGGGATTGTGCAATGGTAACCGGCTGCTGCATGATACGGAGTGGGGAAAGCTCAGAAACAAACTTGTCTGTACAGAAAGACGAATCCACTGGCATTGCAGAAATCCTGGAATAGAGAGAGAATTTTCTCTGATGAGGCAGCCAAGTGAGAGAGTCTGGAGCAGGAAATGCAGGTGCAGTAAATAGTGAAAGCACACGACCCAGGTTAAAGTGCTTTTGTGCCTAATGCTTCAGAGAAATTAGTCAAGAAGAACTCAACTGTGAAAATGCGGCTACTGTATTTCTGCCAAGGTTATTGAGACCCGTTTTGATCTGTTGAGCAAATGCTAGTTGTATAGTCTTATGCAGCTTGGGTGAACATCTCATGTGAGCAATTTTTTTTTTCAAGTTTGAAATCAGAGGGGCTCTGGTATATGAGCTCTTGTATAGACGGATAAAGTATTTGCTATGGAGAGAAGGAAGTAGTAATGCTATTATACAAAGCCCAGGTGAGACTTCATCTGAACTACTGGATACAGTTCTGATGGCCTTAGTGTTGTTGGGTACCTGGGCAAGAGAGTCATTTAGGGGCCCTTAGAGGAATATACTCAGGTAAATATTAATCCACCACAGTTGTATCGTGGATCTTTTTAATATTCTTTGGCGGAATTAGATAAATAGCTGAGTGTTAAAATGCAAATAGAGCCCCCCCCCAAAAAAAAATTGGGTCCCCTAAAGTGTGGGGCAGTCGCCCGGTTTGCCCTCCCCTAAGGCAGCTACTTTGATCACCCATGTTCAAGAAACAAGACTCAAACTGGAAGAGGTGCAGGGACACAGATGTCCAGTATGGTCAGGACATGGAGGCTTTCTCACCTGAGAGGAGATTAAAAGGGCTTGGCTTGTCTAGCAAAATGAAGACTGAGAGGAAATACGGTTGTTGTCTCTATAGAGATCCTAGATGTAAATGCAAAGTGAGAAAAGAGCCATTGAAACTGAAGGGCTATGTTGGCACAAGAACAAATGGGTATAAACCAGCGATGAATACATTTAGGATGGGAACGAAGAGATTTCTAAGCAAAACAGCTTGCTTTGTGGGCAGCCTTCCGCTATGAGGAGTGGAGGCTAAAAACCCTAGCTAGTTGGAGGAAGGAGTTTGCTCAGTTTATGAACAAAATTATATGATGCAACTGCCTACAAGAGCAAGGGAAAGGAGTCGATGATCTGGGAAGTCCCTTCCAATCCTGCATTCCCAACTGGTATTTTTGTAGTGGATTGTCTGGTTCTTCCTTTTAATCATTTCCTTATAGCAGTTAGGACAAGCATTCAACATGCTCTTCACACCCCCACCCCAGACTGAACTGTTCTCCCAAGATGTGCAGCAGATAATTGAAAGCAGGCTGCATATTTTTGTGTATAGCCACTTTTTCATTCAAATTACCTTTAAACTTAGCCAGATTGGAGGCGTAAATAAAGGCAGAATACAGCCTGAAGTGTTGTAATAAAAAGTATCTAATGGGCTTCTGTGGGATGTGAATTAATCTGTTTCATGAGGGGAAAGATGTTTGATAACTCAGTGAATATGCTGTCAGGGATGCATTTCACCCCTCCAAGAATTTACTATTCGAGGTACTGTACTCAGTCAAAATCCCCCATTGAATTTTACCCTCTAATGTCTATATAATAACGGTAATATATATTCTTAGCACATAAGCAATAAATAGGAAGCATTCAAAAAGACTGTCTTCCAGAGAAAATTCAAGATCTTATGGGATACACATTAGTTCCCACAATAAAAGAACACAAATCAAAATAGTGACTGAACAGCAGATGAGTGAATGATTATGCTGGGCTTCTAATGAAACCATACTATAAAAGACATTAGAAAGATTGATTAGTGTTCAGTTAGCTGACAACACTACCAAATACATTCATAGTTGTGATGAATCTACACAGAAATATTTCTTTGTGAGTGTGTGTATGTCCATGCTTGTGTTGTTATAAGTTATTTGTTGCAGGCTTTTTTATAGTATAATAAAGAGACTGACTTGCAGCTCTTCACACTTTGCACTCCACTGTGGATACTCCTGCAATGGACGGCTCACAAAATGACTCATTTTCCATACGTCTGACAGTCATTTGAATTAACACATTGATCAGAGTATTTACAATATGCAGAGCTAAATAAACATATTTAGGAGGAAGCAAGATGGAGCAAGCCGCTCAGTTGGGTTAAAAAAAAAAAAAAAAAGAGTTTAAATTGAATCCTAGCCAGGAGTTACTGATGCTCAGAGTATAGGAGAATTAAAGATCAGGAATGAATATTTTTTATGGGGAATGAGAGTTATAATAGGGAGGAATGAAAACAAAGCCAGTGGCCAGATATTCAGCTGGTGTGAATGTGTTAAGTGTTACTGCCTTTCATGGGGCCACGCCAGTTCATAGCAACTGTGGATCCAGCTGTAAGAGTTTGGAAGGATGATAAACCCTCAGGATTTAGGGCCTAAGCCACTCTGCCTCTGTGAGAAACTAGATATTGGGCTACAGGGATCTGTGGTGTGACCAAATATGGCATTCATGTTCTTACCTCTCATTATAGGGAGTTGGGAGGAAATTTGAACTGAAGCAAATTGTTCAGTAACCACCAACTGCTGGGCTTTTGCATCTAGTTTTTTTGCAAGTGTCTCTGAAACAGAGATTGCACAAGCCGTTGTTTGTTGGAAGGTATTCAGCTAGAAGATATAGTCCAGCTTAGCAGTATTGTGCCTCTTTGTCCCCAAATGTTCATATCTAAGTGACCATGGTATGAAGTATATAGTTATAAGTTACAAAACTATTATAGGAAATGTTTTTATGTCATTAATGTAATAAAGCCATTTTTGAGCTCCTGGAAATCAATCTTTAACTTTCAACCAATTTTTCAGTCAGTTACTGTCCCTGCTGAAGTCAGTGGCAAAATTCCTACCGACTTCAATGGAGGGATGTTGCAGCTCTTGGATGCAAGACTAGGCTTGATACGTTGTTAAATAAGCAAATAAGTGGGCATGTCTACATGTGCGCTTTAATGTGCATTCACCTATTTTAATGTGCACTAAAGCATCACTAAAAAAAACCCCATGCTCTTTAGTTAATGTGCATTAAAATCAGATACTTGGGCATACATCTGGGGTTCTGGAAATCCAGCGCATCAGAGCAGACTCAATTAATCAAGTCTGCTGGAGCATGTGAATTGATGCACTCTGGCAGCCTTGCACATCACATGTATAAGCGGTGCAGTGCATTTCCACGTTGAGAAAATGGCAGCAATGCACTTTGAACTAAAACATGTTTGATGTACCATGTTCTAGCAGACTCCAGCATCATGTGTATTAGCATCCCCACCCTGGAAAATGGTGGTGGGGTGCTTTGAACTAAAGCTTGTTCAATGAGCTTTAGTTCAAAGCATGCTGCCACCATTTTTCAGGGCAGATACACTGCTACAATTAACACTCCAGGTGCTTTTAATTAGCGCAGGTCTTGGAGGCGCACTAATTATAGTGCCTTCTGGAGCACATCTATAAATGCTCCATGCTGTTTAGTTAATGCTCATTAAGACAGGCTAATGAACATTTTCCTAGTATCTCACAATGGAGAGGGCCTGTCATCATGGAGGGAAGCTTCCCCGATGCACTGTAATTTTTACAGTGTGTCAGAGCAGACTTGATTAATTGACTCTGCTGGAGCATACCAATTATCATGCTTCAGGTAGCCTCTGCATCTTGTGTATCAGCATCCCTGTACTTCAAAATGGCAGTGGGGGCACTTGAACTAAAGCTTGTTTGATGAACTTTAATTAAAGCACCCCTGCCATCATTTTGAAGCACAGGGATGCTGATGCACAATATTCTGCAGGTGCTTTAATTAAAACAGTTCTCAGAGCTGCTCTAACTAAAGCACCCCTACCCCCTCCTCCCCGTGACCCCCTCCTCATCCCACCCCTGGAGCATATGTGAAAAAACTCCTGGTGATAACTAGATTTAATGCATGTGTAAACACATCCAGTACAATGCAAATTGAAATCAAATTCACCATTGATTTTATGGTAGAAGTAGCCAAGTGCTCTCTGAACCAGTCAGAGGATTTCCAAATCCAGGAAGAGATAAGGGATTTGTGTTAGGTTGTTATTTTGTGGGTTTTTTTCATTATTACTAAATTTATTTAGTATGGTACATTAATCCCTTATAATTAAGGCATCTTCCTATGGAGTGGGACATCTCTGACACATTATTATCCTCATTCTTAAGGAGAGGAAAGCTATTTGCCTACTTCATGCAGCTGTATGAATCAGTTAATGTCAGAGCACATTAACAACCTAAACACTAATATTATTATTAGATATACTGGTGTGCTTATGTCACTGGAAAAAGGGAAACAGTTTTGGTGAACAATTCGAAAGGTAAATTAGATGTAGTGTTGCTAGATGTTAAGCAGGCAGTCTTTTCAGCAAAGGCATTTAGATGCTGTGGTTATGAGGGGGATGCAAACGTCCAGGTGAACAGATGGCACTTAAAGGGAGCTTCAGTGAAACTGGACACAGTTCTCCATCGCTTTTTCAGCTCTCAAGGTATGCAAAAGGATAATAAACGATCATACAAAAGAAGCTAATCTGCCCTGAAAAGGCTGCAGTGAATAAAGGATGCAGAAAAGTCCAGAGAAGTATTTCTCCGCTGGTAAATTTTGATCACCAAAGGAATCGCACTGGCACTTAGGGAGGTATCGGAAATGTTATTACGATTCTAAAGCAAAGAAACATTTTCAGAATGACTTCAGGATAGCAGAGACCCTCAAAGAGTGTGAGATTAATACTGTGGTTGCATTATATGGGTTTATCCTTGTTACTATCAGTACTTACCTTTACTGTTATTCATACAAGGGGGTTATGAGAAGAGGTATAACATCCAAGGCCTGTGCCCTGAGTGCCAGTGGTGGCAGGGACAGTGGCAGGGGCTGGTCTCACAGTGGCAGTGGCTGCTTCCTCTGAGTGGTGTCCTGTTTGCCCACAATCACTTCTCTACTGTTAGGGAGTTACTTTGAATAAAGGGGACACCTATCTAAGAAAGGTAAGAAACACTCTACTATTGCAAACCCAGAGCAATGATGTGAAGAAACGAATCCTTGAAGCCCCTTGTTCACATCCCAACACAAAATTCAAGGGAAAGCTGGGCTCGCCTCACATCTGGCTACCAATAAACCAGCCATTGTCAAAGGTGATGCTGATCCCACGTGACCAAAAACATTTGTAAGAGCTTGCGGCAAACATCAGCAGTTCAAAATCCTTATGCTTTTAAACTGTGAACGCTGACATGATAATCGCAATAAGCAATCAGTAGTGGACCTGATTCTCCCTTCACACTACTGCAAATTGGGAGTAGGGTTGACGCACTGTTGTAAAATTAGTGTTAGGAGAGAATTAGGCCCCGTTTGTTCTTCAGGAAAAGCATACGAGCATTTTCCACAAACTGGGCTGGGTATAAAGTTGTTTGCTCAGTGACAAAAATTTGCTTACTAGGAAACATTTAACAACCACCACCACGACAAACAACAATGACAACGTGCCACCAAAGAGACGTGATTATGACCCATGTCCCCATTATGGTAGATGCTTTGAAAGTACCGAACAAAAAAAACAGAGCCTGCCCCAAAGACCTTGCAAGATAAACAGCGGATAACTACAGATGGATGGGGGCGCATATAGGAACAGCGAGACAATATTTGTCAGCACGATAAGCAGTGTTCTTGACACATCAGCAGCCTTGCCAGTGTCTTTATCAGCAGAAAAAAAAGGATTTTGAGGAGACATGGGAGAAACGGAATGAATCTGGCAGATGTTTACAGGGAGCTGCTTCTGAGTGTGAGGAAAAAGTATGAAGCTGCCTATTCAAAAACTGAGTTACTGGACAATACAGACTGGTATCATAGGCCATGCAGAGATGTGAGTCAACCCCTCAGTACTGAATGTGTTTATAGAGATGCGGCCCTTCAGTTTGATGCGACAGAGGAGCTAGTAGAAGGATTAACAGAGAGGAGTGAATTCTCCAGAGGGACTAAGTGGGAGAATAGGTTGCATTTGTCACAGCCAGAGACATGAGGAGTTATGCCTGGATGAGGGGCTTTTCTGTGTAGATCAATAGAAAAGGTCATATCTTGGGTCTACTAGGCAAGAAGAATCTGAAAAAATGGATAGCATGGTTGTGAGGATGTAGCGTCCAAAGTGAAAAGACATCCAACTTGTAGCCTAAGACAGCAGTGCTAGCAAGACTGGAGATTAAGGAAAAAGTCTCAGAAGGAGAAATAAAGAGCTCTGTTTTAACTATGTTGAGCTTGAGCTAATTGGGAGACATCTGTAAGCAGGAAAAAGCAGGTCAAGACTGTAGTTTGGATCAAAGGAAAACGATCTAGAGATAGTAGTTACATTTGTGTTAATGAGATTATAAGGTGTAGATTAAAAAGATCAGGGAACCAAGGAAAGAACCTGGTAAAAACACTGCAAAAGGTTGCCCACTAACTCATTAGGATCCTGGCTTGTGCACATGCAGCTCAAGGTACACAGTTTGGGCAGTGTTATATCTTTGCCAGAGAGCTATATAGGAGTATTATTATGGAGAGTCACTCTTAGAAGCAGCAGTGGGAAGGTCCCATGGTTAGGCTTCATGGGCGCACGTATGCGAGCACAGATGCTGGTCCAACGTGTTGTAATTACAGCGTGTCAGAGCAGGCTTGATTAATTGAGTCTGCTGGAGCGTGGCAGGGACCGCACTCCAGCAGGCCCCCGTGTCGCGTGTATCAGCGTTCCTGTGCTTGAACGAAAGCTCATTCAACAAGCTTTCATTGAAGCACTCCCACTGCAGTTTTGAAGGGCAGGGACAGCTTGCGGATAGACGGCTTTGAGAGCCGCTCTAATTAAAGTGCCACCCCCACAACACCTGTAAAAGTGTCCCTAGTGTAGGCCTGAGGAAACCTATGTTTGGTTCCCTGCTCTGTCAGAGACCCACCTCGTTCCCCCCATTTAACTTGGGGCAGTTTTCCGGTAGCTAAATATCTTTGAGGGTCTCAGTTTCCCCTGTGTAACATGGGGATAACAGCACTTCCCCACCTTGTGGCTGCATCGCTACAGCAAATACATTGACTGTGTGAGACACTAAGGAGCTATGGTGATGGGGCCAAATAAGGTCCTATGGGAGGCAGAGGCAGAATTCCAGCTGTGCTCTGAGGGGTAGTGGTCTCCAGTGGTTTATAACAGCTGTCCAGCATGTTAGGGAAGCAGAAGCAAGGCTCCCACAGCCAATGACTTTTGTCATCTTCCAGCACAGGGGAGGCAAAGCAGCAACAGCTATAAAAGTTCTTTGAAGCAGTAAGTTTGTCTTACTGAAGTATATGTACCAGGCTTTATTTGAGACCTATAGTTGCTACCTTCATATAAATAAATAATAGGGAAGCAATTCCTGCTATTCAAAAAAGCTTTCAGTCACAAAAATGATTACCTTTTCAACCAACAGCACCAGGCAGAGGTTGAATATAAATATTTTTTTAAAGAAATGATTTATTTCAACATGACTTATTTGTTTCAAAACCATTTAATTATCCCTCCTTTTCAGAGCCAAAGCACATGTACCGTGGTGTAAATACATATTTATAATGGATAATTGGGGGAAAATTTCACTGATGGCAGCCAGAATTATTTAAAGGCTATGACAGCTTCTGTTGTTTCTGCCATCAAATAACTTTAATTCAGGAGGACTGCAGCATGCAAATGAGTTCAAGTTAAATATAGGTGTCCACGTCTCACACGTTAGCTTCACAGCAGGCACAGATTGGTACCCTCAGAACAGAGGCCAAGGAGCACTCGGGCCATGTATGCTAAATGGTTTTCTCCCCCATTAGAGGTGGTCTCTAAGTCAGGGTTAAGACACATTAATGGGAAATGGAGGAGAGGGTGGAGAGCTTACGTTGCGCCTGCCCTTGCTCTATCTCTTCAACTGGATATCGTTCGCCAGAGTTGTCAAGCCAGTACTTTCACCAGCACTGGAATTCATTTTACAAGTGTTTTAAAACACAAGAGGGAAAAATAGTTGTTCAGCTGCTCACCTGAAGAAGCTGTCACCAACCCACTAGCCAACAGTCAGTTCTTTCACACCTGTCTTGAAAGCAGTGGGCCTCCTTTTCTGCTCTAGTAGAGCATTCTCATGCCACACTGACATAAGCTGCCTAATGAAACAATAAGTGGATCTCTTCCCTCTGTTTTGTACCATAGCCCTTCCCTACAGTGGAAGAGTATGGCCATCAACAAAGGGGTTGTCATGTCCCTGTGCACTGGTTGCTCCTGGGATATCCTCTTCAAGCTACTGGCTGCTCTTGTGAAATAGAGCAACTCCCCATTTTACAGGCACAGGGAACTAAAGCACCAAACTATTGCATGACTTGTTCTAGATCACTCAGGAAACCTGTAGTAGGTCAGGAAACAGAAGCCAAGTCTCACAAGTTTGACACTAGATGCTGGGGTATTCTTCCCCTCCAACCTGCCTGAAGCAGGATAAAGGCTGTGTTCTTCCAAGAGCTGTGTACACACACATCAACTGGCTCCAGGAAGTCAGGGATATTGGCTGTAGTGGTGTTGGTCTCAAGGCGTAGGCAGACAAAACTCTAGGGGTAGATATCTTTCATTAGACCAACTAAATAGTTGCAAAAAATGTTTTTCTTTGCAAGCTTTCAGGCCCACATGCCCTTCTTGAGGCAGAGGAGAATTCAGAGATTGTAAAATTTGTCCCAGGTAGAAACTTCACGTTGCACAGGGGAAGTCAGAGATGGGGTAGGGCTCCCTGAGGTGGAAAAGTCAATTTGTTAAAAAAGCTGCTCTGTGAGTATGCAAATTGAGTGCACACGAAGGCTGAAGCAGGCTGATTACCTGGAGGTGTCAGATGGCAGGCAGGGTGTTGAATTTTGCTTCTTTCTTGTTCAGGTGTGAAATTTTCATTTCAAAACAGCTAATTACAATAACGTCTATGTTTCAGGGATATTGGTTGTAGCTGTGTTGGTCTAAAAGCATTGGCAGACAAAACTCTAGGGGTACAGGTGACATTTTCCACTAGCAAAATGCCCATCATAAATGATGGGGGGCGGGATGGGGGGGGGGCAGGGGTGGAGACCAGCATCTCGCCCTGCACCCTCCTCCTGCTGCTCTGGGTCCAGCTCTGCTCCCCCCTCTCCCTCCTGCCACTCTGGCTCCTGCCCCATTCTCCACACCCCCGGTTGCCACTCTGGGTCTTGCCCTGCTTCTCCTGCCCTCCTGCCACCTCTCTGGATTGTGTCCCACTCCCCCTGCCACTCTGTGTCCAGCCCTGCCCTACACCCCTTACCTGCTGCTCCATGTGCAAGGGAAGGTGGTGCATGGCCGCGCAGGAGCGGGGTAGATTGCACTTGCAGGGTGTACCATAGAGAGTGGCCACAGCATGGGGAGAGCTTGACAGATGCGTAGCAAAGAGAGCTGCTCCTGGGTGTGGCGCTGGGTGCATGCAGGGGGTGTGTGGAGCAGGGCATGTGTGGGGGCTGTGGTGCAGGGCACATGCAGGGGTGGCACATGGCCATGGGATGTGACAAGGGGAGTGGCCGTGGTGCAGGAAGTACCCATTGGCTGTGGCCACATGGCATGGGGTGCGGCCCCAGGCTGTAGTGGAGGACATGCAGGGGGGCATTGCATGCAGCCATAGGGTGCCACTTGGGGAGCGGGCATGGGGAGCATGCCCCACCCCATGGCTGCGTGCTACAGGTGGCAGGCGCTGCCCATGCCCCCCTGCCTGCTCCCCGTGTGGCACCTTGTGGAGGCACATCATGGCCCCCACCAATGCAGGGCACACCCAGCACACCTGCACGCCACATCCCCATGCAACATGCCCTCACCCACCCCGCAGCCACGTGGGGGGATAGCGTATGTGTGGAAGAGGGGGTGGCATGCAGCCACAGGGTGCTGCGTGGGGAGTGGGTGTGGGGGGTGCGCCCCACCCCAAGACCATGTGTTGCAGCCAGTGGGCACTGCTTGCAACCCCCCCACCCGCTCCCCGCATGGCACCCTGCTTCCGCATGACCTGCTCCTCACATGCCCCGCAGGGCATGGCTTGTAGCTGCGCAGGGGATGTGGCATGCGGGGGGATGGGTGGCACACGGCTGTGTGGGACAGGGCCTGGTGCACAGCCACAGGGTGCCACGTAGGGATTGGCCACATGGGGGGCGCACCCCCCCTTTGGCCGTGTGCTGTAGCCGGTGGGCGCTGCCTGCATCCCCCCTGCCCACTCCCTGCACAGCACTCCAGCCCCGCCCCACACACACACACGGCCACGTGCCATGCCCCCCTGCATGGTCGTAGGCCACAGCCCCCCATGCAGCGGCAACCCATGCCCCACACGGACAGCCACCCCACCGCGCCCTGCAGTGGGGAGCACAGCCTGGCCCCAACCACCTCTGCCTGTCAGCGAGGCTTCGGGTGGTGCACATGCAGCTGGCCCAGACAGTTACGGACAGACAGACAAAAAGCAGCCAGAAGTGCTACAGCTTGTAGTACGACGTGACGGTGGACGCGCTCATCGTGGGGACGCTCGGAGCCTAGGACCCCAGCAACAAGAGCGTCCTCCGCGCCTGCCGCGTTTCCTGCCGCTACGCCAAGCTGATGCGCTGCCTCATGGTGTCCGACACCATCCGCTGGTCCCGCGACATCTACGTGGAGCACATCATGGGCCACTGCCAGTACACTGACCCCTCCAGACCAGCCGCCGCCGGACCGGACCCGGAGGACACCGCCGCCTGAACCGCGCCCCCCACCACTTCGCTTCGTGTCGAGACGACTTCGCCGCCACGGACGACCCCGCCCCACCCGAAGAGGACCCCTGCGATCGGACTCTATGGACTGAGATGCTCACTCGGAGCCACTTCCTTCAACATCACGGACAACTGTAATGGGTATGTGTGTATCTATCTCCTTTCCCTCTCAGCGTCGCAACCCCTCCTCCCCCTTCCACATCCCCCCACCCCCGGGCTTAGTTGGCTAACATTGTATGGTATGTAACCTAGTCGCGTTCCCCTCCTCTCCCCCACCCCTCGATTGTTAGTCCCTCGCTCGGGCACTTTGTATTTCCATCTCAACTTTGTCATCTTTTTCCTGGATTCCCCATCCAAAACATCTACTAATAAAAGTCAATCTGTTAGAATTAGACCAACTAATCACTTCAAGTTTTCTCACTGTGTTACAAGATTCTCTGGTCCTCTGTTCATTTGTTATTTTATATATTCGAGTTTCAGGGCTAAGAACAGAAAGCCCACAGCATCAGGGGGTTGCCCCTTGTGGAGTCATTCAGACCAGTGCAAGGTAAATCATAAGTGTGTGTGGAAAGCTACCATCCCATTTGATTCCTACCCTGCCCTTAAACTTGCTACAGTACGATGGTGATTCTTGCTCAAAACATTTAATTAGCGGACATCAGGTGTTAAAGAAATGAAGTTACTACAGTTTTTTTTCTGAAATTTAACATGATGAAAATAATTTTATTTGTCCTTCAGGTCCCAACATAACTTTTTGATAATTATGAATGGACTCAATAAAAACTATTCGCTAACAAGCGCTTATGCAATACAAAAGCGCTGTTATCATCACACACATATTTACCAACTGGAGTTCTAATTGAAATTTGTTCAGAACTCAAAATAGCATTAGGTCATGTTATGCTTAGAGCATTAAGCAATGATTACATCTGTGGCTTTTGTTTTTAATTAGCTTTTTCACTTATCTAGGAGAGAGAGAACCTTTCAAGACCATAATTCATGTTTCATTATAGTGGGAAGAGAACAAACCAAGTCATCTTGCAGAAAGTGTGCGAGCATATAATTCACACTACTGACTGGGGGGCTGTTAGATCGGACTGTATTTTGATTTCCTGTCACTTATCAGTTACATTAATTGCTTTTTGATGGCAAAGAGTTGCGGTCGTTTTACATTCAGGGATCTCAAATGACTTCTTACAAAAAAGAGACGTGCCCGTATTCTACTGTATCTTACTTTTCCTCTGACAGAACAGGAACATTGGCTTCAGTGCATCGAACTAAAAAGCAAAGAGCCTCTTCTCATCCTCCAGGCAGTGTTTAGCTACAAGTGTGTTTGAATGAGGATTTCAAATGCAAGGTTAGGAATTTTATTAACCATGGGCTCCAATGCGGGGAGGTACTTAAGCATGTGCCTAGTTCTGAGCACATAAGTAGCTCCAAAGAATATTCACCTGGTACAAGCGAAGTGGCTTGCTAAATCCAGGCCTATATAAATGAATAGGGCAAATCGTAGCAAGTGATGTGCTTACAGTCGATAACAATGTGCAGATGGCTCCCATCGGTGACTAATTGACAGGAATGGCTGGTGGCAAGTAAAATGGCTGCAGTGTAGTTTGTTCCCACACCTGTTCCTTGTGCTGACATGCAGAAGGCTGGACAAACTACTGCTGCTCTAAATTATACTTTATGTGGTACCTTTTCAATGCATACTCTTGGGGATGGGGGGGAATGAGTAGCCCTATATGCCAAGGTGTGGGGGGCATAATTTGATTTAAGCCTCACAAGTGGGATACCTGTTGGGGAAAACCCATCAATCCTCTCAATTGCTCTGTGGCATTGCAGTCCTGAAGGGAGCTCCTTCAAAGCCAGCACTCACATAAGGCAGCTGGGAGCTTATCCTGTTTGGCATCCCTTCTCTGTGAAAGAGACAAAGCTCTTGACCAGCCTTAAGGGTTTTGTTACATCAGAAGATGTATAAAGATGTTAGGTGGCTTCATGAGACTTACAGATGTACAGCTGGGGGACAAGAACAAGGTCTTTGATTCCAAACAAGCCAATAAGTGTGACACACAGAAGTGCTGGTAAGGGGACTGTGTGAGACATGGCCGCTAGACATGGTTCAGGATTGCAAAAGCCTTACATCCATGTCACATGACAGTTATTTTATTGTCCTTATGGTCCTTTACTTTACCTTTCTTCCTCTCCTTTCTTTGCATGAAATGGCCCAAATCTCCAAAAATATAACAGACAATAAACATGACCATCACAAACTAAGACAACCAGTTAGTAGCACCTACAAATGGTGACAGTTAGGATCAGTGGCAATGCATAGGGGGTGCATGAGCACCCCGAGCATGGTGGTGCACCCCCAGCAAAATGGCGCTCCCAGCACTGCCAGTGGCGCCTGCAGGTGGTCACTGCTTGCCAACTCCCTCACCCCTTGATGCCGACACCAGTGGTGGTGTCTGTGGGCAGTCCGCAATTGCCACTGGCCACTACCAACACTGCCGGTAGCATCTGCAGGTGGTCACTGACCGCTGGTCGGCGCTTGCCAACACCACCCCCCCACCACCAATAGCACCACCGTTGCCTGCAGTAGCTCGCCATTCCCCCCCAGCCTCCAGGGGCACATGGTGTTCATGTTTAGGATGGCAGTCAAGGCACTTGACCTGAACTCCTTGACTTATTTGGAGATTCTCCAGCTTCTTATTGGGCATCTGTCATTATCTACTGCCAGTGACCCTCTATGGCTTTCCAGTCACACCCCCACACCCTGTCCTGGAACATAGTCCTGTCTCCAGCTGACCGGGTCACGCTGCTACCTGGATCCTTCTTCACTGCTCTAGATTTTTTTTTTCTTGTGGCCAGACTAGTATGCATTATTCCTATCAAAACATGCACACAGACTGTAGCATTGTGAATGCCATAAGAAACCGAGATCCAGTGTCCTCTCTGTCGTCTTTTTTTTTTTTTTTAAGTCTTATCTTCCTCTTGTAATACTGGGGATTACAATGGATTAGTTTGAAGCAGATGATACAGAGATTACCTCAGCAGGCTGCTAGCCGATTTCTGTTTAGGATCTAACATTTTTCCTGTTTGCAGTGGGGGTAACTGGCTTGCTTACACTGCTTTTTGTCTTTAGTTTCTTGCCAAATAAATCATCTGTAGCCATTTTGGGATAAATGGACTTTGGCTTAAGAATCTTTGTTACATAGGCATAACGATTTTTGTCCCTCTGTCTACAAGTCTCTGAGACGGTGAGTCTAAAAAAAAAAGTCATTGTAAGGTAATGCCACTATTTAATATCACTAAATATGGATGCCTTCAATCAGCCAGGCCTTTTTAAAAGGAAGCAAATCCTTTGTGGTTTGTTCTGACTTTTCTACGCGAGTCTAATATAAGTCCTGCTATTCGAATGGAAGAGATTATGTTGTCGATGATGCATGAAGCAAAACAGAGGGCAGCTTGCTCGCTTTGTTAGAGTTAGCTCAGCCAGCTTGCTCTGACTGGAAGTCATACAAGAGAGCAGATACACGGCTAATTTCTGCACTGCACTGAAGCCAATCAAGGGAAATGGAAACATTCCCATAGACTTTGGCTCAGACTTTTAGTTACGCCCGGGTAAATGGAGAGCAGCGGCACTGGTGATGCTGAGAGCAGAAAGATTAAAATTTATGCTCTGGCCAGTAGAGCTGCATCAGAGAGAAATGTGGCATAAAGGCTGACAGTTCCTGTCTTCGGTTACACCAGTGCACGTTTCACTGTTGGTTGTATCCATACATATACGTATTTTAAAACCACAATATCCTCTCTGTGCCAGCCAGTGGAGCTGGGCTGCATATGGTTTTCCTGTCCTGTAAAACAGTTCCCATTCTATACAGAGACCACAACAAGGCCTTTTAAAGCTTGTGAGAAAGCTCATTATGCAATTCCTTGGTGGCTAGGATGATCAACTGCCTGTAATTACTGGAGGTTTTCCTCTCCTCATTTCTGGGCAGACCTTCTATCCTAGACCCAATCACCTTTCCCAAGGAAAGTTTCATACGAACTGGTAGACTCATGGAAAAAGTTTCTGCTTTAATTGTCTCACCTTCCTCCCCCAAAAAGTTGAGTTATAAAATTCCCAGCCAGCTCTACGGTGCAATATAATGGGATTGTGATGGGGTAACTACAAAGCACCCGAGACAAAGGCAGAACTAGAATAGGCCTTTAGGTATTTCCATTTTTCCTTGTTAGCAGCCTCATTAAGGTGCAATTTGTTGCCTTTTCTCTGTGTCAGTAGGACAGAAAAACCCCGGCATAATGATTCGCATGCTCCCTAACTGTTGCCTCTCCTAAAATGCAACAATACCTTCAGCAGCTCTCTTACCCTCGCACAGCAGGCATTCAACCTGCCCATCACTGATGTGAGAGCCAAAACAAGCAGCCCCTGAGTGGATTTCCTTTTTTTCTCAGCTCTGTCCTTTATTCATGTTTCAGATAAGATGCAGATGGCCCAGTTGCTGCCTCTTTGTCCATGTGTGTCTAGGCAGAAAAAAAAAAATTCCTCACCGCCTGTGTTTTCTTAGCTGTCTCCTGCTCACCTCCACCTCCTCATTTCCCTCTTTATCTGGATTCTGTATTCTTCATGCTGCTGTCGGTCCTGTGGAAATGAACACATCAAAGCCATAAGCAGTCGTTCTTTCACTGCTCCTGTGTCCTCTCCCCCCGCTTCCTTCCTATAACATTAATATTAATAGCTACTGTACCTTTCTTAGCAGTTTCTTTCTTCTTGATCCTCAAGGGAGCAAGCCTTTTCTTGGACTTTCTGCTAAAGTGTATACTTGTTTGAAGGAATGCTAGGGCATGCTGGGAAACATAACAGAGGGTGATGCCTGTGATACAATATTGGACCAAACAGCAGAGGCATTAAGTATTATTGTACTGTCAGAACAGTTGAGCACTATTTTTTTCCAGTGTACTAACATTTTTTTTTCTAGTAGGAAGAAATATGCAGGAGGCTAATGATGCCAAGCATAGGATTTTTTTAAAAATTATTCTGCACTCCCCAAGAAAAGGAAAGAAAATAGGCTTTTCATCCCTC
>NW_017728886.1:254229608-254256135 GCF_001723895.1 Crocodylus porosus | reverse complement strand
CGCCCCTTCCCCCACTGCTCTCCCACTGGGCTGCTAGCTGGGAAGCAAAAGTGCCAGCCCATATAAGCACACTCTTTGTGTTTCTCCAGTACAAATACACACCCACGTGCACACAATCAAGTGAGACAGACCAGCAGCAGCTATAACCATTGTTTATGGAATTACACTAATTAGATGTCTAGCCTGTCAAAGGTTTGTCTGCTTGTTGCTGTGTTTGTGCATCTGCCTAAACTCTAGTGGTTTGCTTGGGCTGTGATTTCACATTGGTATGCTGTGATGCGGTTGTATGCCTAACACCACGGAGAAACCTTCCAAGTCCGAGTTGCATACACACACACTTGTTGCTTCAGGATCTGGGTTGCTGTGATCATTTTTTATTATGAACACACCAGCATCTGAGATCACTTGTGTACTGATGTCTTAGGAAGAGTGTATCAAAGTAAGATAACTGACATATTAGTAACATATTGATGTCCTGCAATTCTGTGGCTCCTAAGTGACTCTTGCTGTTATAGGAAGTGCCATTGTAATACATGGTACAGAAAACATTTCCAGGAGAAACACAGCAGCTCAGGGTTTGTTGCTCTTACCAGGTATTGCTGTGAAGGAGCATTGGCTATAAAGGAATCCACTGCATTACCAGGTTTGGGCTTGTGGATAAGCTATTCCAAGGGCAATTTCACAGCAGACAGACACTCATTTCCACACTAAGTGCCTGCACAGGGCCAGGAGAGCTGTGCTGGCTGCAGGGGTAGCTTTTTCCCAGGCCTGTGTATATCAGGACCCATCCCAACATTCATGAGGCTGGGAGAGAGCTGCCCCTGCAGCCAGCACAGCTCTGCCGACCCCATGAACATTGGGACCAGCCTCCGTACACCCTGCCAGGCCCTGGGCTGGCACCAAGGGGGGCCTGGAGCTCCTCCTGGCTGCTGCAGGAGGGCAGAGCAAGGCAGGAGCAATCCTGGGCCAGGCTGCTCCCGTTGGGTGCAAATCTCTGCCTGACAGGGCACATATGTAGACGTGATCCCAGCCACATCTTACTGTGCCTTATTTTACTGTGCAGTAAACTTACTGTGCATTAATTGCACGTGTAGATGCAGCCAGTATGAGGGAAATATCATAGGCCTGAATCAAAACCCTTGGACATTAACAGGAGTCCTTCTGTTGAGTTTCATGAGTTTGGATAGGGACCTAATCACAGCCATTTGGAGGCAAGGAAAATTATAAAAGCACACTGCTTAGTCCTAGGATGATGATCCCAAACACTTTGGCTAAAAGCCATGATATGCTTTAGGTTACTGCTGAAAACAGAAGTTGATTGGGTATAAAAGCTCAGCGAGGAAATCTTGGTTCTTCTTACCAAGAAGAAAAAAATTATTTGCTTGTCTGTCACAAATAATCACCAGCTGGATAGTTTAAGACACATGCAGCAGCATCACATGCTAATGTAACAGAGCTGCCTTGTGTTTGCAAATATGAAACCAAAACAAAGTTCCCGGCTGCGTCCGGGATCTCTGCGGGAAACCTAATAGGAAAATTCAAATGAGGTCAGGTGTATTGTTGCTTGTCTACAGGATTTTCCCCAATGGTCTTCCTAGTCCCCAAGCGTATGAGCTTAATTAACCCTCCCTACCTTGTTTTGAGAAATAGAACTTTAAATAATTATTGGGATGTGCTGGCTTCCTCACCAGAGTATCAAACCTTTCACTCCCAATTATTAATACTCATGTTTTTTCATCATTTTCATTCAGTGCTATGGTGCAGAAGGAAAATTAGATGCACAGATGGCCAGTGCCCCAATTAGTATAAAGCTGCCCAGTGTCAATGACATTGGACCAAAAAATCTCCAGCATGGGCCTTGGATCTGCAGCCACTGAAGCAGGAAACCGTTGCTTCTGGTCAAAGCGGTCCCCAGCTTTCAGGTGACATTTTGGTAGCCCTCCCCCAGAATAAGTGCACTGGTAAAGCAAGTGTGGCAGCTTGCTATGGCTCCACAGCCAAGAGTTCAAGTCTTGCTCTGGGTTTGTGCCCCAAGCTGTCCCCAGCTGTAAATGGGGCCCTGCTTGTTCCAGAGAGGGAGTCAAAGGCAACTGGTTGTGACAGTAGCCACAATCCCCCATCTGTAAAATGTGGGGGAGGGGTGTAAAAGAACTTTCTGGTGTCACAGGGATGCTGTGGGGATATTGAAGACTGTGGGTGCATTTATACATGTACCTGACTGCGCAGTCATTTAGTACTTGCTTTAGGGAGTACTAAATGACTGAGCAGTAACTGCTGCTACTATGCAGTCCTGGCATCGCATGGATCGTTTCCAACCCTGCTGCACAGTAGCAATGAGCTATTGTGTAGTAACTCATTGCTACTGCACAGTAGCATCAGTGTCACAGATTATGCCCGCTGATGCTGCATTGCCATAGCAATGAGCTATGGCGACATAGCGTCTTGTGTAGATGCACCCTCTATGTATGAAAGAGTAGCAAGTATACAGATGGTTGGTATTTGTGGGGGTTCCCAAATTAGTTCCTCTTTCCCCAAGAGCTAGTTTCTTTGCTTTATGGCCAGGCTTTGTGCTTGTAAGAAAAGAGTTTCTTTTTGCCTGGTAAGGATGCCCATGAAAGGTTTTTAGATTTACCAGGCATCAGGATAAGATCTTAAGCCCATGCATGTGTTAATTTGAAGGCGAACACCCAGATCTTTGAAACTGGCCCTTGCAGTAGCAGGCAGCCCTTTGCAAAAATGTTTTAAAAGCTTTTAAATGAACTCAGTTCTATGTTACTTGCTGTAATCAGTACAGCAGTCTCTGTGTCATTTATTTTGACAGTAGCTTCATTTTGCTTTACATGGTCCCCATGTTTCCAGTATGCAGCAGATTTCTGTATCACCAGTAATGGGCTGTTAAGGAAGACATGTACTGTCTGGAAAACGATCTAATAAAAAGGGTCCTTTTCAAGAAGAGAACTTGGTACCTAGGAAGCACGTTCTTTTTTAGATGCAGAAGTCAAGCAAGGGGGTGATGAATCTGAGGGGCAGAAGTGAAGCTCTGGGGTGCACGCAGAATTGAGGGGCTGTTGGGATATAGTATTCCTGTGGAGCTGGAGCAGCAGAACTACAAGCCTAGAATTGATATGGGGCTGGTGGGGACAGGGCAGATTGAGTTGGGGGACAGAATTGCTGGGTAGTGGGCAGGGCATATGAAAGGGTGATGATAGACCCTTCCTCCCCCCTTAGATCACATTAAGCAAGAACCCCTTGTACCTAGTCTGAATCCCAGAAGCCATGGAGTACCCCTGCTGTTGCTGTGCCTAGGGCTCTATCAGTAAGGATCACATTGCAGGATGAGGGCCAAAGTATATTCTTCCCTCCCTCGCAGCAAAGACAATGCCTAATGATGTAGGGAAGGACTCAGAAAAAATGCTGCTCTGATATCAATGCGTGGGGAAGCTGAGGAATGTGGTGATAAAGAACTGCTGTGTGGTTGTACTAGGGTGTTTCTTTGCATGTTGTTTATGGTAGAGGAAAACATTTGGGCCTGATAGAGCTGCTCTTCTTTGGAACTGGGTGTACTAGTCACAATTTGTATTATATTTCCACTGATAAAGGGTGAATCAATGGTTAAACAGATGTTTTATACAGCTGCTTTATGTTTTAAAACATGCAGATATAAGTTTTATGCAGGAGGATTATGCAGCACTGGCCCACACCTACAGGGAGCAGACCAGAAAAGCCAAGGCTGAAAACAAACTCAAACTGGCTACAGGAATCAAGGACAAGAAAAAGTCCTTCTTCAAATACGTAGGATGTTGGAAAAAAAACCAGGGCAACATCGGACCCTTTCTGAACCAAATGGGACAGCTGACAACTGACACCCAGGAAAAAGCTAATCTCAACAATTAGTTTGCATCCATTTTTCACCAGCCCAAGGGGATCACGCTGCCTGACAGGATGCAGGACTACTAGGGTAAGAGCAAACATATGCCTATAACTGGCAGAGATCTTTTGAGGGAAAAGTTTGGGAGGCTGGACATTCACAAGTCAGCTGGCCCAGATGGAATGCACCCAAGAGTGCTAAAAGAGTAGGCTGACATCATAGCACGACCAATGGCAAGGATATTTGAGAACTTGTGGTGCTTGGGAGAGGTTCCTGAAGTTTGGAAGAAGACCAATGTGGTGCTTACCTTCAAGAAAGGCAGGAAGGACTTTTAATTACTTTATTCAGGGGTTCAGGGATACAACAATGGTGGCCGCTTGCAAAGCGAAAGCACAAACAACTTACTACCAACCCAAAAACGAGATCGGACAAGTCTCTTTGTCCTCGGAGAAAGGAAGGAAGGAAGATCCAGGAAAATAACAGGCCAGTCAATTTGACTTCAATCCCTGGAAAGATCTTGGAAAAAATCATCAAAGAAAACCCATCAACAGGCTAACAGAAGGTGACATTCTGAGAGAGAGCCAACATGGCTTCATTGTGGGTAGGTCTTGCCTGACCAACCTCATTTCCTTCTATGGGCAGGTGATGTATCACCTGGACACAGGATAAGAGGTAGATGTCATACATTTAGATTTCAAAAAAGCCTTTGATTTGGTCTCTCATGATGTCCTCATGGTAAAATTGGGGAACCGCGACCTTGACAACCTTATGGTCTGATGGCTGGGGAACTGGCTCTGTGGTTGGACCAAGAGAATTGATGGAACTGAGTCAACATGGTGCATTGTAACCAGTGGCATCCCCCAGGGCTCAGTACTTGGACCACTACTTTTTAATATATTCATTAATGATCTGGATTCGGGCATCAGAAGCAGATTGGCTAAGTTCACAGATGACACCAAATTAAGGGGAAGTACGGTCATGCTAGAGGACAGGCTGGCAATTCAGGCCAACCTGGAGAGGCTCGCAAAGTGGACGAATCAAAACCTGATGACATTTAACATGGAGAAATGCAAGGTGCTCCACCTTGAGGGGAAAAAACCCACATCATACTTATAGGCCTGGCAGCGCTACACTCACTAGCACCATGACTGAAAGAGACTTGGGGATCACGATCGACCACAAGATGAACATGAACCACCAATGTGATGCCGCAGCTGGCAAAGGAAATAAAAAACTGGCTTGCATCTATCAATGCATTTCAAGCAAGACCCAAGAAGTCATTCTCCTACTTTACCTGGCCTTGGTGAGGCCACAGCTGGAGTATGGCATTCAGTTCTGAGCTCCAGAGTTTAGAAAGGACATGGAGAAGCATGAAAGAGTTCAGAGGAGAGCCATGTGCATGATTAGAGGTCAAGAGAGTAGGCCTTATGAGGAGAGGCTGAGAGGCATAGGAACTCTTCAGCCTGGAGAAGCAAAGGCTCAGGAGTGACTTGGTGGCAGCCTATATGTAGATAAGGGTCTGCATCAGGAACTGGGAGAACCAGGGCACCCCACTTCAGAGCAGACTCAATTAAGCAGGTGTGCTCTTCATGTCAGCTGACACACACTGTGCTGTGCCGCGTGCAGTTGTATAAGCAGAGAAATGTGCACCAGCATGCAGAAAATGATGTGGATGCACTTTTGAACTAAAGCACCTACTACGTGTTTTCGTTCAAAAAAAGCATGCTGCTGCCATTTTCTCAGCACTGATGTGCATTTTGCCACTTATACAACTACAAGCGATGCAGCACCAAGCACTTTTCAAAGCACCCGGCGCTGCAGCGCTTACACGTGTAGAAAATGCCCCCCGTGACACCAGCTGCTGTGCCTCACATTTGATCTAAGTCATAGAGAAGTAGAGCTGGAAGGGACCTCCAGAGGTCATCTAGTCCAGTGGTTCTCAACCTTTTTTGTAGCAGGACCCATTTGTAAACAACAATGGCCAGCCTCGACCCAGTAAATAGTTTAAGAAGAAAATAGCCCCCTGGCCCTGCTGGTGCCCCTCACTCCTGACCCGCTATCCCCCACCCCCAGGCCCCAGGCCCCCCCAGAGTGTGGGGCAGGGAGTGGATGTGTTAGGCAAGGGGTAGATGTGTGGAGCAAGAGGCTGTGTGTGGGGCATGAGGGGCCCCAAGCAGACTCTTGTAGGCTGGAACTCTGTCAGCCTGCAAAGGAAAACCCGTGGTTTGTACATTTTTGTCCTTTAAAGGGGAGTCCATTTTTAATGTTGTTGATCCATTTTGAAAGCCTGTTCACAATCCTTTGTGACCCACTTTTGGGTCACGACCTACGCGTTGAGAAAGACGGATGTAGTCCAACTCGCTGCCTGAAGCAGGATCATCCCTATCCAAACCACCCTATACAACCATAACCTAAAAAACTCTATGTAAGACTGCCCTCAACCCTGACACAACACACAGACCTAATACCCTAGCCTGCCTCAGTTAAAGCAGAGGAACCACAGCAGCCAATGTCCTGCTTCTATAAAATGTTGTCAATATACACATATGTAAAGGATAATAACTAAGTAGTGTATTTTCCCTCTGAAGACAGTAGAGGACACAGCACTGTCATGAAATTGCTTTCCTTCTGTGTTCCATTTCATTATGCAGTTTTGATTTACCTGACCATGCAGCGGGTCCATGAGAGCACTTACCATCCAACTGTAAATAATGTGCAAAACTTCTTCCAGCTTCCTTGTCCCCTCCATGGACATTCTGAAGTGCTGCTAATGTATTTGTCTTCCATTTTCCTTCTACCTGGTCACCTCTTTCTTTACAGTCTCCTTTTAGTCACATATGCCCATTTAAATCTCCTTAGAGCACTTAGCTTGTCTAGCTGCAAAATTTACTTGGACTGCAAACTTTTGAGCTTTGATGGGGTGCCAAGTGTGCATCTTTGGCTCCAGAGCCCATCCCAAAAGAGAATTTTAGTTCCTGTGTTTAGTCCTGGGAACTGGAATACATCACAGCAAATTACACTGTGACTGCAGGTCTTCAAAACTTTGAAGGTATGTTGTATTTGATATTTCCGGGTTTTCCCACTGTCCGGGATAACAATGGACAAAAAGATAGAGGTTGAGAGAGTTCATTTTCTAATGACTTTAAGGAGGTTGGGGGGTGGGGGCAGAGGTGGTGCAGGAGCTTTATTTTAATTATTAGATAGGTTGCTTATTTTAGTATTAGTAGGGTTGGAGCAGTAGCTTAACCGGGGTAGGAGTAGGAGGGGCACAGTGCAGCAAGCTGGCCTCAGCAGCCAGGAGAGCTGGCTCCAGCAGCAGTGGCAGTCCCAAGGGTAAGACAAGACTCTCCGATGCTCTGCCCCCTCTTACGACACAACCCCTCCTCCCCCTTCCCTGCCTAGGGTGCCAAAGTCATTTCTTACACCTCTGGGTTGGAGTGTTGTAGCCATGATTGCAAGGTGGTTTGGGTAACAAAGTGCCGGGAAAAACCTCCCTTGGAAACCCATTCCAGATTATGGTAACTCTCACTGTACAGAAGTTCTTCCCGATGTCTAATCTAAATCTGCTCTCTGTCAGGTTGTGGTTGTTGTTTCTAGTAACTCCAAGGAGTGCCCTGGTAAACAGAGCATCTCCTATTTCTTGCTGTCTCCCCTTGACAAATTTGTAGATGGCCACTAGATCTCCTCTCAGCCTTCTCTTGTGAAGGCTAAAGAAATCGAGGTCCCTCAATCTCTCCTTGTAGGACCTTACCTGCAGGCCCCTAACCATCCGTGTAGCCCTCCTCTGGACCCTCGTGGTTTTCCATATCCCTCTTGAAGTGTGGCACCCAAAACTGAACGTGGTACTCCAGCTGCGGCCTTACCAGTGACGCAAAGAGGGGAAGCATCACCTCCCTACACCTACATAAGTCAGCATTTGGTCTTCTGTGCTATGCAGTTACATATGACTTTCTTTTCATATACAGCCTGTCAAAGATATTTATGCAGAAGAGATGGACAAAGTCAAGAAAGAAGCAATGAGTGCCATTTTGTCATAAGAAAGACAGACATTCTCCTGTGCAAGATCAGGTTACCACCGTTAGCCTTTGCTGCTCCTGGAGTTTCATCAAGGTCAGGTTGTGCCACAAGTGCTACCAGTTCACTATTTGAGTAACCGCACTCCCATTTAAGAAATAATTCATGGAGTAAGTGTGAGCCCAGCAGCTGAAACCAGAGACAAAGGAAATATCTCAGATTCCAACTCAGCTGAGCCTCTTGTTAAGCTACATGCATTTAGCCTTTGAATGACCATGTGAATCTCCTGTTGATATTATTGGAAACCTACAGGCAGACCTGCAAGGGATGTGTAATTCTGAGGAGGCATCTTTTCAGTTCGTCTTCCAAGCACTTCAGCTAGTTGGAGCAGCATGGCCTTTCTGAAGAGAGAAAGATAAAAACCTGCTGAATTGCTCTTTCCTATATATGACATGCATTTTATCTCCTTAAGTTCCACAGAATATATAAAGTCTTCAGTTGGAAGCACTGTGCTGTTCTGGTTTGGGATCTTCCACTGATAATCCTGTAAAGCCAATTCATTACACAAACTGATTTTAGCAGGCTACGAGCCTGTTGTCCTAGTCTCTATTCACGGCAATTGAACAGGGGATAGATATCAAATCAGTTGCTATGTTGCGTACCAAGTCCCATGCAATCAAGAACAACACCTTCTTATGCTTGGCACTGTATAAACAAGTAAAACAAGAACAATCCTGACCTAATGCATTCAGTTTGTACCCAGGCACTCAAGGCAGTTATCTCTCCACTACAGCCTTTATCCTGGACCTTGTGTTAGCAGTCAACAGGCTCATCTCAAAATATCTGCATTTAACTGTCACGATGCAAAATCCATACCACTGATTTGCAAGAACAATAGTGCTCTAGCATCAGTGAAGAGAGGCATTTTTCTTTAGGCTGCTTCATTTTGAAGTTCACGTGAATTGACATGAAATCAACACTGGCTTTTGCTATTTAACACTGGACTCTGCCTCTCAAGAGTCCAGGAAGCATCATTACAGAGAGGGGTCCGGTTCTCAGCAGGGAGTATAGATGCTTTGGTGTGTTCAGAGACAAAAAGCTTGTTTAATGGGACTGCTGTTCATAGGATCACACTTTGAAGAAAATGTGCTCGATTAGCACGTGTTCAGCTTGGCTTTTCAGGCTTGTGCTGTGTATTTGTTTTTATCTCAAGGAAAGAAAATGTCTGATTCTTTTCTCGGTCACTCCAGTGTAGATCAGCATCAACTCCCCTGAACTCCATGGAGTGAAACTGTAGACAAGAGAAATGGCTTGCCTAGGGAGAGAGAAAATTTGTCATCTTGCAATTCTGCTCCACAGGTGTTTCTGCTGTTCCAGATGTCTTGAACAAAGCCCCTGGTGGTATGTAATTTAAATCCAATTGGACTTAAGTAAGGTCTGATATAACATTCTCTTCTCCCTTTGCTAGCTCATGACATGAGCCCAAGTTGCTTTCTGTCAAGGGCCCCACGAGCACTTACAGTAAATGGCTGGATCAAAATAACACAGCAACAACAAAAAAAGCAAACCCACATGCCAACTCACACATTATATTAAAGACAAATTATATTAAAAAGTAAAAAGCAAACACTTCAGCAGGGACTTAAAAGACTAAAAGCTGCAGTCTGCATTTTCCTCTGACTCCTGTTGCTGATTGGCTGTTACCAGTATTGAAGGCTTGATTCTGCAAGTCCTCTGCAGGCTGAACTCTCAGTGGAACCAAGTGACTGCTGCTAACATGGATCACAGTCGTGCTATTACTTTCTGATTCCCACCATTTATTAGGGCTGTGTGAAATTTCACCGGCCATTTTGTTTTAAAACAGTTTTGACTCATTTCAAATGCGAAACGGCAAAATCAAAATGAAACGAAGGGCTTCAAAACGAGGCTAGTTGAAACGTTTCAAAAGCTTTGAAACATTTCAAGTTTCGAAGCAGCTGGCAGCCTGGTGCTGGGAGACAGGGAAGAACCAGGGCTGTGCTCCCAGCAGCTCCAGGCTCAGCCAGGTGGGGAATGCAGACCTGGCTCCCCCCACCTCCCGCGGCTAGGGTGCGGGAAGCCAATCACAGTGCTGCAATTGAGCTGGAGAAGGGAACTGAGCCGGATCACTCAGTTTCTCTCCCCAGCCTTACGATTGGGCTGGGGAAGGTAACTCAGCCCAGCTGGGCCAAATTCCCAAGCCCAGCCTGATGGTTGTGCTAGGGAGGGAGCTCAGCCTAGTTGGGTTGAGTTCGTTTTCCCATCCTGATCTAGTGCTCGACCTAACGCTGGAGAGGGGAACTGAGCAATCGGGCTCAGTTGCCTTCCTCAGTCCCAGGCAGCAGCACTGGCTTCCCTCCCTCATCTGGCAGGCATATCAGGGCCCTCAGCCCCGGTACAACTGGCACAGCCAGCAGAGCCCCCCTGGGTTTGGGCCCCAATCTGCCTGCTAGATGAGAGAGGCGGTTTCGAGCTTCCCCATTATAGCAAATGGGCAAAATGTCAAAACAACATTGAAACAGCCTCACTGTTTCAATGAAGCGAAAAGTAACAGCTGTTTCGAACCAAAATGAAATTCGAAACAAAATGCTGTTCCATTGAAACGTCAAAACTCAAATCAAAACAGAACAGTGCCATTTCACACAACCCTACCATTTATCTTTTGTCTTCTAGTGAGCTTAGCATGGCAGAAACCTCTAGGAATTATGGCAATGTAAATCATTAATAATAATAAGAAGGTCCAAAAAATGTCCCAGTGGCAAAAGATGATACCAACTGGTCCATCGGGGGTTGTATCTTTGCTCTGACCATAACTGGCTGCAGGTGTTTCATAGAAAGGGGTTCAAATGGTCCTCGTGGGCAGTTAATTCAAGAACATGCTTAACAGGCTCAAAAAAATTTGGAGTTACAGCTTCATGCTACCCTGTGTCCTAGTCAGAGCATCTGGGAAGTACATCATTTCTCTTGCAAAGTTTAGGAACATATCCTTTGCTTCACACACAACCAACCATGCAAAACAGAAAAGCACTATGCTTGTTTATGTTCAGAGCCTGAAGTTTTACATTTTCCAAATCTGGGCCACTGACCAGACATATTAGCATAGCTACTGTTCTGCCTCCATCTTCCCCCACTGCTGCTTAACGCCTCCATATTAAGTAGCCATTCAATACAACCATGCAGGTAGACACTTAGGGATGTCAGTGGAGGTCTGTGCAGGGCCACGTGTCTATCTCTGTGCACACTCTTGGACTATAAACTTCTTAGGTCTTGACACTAAGACAGGTTACAAAGGTGGGCGGAAGAGAACAGGATGGGATTCAACACTGACAAGTGCAAAGTGATGTACCTGGGGAGGAACAACTGGCACCATACCTACAGCTTGGGGAATTCTCTTCTTGTCAGTACAGAGGTGGAAAAGGATCTTGGAGTCATCATTGACTCCAAGATGAACATGGGCCGGCAGTGTGGGGGGGCAGTCAGGAAGGCCAACCGTACCTTGTCATGCATCCACAGATGCATCTTGAGCAGGTCCAAGGTGATCCTCCCCCTCTATGCGGCACTGGTCAGGCCACAGCTGGAGTACTGCGTCCAATTCTGGGCACTGCACTTCAGGAGGGATGTTGACAGCATGGAGAGGGTCCAGAGGAGGCCACTCGTATGATCAGGGGGCAGCAGGGCAGGCCCTACGAGGAGAGGCTACGGGACCTGAACCTGTTCAGCCTCCAAAAGAGAAGGCTGAGGGGGGATCTAGTGGCCTGTTACAAACTAGTCAGAGGAGACCAGCAGGCACTGGGGAAGTCCCTGTTCCCCCGAGCACTGCCAGGAGTGACCAGGAATAACGGTCACAAGCTGGCAGAGGGTAGATTTAGGCTAGATACCAGGAGGTGCTACTTCACAGTCAGGGTGGCTAGGATCTGGAACCAGCTTCCAAGAGAAGTGGTGCTGGCCCCTACCCTGGGGGTCTTTAAGAGGAGGCTAGATGAACACCTTGCTGGGGTCGTTTGACCCCAGTAATCTTTCCTGACATGGCAGGGGGTCGGACTACTCAGGGGATGATCTACTCAGGTCCCTTCCGGCCCTAGAAACTATGAAACTATGACACTGATAGCGTAACTAGGGTCTGGTATCACGATCGCCTGCTCAAGTGTCAGTTTAGAGGGCACACAAAAATAGTGTATTATATTTTTTTCTTACACACCTAATTACTAGTTTGAGGCCTGGTAAAACACTTCTCAGAATTGATAATATGCTTCCAAGAGCTTGGGTGTGGCATATACATATCTCTGTGCTTCGCTACCTTATCTCATGGAGAGGTGAGATACAATAATCTGGACACCCTCCTTCCTTAGCTATTCCCCACCCCATCCATTGTGGCTACCTGTTAGCGTGCACTACTTTGGAAGCTATCCTTATCTTCAGCTCATGACAAAGTTTGCCATTGGAGGTTGGCGAACTACAATTGTGACTTTCTTGGCCTTTGCACAATTAGAATCTGCCCCCTTTGCATGCTTATGATGTGTCCCTCAATGATTGAAAATACCTCTTTTGCACATATGTAGCCTCTTTCTTATGCCAAGTGATGCTTCGTTCCATTAAGTGGCCATGTTTGTTTCAACAGGAGTTCTGGTGGAGCAAGAAGTTATACACCATCAATGAAATGTACCAGAACCTGACCTTGGTTTTTAGCTCTAAAAGTAACTGTCTCCTCCCGTGATCCCTCCATCTCTGAAGGAGAGAAGCTGTTCCCACAAAACATTGCTGCCACCACTCCGCCAAGACACTGCTGCAGCGGACGCCTGTTGCACAGTTCACATCATGCATCCCTTATTCTCTTTGCCACTCGATACTGTGTCTCAATCAACTTTGTCTCTGTTGCAGGCAGTCTGTGGCCCAACTGATACCTTTAGCCTAAGGCCATATCTGATTATTTTTTTAGGCTGGAGAATAAGCGTTCATCAGAAAATGAATGACATTGATACAAAATGAGCATAGGATCTCTTCTGTTTTTTAATTCAATTAACAGTGCAATCATGACGAACAGCCCCCTGGTTATGTAGACTAAGTAAAGTCATTAAGCTCTCAGGTTACATGTAGTGTTATTTCCCCTTATTCTCCCTTCCTCTGCCCCCAGCAATCATGGCACTTTCCAACCTATCACAATGCAAAATGAAACAAAATCACCAGGGGTTAAAAAAAGTCTAAATTGGATTACACTCACACTGTTCAGAAAATGGAGTATTGCTGGTAATTGCATTCCAGTGAATAAATATCCCTACATTAGTTCACATCGCATCAGTATTCCAACAATGATTATTTTCATTGTAATTTGCCTGTCCGGGAATAAATGTAACACAGAGCATATATCCAAACAAGGGATGTATTCTCAGCATTGATGTTTGTTTTAAAGATTAAACCAAGTCCTGGTTGATGCATTAATAAAATGTTAGATAAAAAAGGCCTTCTTTCAATAATGCTCGAGAGTTAACAGCCAAATAACTCAAGCCCCAACCTTGTTTCCGTCCAAGTCAATGGAAGTTCTGCCATCAATTCTGTGGATTCAGGGCACTTGGAATTTAGTCTTATTTTTATTGCAGCACCTCTAAAATGTGTTAAGCTCCTTCCAAATGCCTGGAGACAGGTTGAGATATCTTCCCTCATGTTGGATATAATCACCTTGCAGAAAATGAAATTAAATAATAACAGTTCTTCAGTTAACTATGCTTCTAACCCTTTTGTCGGTTCTTCAGGGGCATCTCACTCAGGGTTTAGTCCTCTAGCCATGCCTCTTCTTGGTGCGGGAACACACACTCTCCCCCACCTGACTGGGACCTTCATAGATTTCATACACATTAGGGCTGGAAGGGACCTCAGAAGATCATCGAGTCCAGCCCCCCTGCCCTTGACTTACGGTCCCCTTGTAGTTCACCGTGATTATCCAGCAGATCTGTGTTTATCAGGACCTGCCATTCATGTGTCTCTCTGGAACAATGGCAGTAAATCCATGATCAGAGAGCTTTCACAAAATAGGGTATTCTTTAGCTTAGGACATGAGCAAAAAGGAAAGTAAAAGGAAAAGTTTATCTTAGGAAAGCATTTTAATGAACAGTAAACAGTTTATATGCATACCCATCTTATCCACTGTTACTCACCTCCACTATTCTTCATGAAATCATGAGCTAAAGTACACAATTCTGTCACTTCTTTGTCCTAGAATAAGCCTGTGTCCCTCAGATCAGTGCTTTCACCTAATAAAGTCACAGGGTCTCAGTCTTACCAGGCTTCCTGAACAAGGTGAAGCCAATTTATGCTGTCCCCATCCCTCGAGAAGCTTCAAAGGGCTAAGCATCTGCACAACCAGTATTGGATGTTGGCATTAATTCTCTCCTTGGTGATTCCAGATGCGAGAGGAATGCTCCTACTTTCCTACTTGGGTAAAAACACAACACTACAACCTAGACTTACTGATTCAATAGTCTATGAACATCCTATGTCCTAGCATTTGCCACAAGTCAGTATACTCTAGCCTTTGAAATATCCTTTTTTCCATAAGAGCCTCTCTGTCAAGGTTACATCTATGGGAATATTTAATATGAACAAATGTATTGTAAGCTGCCCTTTAGGAAGACATAGGGCCAGATTCTAGTCTTCCTATTGGGCATCAGTGGATTTACACACCTACTTGTGATTCTACTCCACCCTGCTCACATGCCTTTAAATCCATCCATTCATCAACTTTTGTTAACACACCATCATTTGGCCCATAAGATTGTGCCACAAAACACAAGAAGGAACCCAGCCATCTTTTACATTAATTGTTTTTTAAGGACATGAGCAGGATAGAAATAAAACGGCACATAGGTGCTTAAGTCAAGTGACACTCCTAATATGTAGAATAGAATCTGGCCCGTGTTGAATGCCCTGAAAACCTTATAAAATAAATATTCAAAGCCAGAAAGGTGGGAGAAAGTGATGCAACTGAAAAGCAAAGATACTAGGTTGACAGTAGGGCCATCTCTAATTTTAATTACAGGTTTATCTGTATAAACTTTCAGAAACAGATTACTTGAGCAACATGTTTGAAGTCTGTTGAAACCCAGTGAGCCCTCGTTACACGTTTCCCTGTTCACTGCCATGTACGCTGGACCCCATGCTTCTGTATGTAAACCAGGCAGTGATGTTTGCCTCAACAGTCTACTATGAGCAGCATCTCAGTTTTCTGTTGCAAGTGGCAGAGCTTGGGAAAACACTGCCGTTTGCTTACTTTAAGAGAAGGCTGTCCAGAAGCAAGGAAGATCAACATCCAGGTGGGGTGGCTACTGTCTGCAGCATCACTCCTTCATCCCCAAATGCTTCAGGGGTTATCCATGTATATTGCTTTTGCTCCGGCTGTTCATACGAACCTCCTGAGGATGGCCCGGGGTAGCCACAAGTGACCACAACATGGAACCACGTTGGAGTATCTTCACAGGCGCTGCATACCAGCACATCTCTGAAAAGGTAATGCGCTCCCAGAACCATTGTGGATCTGGAAGAAGAAACTTCTTTTCATTTCATTGAAGGTGAGGAACCCTCCTCATGCCCCCTGACAAAACCATTCCATTCCCATTGAAATTATATAGAAATGAGCCCATTGACTTCACAGGGAGTTGGATCAAGCTTCCTGTGATCAAGGACAATATGGCACTAATACGTCATGCACTATAATGGTGAGATTTAATGATGTTGGACGGCAGTTTACTGAAATGAACTTTAGGTAATGACCCAAGACACAACAGTTTGGAAGCAAGGGAAGAGAAAAAGGAAACCAAGCATGCCATGCAGTAGATGAATTTAACAATAGCTTGTATACTTGCATCTGACATCAGTGTCTTGGCTCAGTAGCCAGGGATATCATAAAAATCACCATGTACAATTAGGCACAATCTGCGATTTGTATTTCATTTGAAAGCCAGAACTAACACACCACGGTTACTACATTTATTCTCGAGCTAGAGAGAGCATGGTCTTTCCAAGTCACGGTTGAAGCTGCTGTCTTGTGATGGGAAAAATCTTCTGTTTTCTGACTAATTTTTATAATGTTCCCTGCACCGAGTAAATTAGTTAGATTTACTTTTGCTTATGGCATTAGCTTTGGGGGAAAGACACAAAACAAAAGAATAAAAAAAATTATACATGCAGAAAAATGCATAACATGAGAGCTAAAGCTATAAATCCGATCACCCTGCATATCTGGACATGTTTGTTTGTATTCATTGAGGGGAAAAAATGAAATAAATCACATTTTAAATAGATCTCCCCATGGTAGCTGTTTTTGCTATATGCAGGAAGGGAAGGGAGGATTTTCAGGGTTATATATTTTTTCATTTTAGTTACAAGTGTTAAATTTTGCATCTGACTTTTGTATCACAGTTAGTTAAAAAAAGAACAAAACACAAAACAAAAGCAATAAAATCCCATCATTGTTAAACAAAAACAAAAACAAAAAAATCACATGCCACTCTCTGATCCCACTTTAAGCACAATGTGCTCAAAGCACCCTTGCTCTATTTGGCCAAAGAAAGAGCAGTAATCCATGCACTGGTCTTTGCTTTTAAGCCAAATCTAAGAAACAAAAAACCTTAATCTTAGCAACAACAGGATTTGGCATTTTCAACCAGGAGCTTTTAACAGAAAAACCTTTTTTGGAAAAGTTAAAACCTCAGCAACCAACTTTTCAAAGCCTCTTTTGTGGAAGGAATGAGAGCTTTGCTTCAGGAAAGGTGGAGGAGCCCAAACATGTTCTGCATTCAGCCGCTCCATTCAGATGGAAGGTAGGTCGTCTCCCAGGGAAGAGTTTTGCGTTGCTCTTCCTCACTAGCACCAACCACAACAGCAGACAAAGGGACTATATTTACTACAGGCCAGGTTCTGTCGCTGGAGCAATTCCTTCATCCACATGGAGGCTTAATAAGACCACTAAGTAAAGCGCGAAGAGCCTGACCTGTAAGCTTTTTATTAAATGTGGATTTATATAACTTCCTATAGAACTTCCCTTTCACTCAGGCTTTATGTAAAATTATTAAAGCAGTACACAGAGGGTGACATTCACCCATTTTCAGGGCTCTGCATTCAGATGAGCCAGGTCTCTGCAGGTCTGGAAAGACTCCCTGCCTCATGAGGCTGCAGGCTTGAGGAGCTTTCTGTCCAGGAAATCATTTCCCACCCCCCACCTCAAGATCCATGAGTCAACCATAATTTGATGAAAACACGGGAAACCTCAGAATATATCACCTTTCCTGTGACTTCCCTACAAACAAACAAACAAACAAAAAGGAGCCCTAGATTTTGCTTGGCTCTTAATGGAAAAGCCTGACGGAGACCTCAGGATCTAGTAGATGTTATTAACAAGCAGATCTATGATGTCCAATGAGATATAAAGCTATTTTCATGACTTGGCTTACTGTGCTGGAAGTCCCCAAATGGCAGCTTTTCTCTACCGTCTTAGTTTTAAAAAAATAAAAGTGAAACCAACCCTAACCTGGCAGTGAACCTGTTCTGTGTCCTGTGTAAATGGAGTAAAAGTGAAATGTAAAAAAGTAAATACCAAACTGAATGCCATTAAAATGGTTTAGACAGAAAAATGTCACTGAGTTTCATTAATCATCCAGAGTGTTTCCCAGGACACAGGGATGGGTGTTGCTTTTGAATACTGGAGGTTAAATTCTTTTCTCATTTACACTGTTGCAACCAGATTGTAGCCTATGGCATTTTATCTTGACAAAGGGACTTTCGGTTGGATTTCATTGTTAGGCCTTTGTACTGGGAGTCAGTGTAAAGAGCTGAGACTGTGGGAAAAGCTCATCTCCCCTGACCTTTCCCCTACTAGAAGTTAGAAAAGGAGAATATGCATTAGAATTAGACCTTGCAGTCAATGAATTAACGGAAGTGTATAAAGCCTGCTCCATGTCCGGTTAAGGTGCATGGGAAGTTTTCCCTCGACTGTTATGGGAACTGGACTAATCTCATTCCTTAACCCTGTCTGGAGGGTGTATCCATGTTAAAATGATAGTCTGCATCTTCCTGGAATAAGTGCCTTATTGGTCCTGTTGAAATAAAGATGGCTTTGTATGCAAATCTTTTTGCAGGAATTAGATGCAGCTGTGATATGAGCAGGTTGGTGCAAGGACTTACTACACTGAGCATTTTGTTCCTCTCATGCCCTGGCCTTGCTGCCTTCCAAATATAAAGAGTGCTTTTTTTTTTTCCCCTGCAGATTATTTCTCTTCACCCCACAGCCTTGCTCGTGCTGTTCTCTCCCTCATGTGGAACAGTAAAACACTTAAATCTTCATGAAATGGCACACTGCTGCGCAGACCGAGCAACAGAACAGGATGTGGTGGGAAGATGACAACTTCAGCATAGAGAGGGACTGCTCGCAATTAAATGCTGTCTGTCAGCATGAGCATCAAGCCCAGTCTGGAGAGCAGGGCAGCACTTTCCCATCCGCTGCATTGCAAATTGGGAGGAAGAGCCATTAAAACAGTTTCATCGAGTGCAGCCAAGTTGAAACAAGCACAGAGCCCTGCCCCCCATGCCTCTCTCTACTAAGCTGTGACAGCCTGTGGAGGAGGATGAACTGGAATGGCTAGGGGGTTTCCCTGCAGCTGCTGATGTGGTAGTGTCAGATTTCTGTCTGGCAGACAGCCCAAAAAAGAAAAGAAAAGAAATATATATATATATATATAAAAGAGAAATGAATGATAGCATCTCACTCACTCTCCTGTCCCCTTTCCCCAGTTGGAATCAACTCACTTCGCCAGGCAGAAGAACATCTGTCGACGGAGCAGAGAACGTGCACAGCTGTCAGTTCTAACAGGTATTAAAATCATTATTATGAGCGCACACATCATTATCCGGAGCGTATTTTACACACCCGTTCCTGCAGAGCCATCCAGCAGGCCAGCGGCTTCCTCTACAGTCGATTCTACCGGGGAGATGATTTTCATCTAACAAGTGCAAAGGGTAGGAAAAATATCCATCTGCTCCCATTGCTACTTCCTGAAGCGCAAGCTGCAAGAGTTCACTGCAAGGAGGGGATAATAGAGTCGCTTGCTTGAGCAGGGGCAAGGGGGAGCCTACTACCATCTTCCTCCTCCTATGGCCTGTTTAAAGGGATGGTAATTGTTTTACACAGGAACCATAGCGCAAGGGGTCTTGTTTCACAAAACAAGCTAATTGTCTCCAGACTCCAGTTTAGCTGAGGTAAAAAACCTTTATGAGTAGCAGTAACAAATAAATCCACACAAGTGACTTTAGCGCCTCGTCCCTGTTAGTCACCTGCAGCTTCCCACTGTTTGGCAGTATGGCTGTTGAGCTGCAGCCCAGACACATGCCTCGAGGGAATGTCTTTGCCCACGTATTGAGGTCACTCACCATGATCACGTACTTCTAGAGCTGTGCCTGAATGAAGAGACAAAGGCCTCTCTGAACACGGTGGAAAGTAATCGACAGATCTCTAGAACAGGCTGTCCATCTGTGGACCGTGGTATTTGAGCACTGCACCATCTTTACAGATCCTCACGTTTCTGTGCAGAAGGGAAGTATTAGAGAGGCAAGTAGATGCAAACGCCTGTATCTTCAAAGACATGTATCTGCTTCTTTAAACTTTCAAATCCATCATTTTGACACCATGTATTTTCTCAAAACCACCACTCAGGCTGCTCGTAAACCACACAAACCTGAGTTTCTACTAGTAGACATCTGTAAAGCCACCGAAGTGCTGACACCAGCCAGCAGCTAACAAGCTAGTTGGAGCCCGAGCTCAAGGCTGACGCCCTGGAGCAGACTCTCAGACTAGGTTTTCCCCCACCTACTTTTCCAGCAGAGCCTGCTCTGTAGATGTGCTCACATCACTCCTGAACCAGAGGCTCCCTAGCTGGCTCTGTTTGTCCCTCTGTCCCCTAAATGTTAAGGCACATGGATCCAAGCACGTGATCCACAGTCTCGCCTCATACCCCAGATAAATGCTTGAAAGCCTCATGCCTAATATCAGGTCTTCTGGGTTTGTGTTTGTATATGCATGCTTGTACAGAAAAAAATGGGCTTAAGCACTCAGTCCAAGAGTTGGTACATGGCTGAGGATGCTGAGGAGAAGAGAGCACCAGCCTGGTCAGAAACAGGAGTCTTTAATCCTTACCCCTTTCCTCTGCATTTCATTCCTGGCTGTTTTTAGCTGCTCCCCATTCAGCTGGGGAGCTCCCTTCTCTAACCACCTTTTCTTTGGATGCTTAACTCTCCCCATGTATCCTATGAGGAGCCTGGATGTGCACTTCAGGGCAGGTGGCAGCTAAGCAAGGTTTCTGAAGATCTAAGTCAGAGGTCAGCAACGTTTTTGGGCAGAGTGCCAAAAACACCTGGAACCTCGACTTGTAAGACGTTGGTGTATCGGGGGGAAATGGGGGGTGGGGGAGCCACAAGGTGCCCAGTCCTTGTTGTGACAGTGCAGCCCTGGCCCTTTCTCCACCACGATCTGCCCCGAGGCATGTATGCCAAGCAAAATGCCTTGGAGTGCCACACTCTGGCACCCGTGCTGGGGGTTGCCTATCTCTGATCTAAATTTTAGATACAGGCACCCGTAAGGGCAGAGGTGGGACTCAGTGCTCAAATCCTTTGGTGGCCCAAGCCCTTAACACTTAATTGAAAACATGTAAAAGTCAACAGGAGACTCTACTGACATCACTGGTCTTTCAATCAGGCCCTTAATCTGATCCAGCCTGTGATCCCTGGCTAGGGACAGAAATTACACATAAACCAGTTTAAGTGATCAGAAACTGGTTTAAACCTGTAACAGAACAGAAGCTCAGTGGAAGTAAACCAATTTCAAAATGGCTGAAATTGATTTAACATAAACCTGGTTGAATGTAGTATCAGACTTAACTCATTTGGATCAAACCGATTTATGAGACTTCTGTCCCAGACCCCTTCCTGGTTCAAGTTAAATCAGAGTCCCCCAGCATCCCAGCATGCTTTCCAGCCCGGGGCTGGACTGGGCTGTCTGCTCCAGATAGCAGGGCTGGCCCCACCCCTCTGCTCCCTCACTGGGGCAGTGAGGGCTGGCTGATGGGGGTGGGGGACAAGCCCAGTCTGGGGAGAGGGGACTGCCGCCAGGAAGGGAGGTTAAACACCCCTTTCCCCACTCAAACTTACTGCTGGCTGCGACTGTGGACTACAAATCCCAGAGGCACCTGGAAGCAGGAAGAGGAAGTGATGAGCAACCCTGCAGTGTCCTGCTGCTGTGACTCTAGACTGAAAATCCCAGCGACCTCGGGGGCAGCAGGAAGAGGAAGCTGAATTAAAGACAAATGTCTGTTCACTTGTGTTTCAATTTAATCTCTGCATCTTAGACTAACCTGCAAAGACAGAATCAATTCAGCCTTGAGCATTTTGACTATCTGTACTTAGCCGGAGAAGCAGTCACTGAAGGCAGTGATTACCCCATTCCTCTCTCCTCTTCTTTGCCATGTCTTACTCTGCAGAACTGAGGCAATGGTTAGAGAAGTGGGGGGTGTAAGAGAACTGCCTTCAGTAGATAGTCCTGAGCCAAAAAAAGCAGCCAAGCAAAGACTTGGGAGAAGAGGTTATTTATCTCTGCAAAGTGGCGATGTTGCAGTACAAACTTTGCTGCAGTTACTACTGCAGTGTCTTCTGGCAAAAAAACGGAAGAAAACTGGGCTATGCAAATGAGGAGTGATCTAGTGGTTAAAACAGAGACTGGGTTTCTTTCTCAGCGATGCTGCTCTTTGATGATCAACAGTTTTGGTATCTCACTTTATCCATCTGTACAGGATACATAATCATCCCTCTCATGAGTGTTCTGAAGCTTAATTATTCCTAGCAAAGCACTTTTAAGAGTCTTGGATGAGGGATGCCAGGTGAGCCCAAGCTGGGGCAGGCTTCACAGTTACTAGAGTGCTAGACAAAGTTATGAATTACATTATTCCTGTGATGCGCTCTGACTTCAATTGAGTCACTTCCCCTCTCCTCCTACCTCAGTTTCCCTTTTAAAATACATAGGGTCACTGGCTTCTCTCACAAGTATGCTGTGAGGATTAATTAATAAGTAAAATGTTTTGTTTGTATATAAGTGCTTTAATATTTAATGTTTAACTAGCAATAAGGAAATAAGCCAAGGGAAAGCTCATTCCCTTTGCTGAATGCTTTCTGTTTAGAGCTTTCCGGGCTGGGCTTTGATTGCTGTTTCTGTTTGAAGTCAGACCTACCTCCTCATGGCTGGAGAAAGAGACTTGTATATAGTGTCATAGGTGGGATTGGTACCTGGAGCTAGTATTCCTAATAGCCCAGACCTCTACTATACTGGATATAATGTAGTTGCTTTGTTTTTGTTTGCTGGAAACGTGCCCAAAAAACCCAGCAATCATGAAGTGAAGCCACAGAGCAGTAGTTTTCAACCTATTTTCATCTATGAACCCCTAAAAAATTTCAAATGGAGGTGCAGACCCTATTGGATTGTAAATATGGGTATTCACATACTTTGGACTGAGCATAGGCATCTTTTGCAGACCCTCTAGGACATAGCCTGCAGGTCCTCAGGGGTCTGCAGACCACAGGTTGACAGAAATATGGTTTGGACGCTTCAGTCAAAAACTGTGTGGCTTTGGCAGTCTAAACAATTTATTTTGCCACAGATTGCATTTAGTTACAAATCACAATGTTGAAAGCAGTTAGCCGAGTCCTAAGCTTCCAGCAGGATTTTCAGAAAAACTAATGTTCACTGATGTGATAGACATGGCAATTAGAGTCTCTCCTGACACTGTTTGACTTATGTGAGCTACACCTCTTTCCCCTTTCAGATCTTACCTGTAGCAACATGGTATGTGGCCAGACTCCATCAGGTAGAAACAGTCAGATTTCTGAAGAAATGTATGTACCTAAGTGGCACTGACCTGAACAAAAAATGCAGATAGGCACCCAGGGCTAGATTCACAAGACAGACGTGGCTGCTAGGCACCAGTGGGCAAAATTTAGATCCTCAAAACCCCCACCAATCCCTGAAGATGCCTAATCCCTGGGGGCCAAAGTTACCCCAGTAAAGGCCCTGGGTGCCTCCATGTTTGCTAGGGGTCATGTAAATCTTGACAGCACAGATCACCTCAGTGCTCACGCCCAAGACCCAGTGGGATTCCCCAGATAGGTTTTCCTTTGCTTGTCAAGCCTGATCCAATAGATTATTAGGTTAAAGCTCAGGTAACTCCCTAGAAGGAGTCTCCCTTTACCCAAGAGCTTAGTGGTCACAGCAGTCACCTGGGGGTGGGAGACTTGCATTCAATTCCCTCTTCCGCCCAAGAGAAGATGAACCTCTGAGCCCACCCTCACCATTAGAATAGTATAAGGTATTCAGGACTACGTCTCTAACACTTCTGATATTTTTTCCACTGCCATGGAAGGCAGGGACTGAAACCCAGCTCTCCCCCTCTGCCCCCCAGCTAGGGCCATCTTCTCACTTTGGCCTATTAAGTTCTTAATTACTCCGTGCACAGTGAAACCAGAGATTGATTCAACCCAGAATACTTTCTGGCCATGTGGTTAAGACACTTTTCTGGGTAACAGGACATGTGCAAGTCCCGACTGAACTGGGCTTCAAATCATCAGTTTGAACTACCATGCCCAATTTAACTGCAAGTCTCCGTGGCTGCTGGGCATCAGGTAGTGATGCCACCTTCTTCTCTCAAGAAAGGGCTGACTTGTCGCAGATGCTCAACTACAGGGGAGTGTTCATGTCCATTAACCAGAGTGGTAGGAAGCACCTTGCTCCAGCTCGGTGTTAACTACCTAAGCCCTGCCCCTCTCCTCAGCATTTCCTACAGAGCTTGGGAGGCTAAACACAGACACCTGCTCACTTGTATGGGTCCCAGTCTTAGGTGCCTACCTTTCCCCATGCATTGAATAGGGAGCCTGGGCTCACAGCAAAACTGAGGGAAGAGCTTCTAGTAACTTTGGCAGGCATTTGGTCCCCTAATGTCCAAAGACTCGCTGCTTCTAATTGCATCTGTTGTTAAAGTGTGCTTGACGGATGAAGCAAGGGAGCAGCCATGATGTTCACATGCCCAGTGGAGCATAATTAACTTAAGTTCTCACACAGCTTTACTGAAAAAGAGAAATTAAACCTGCTAAATAATTAATCAGTGCGATTCAGCCTGTTGGCCAGTGTGATGTACAAAACTAGCACGCTTCTGTGGCAAGGTGCTCAACCCTTGCTGCTCTACATTACGGGCTTGTAACAAAAACCCTGGAGGGAGAAGAAGGGAAGTGAGAATTCTCCTCGCATTTAATAATCTTCCTTAAAAAAACCCAAACAAACAAAAAAAACCCAAAACCTAGGTCAGCTACCCAAATTCAAAGGAGCCTAAACTTTGATAGGAGTTTTAAACAATGCATATCTGGATCCAGATTTATGTCCAGGTTTGAAATGCATGTAAGGTAGCGTTAGATGCACAAAAGCAGATGAAGATCCTGCTGCTCTAGCCACTATGTATCTGGCCCCCAGAATGTAATGCTGGGTCCTAAATTATGCAGCTAGGTGCATAATAAAGCAAGGACAGGGTTGACCCCTCCAAATTCACAAAAGCCAAGACACTGAGCAGAGAGCTGCCAACAGGAAGTGCTGAGGACAGGCCAGTCTGAAACCCCAACCCTGGCCGAGGCTTACGTGCCTTATGCAGCATGGCCAAGTGAAAACGCACCCTCCTTCTGACATTCCTAACCCTAAATGTCCTACTGAAGGTACAGGTGCTTATGGCCTCTCTCAAACTGGCCAAACAAGGGTGACTTGGTTTCACAACCTGGCCAGCATAGAAGGAGGTGCCCTATTTCATCCAATAGATCACACTGTAGTCATGCTCAATCTTTCTGGCTCAAGAAATGGCATGGCGTCAGCAGGGAGGGGGAAGAAGAATGCTGGTTAGAGCCATTTGCTAGGAATTTGGATATTTAGGTTCAACCCCCCTGTGAGAATATGTTTCTTATTCCTTGATCAAATGTCCTATTCCTTGGGCTAAAAGGTGGGTATTTTAGCCACCTTTGGCCAGTTATGTTCACAGCTGGAGGCTGTAATTCTAGGATGTAGGAGAAAGGAGCTCATGTTCTTGGTCCAGGGTCCCTTTCATTATGTAATATTGTTCAAGGCAGGAGCTTTGGTTGTGGATCAAGATTCTGTTGTGTGCAGCTCTGCACAAAACCAGAACGAAGAAGGGCCCTGTGTCCGAAACCTACAGCTGGTCCTCTCCCCCACACAGGCAGCCCGTTTCCACAACGCACTGCTCCAGGAGACTCCAGGCAGTGCCCAACTCCCATCTCATACCCAGCCTACTTTGCAGTAATTCTTGCCGTCAGCTGCAGCGTTAACATCAGAGGTGGGGAACCTGAAGGCAACTCTTCCATCCCACTTCTTAGTTGCCCACTGCTGGGGTGACATGGGGCCACTTTCTTGTTGGGATAACCCTGAGCTGCACGTTTGGGTCAGTCAATTCCAAGTGACACAGCACTCTGGTCCCAGACATTTCCTCTGAAAGGTTTTTACACAGGGATCAGAGCTGCCAGCCTTGCCTTAACACGGCGGTTCTCAACCGGGGTGATCCAGCACCGTGGGTTGCCTTGAGATCCTTTTAAGTGTGTTGTGGGGTGCTGCACTGTGTTAGCACTGCTAGGCATAGCCAACAGGATTCACAAGACAAACCCAGAGATTTCAAAGGGGAATCCTCAGTGTTAAAAACAGGATGACCTATTGTGATCCGAGTTCTCGGCAACAGGAAAACGCCTCTATTATTTTTTCCATAGTCAAAGAATTGCGTGAAAGCAACAAGCTGATGTTTTCTGAGGGTGGGGGGGTGTGGGGCTTCAGTCTAAAAAGCTTCACAGAACTCGCAGAGAAGCAGGCCTGGGAGGGCCCTCCAAAATCACCTAGTTCAGCCCCCTGCCTGAGGCCGAATCATGCCTGTCCATACCATCCCATACAAACATAATCAACGCTCAATACAAGCCTGCCTCCAGCCCTGGTGCAACACAGCCCTCCCACCCTAACCTGCCACAGGTAAAGCAGGGGCACCACAGCAGCCGAAGTCCTGCTTCTGTGGAAGGCCAATACGCCCTCCACACGGCTCCTACTTCAGAGAGAGGGAAACCCCCCACAGGCCCTACCAACCTGACCAAGGGTGCAGTTCCTCCCAGCCCCCAAACCTGGTGCTAGGTCTCATGCCCAGCAGAGGGGCAAGCCCCTCCAGCCAGCACCGCCCGGCTTTGTTCCAGCTGGAGCGCTGGCACAGCCCAGCTGCCCCCAACGCCCAATGCTTCTTAGAAAACACACTGACACGGGGAGCAGAAAGGTGAGGGGGGAGCAGCCAGCAAGGCCCAGAAGCCACAGCAGGAGCTGGGCCCAAATCCCCCCTCACTGAGCCTGCAGGCAGCCCGGGCCCTGCCTCCAAACAGCCCCCGCCTCCCAGGCACCATGCAGCTGGGTGGGGGTCCCAGCTCCTGCCTGGGGGGGTGCCAGGTGGGGGCCCCAGCTCCTGCCTGGTAGGGGGGTCCCTGGAGGACGTGTCCGGCTGCTATGCGAGGGCGGTGCTGGGTGGGGAG
>NW_017728886.1:254209768-254229508 GCF_001723895.1 Crocodylus porosus | reverse complement strand
GCGGCCCGGGACGGGGCCGGGACGAGCGCGGAGGAAAAGGCGCGCGGGCGCTTTAAATGCTGGGGGCTGAGCTCCCGCCGGGGCGCCCGCACACGCCGCCGGAGCCAGCAGCCCTCCCTCCCCGGTCTCCGCTTGTTGCTCAGCCCCGGCTGCAGGCAGGCGCCGGAGCCCGGCCCGAGAGCCGCCAACAGGTGCCCGGGCCGGCTCCCGCCCCGCTCCGCCCTGCAGCCGGGAGGGGCATGGGGAACCAGGTGGAGAAGCTGACCCACCTGAGCTACAAGGAGGTGCCCACGGCGGACCCGGCGGGCGCGGAGCGCGACGACGGGCCCCGCATCGGCGTCTCCTACATCTTCTCCACCGACGACGAGGAGCTGGAGCCGGGGCAGGAGGCGGGCGGCGGCGGCGGCGAGCAGCAGCCCTACGACCCGCGGCTGCACGAGCTGGAGTGCTCCGTCTACTACCGCGACGAGTGCATCTACCACAAGGGCTTCTCGCCGCCGGACGCCGCCGACCTGAGCACGTACAGCGCCGAGCACCTGCTCAGCCGCTGCCAGCCGGGCGACCTGGTGGAGTTCGTGTGCCCGGCGCAGTACCCGCACTGGGCCGTGTACGTGGGCGACTTCCAGGTGGTGCACCTGCAGCGCCTCGAGGTGCTCAGCAGCTTCCTGACGGACGCCAGCCAGGGCCGGCGCGGCCGCATCGCCAACGCGCTGTACCGCTACCCCGCGCTCAGCCCCGCCGCCGTGGTGCGCAACGCGCTGGAGCAGGTGGGCTGCAAGGAGCGCGAGCTGAGCTGGCGCAACTCCGAGTGCTTCGCCGCCTGGTGCCGCTACGGCCGGCGCGAGTTCAAAATCGGCGGCGAGCTCCGCATCGGCAAGCAGCCCTACCGCCTGCACCTGCGCCTGGGCCCGCGCCGCGCGCACACGCTCGAGTTCCAGAGCCTGGAGGACCTCATCATGGAGAAGCGCCGCAACGACCAGCTCGGCCGCGCCGCCGTCCTGCAGGAGCTGGCCGCCCACCTGCAGGCCGCCGAGGAGGACGAGGAGGAGGAGGGGGAGGGCGGCAAGCAGTAGCCCCCCGGGGCTGCGCCGGCTGAGGGCAGAACCCGGGAGACGCGGCCCCTTGCTCCGAGGCGGGCGCCGGACCCGGGGCCCGGGATCTTCAGGTGCATGATTTCCACCCGTCTGGCTCGGGTGCCAGCCAGGCCTAGGGCTCCCTGGCACTGCTTTCACCTCCCGGACAGGCCTGGTGCTGCCTGGCATCCGCCGTCTTCAGGTGCCAGCCAGGCCTGGGGCTCCCTGGCACTGTTTCCACCTGCCAGTGACGTCTGGCACTACACGGCGCACACGATTTTAAGGTGACGGCCAGGTCTGGTGCAGCCTGGTGCCCACGGGTTTCAGGTGCCAGCCAGGCCTAGTGCTCCCTGGCACTGCTTTCACCTCCCAGACAGGCCTGGTGCTGCCTGGCATCGGCCGTCTTCAGGTGCCAGCCAGGCCTGGGGCTCCCTGGCACCATTTCCACCTGCTAGTGACTTTTTTGGCATGACCTGGTGCCCACAATTTTAAGGTAACATCCAGGTCTGCTGCAACCTGGTGCCCACAGGTTTCAGGTGCCAGCCAGGCCTAGTGCTCCCTGGCACTGCTTTCACCACCCAGTTGGGCCTGGCACTCCCTGGCATCCACAGTTTTCAGGTGTCAGAAAGGCCTGGCGCTACCCAGCACCCACTGTCTTCAGGTGCTACTCGCTTCAGTGGGAGCTGAGGCCAACCAGCACTTAAACAGGAGCCAGCACCTGGCAGGATGCAGCCTGGTAGTGTGCACAGGCAGGATCCATTGTTGTCACTGGCAGTGCATTGATTTTTTTTTCTTCCCTTCCCCCCTCTCCCTCCTCTTTTGGTAGTTGAGTTCCTACTGATATCATGGCAAGAGTCTCCTGACTTGGCAGGAGACCTTTTATGCATCCCTTTGAGGATGGGAAGCCACAACTATGAAGGTGAAATGGGGTTTGATGCATCCGATTAATGTCCTATTTGAAGGAGACTCTCTGTATGGTTGGCTTTTAAGTACAGTAGGACTGGTGAATTGCCCTGAAGGGGTGAGGAGGAAAATCCAGCAAGCCTGGATGTAATTGGGACTCTAACTTGTTCAGTGTGATGTGTTTTTAAATGCTAGTGCTCATGAAGCCCTTGATCTTGCTCCAGTGAAGTTAGTTGGTTTCTGTGGGAGCAGGGTTTGGGGCCTTGAAGCAGGTCTTCGGCTACCTTAATGTATTCAGAGAAGTTCGAGGGGTGGTTTTACATTCTGGCCAAACTCCAGAGGCTCCAGCTGGTCTGAATGTTGCATTTGGTCTGTTTTGATGCTGTAGTGTGCATGGGAGTTTGCAGAAGCTTTTAATCATCAGGAATACAACCTGTGTGAGATCCCACCGGCTTGGATGTATGGGCTAGTGGTTAACTGGTAAATCTCAAATGGTGAGATCAAGGGGGCCTTCTGCAAAGGTTTCAAAGCAGAGCTAAATCAGGAAATATTTGGGAGGGGAAAAGCCCCATGTTTAGGGCAAGGGAAGGAAGGAAGTTCTCAGACTGGGAAGTGCATTCAAACCTGGGGAAATTCTGTTTTCTATCACTACAAGTAAATCCCTAATGAGGAAACAGTTCGAAGTTCTGCTTTCCCCTTAGGTTTTCATGGTACAGAGATGAGCAGAGGAAAGAGGAAGTAGTCATCTTTTGTGTGACCCGTCTTTAAAGTGGCTTGAGTAGCCTTGTCAACCAAATAAATGTATGTGGAGGGCAAGGTTTCACCTGCCTCTCTCACTTCCTACCTACTTCTACATAGAGCAGTTTCTTTTGAACTCTTATCTCCACTCCTCCCTCCCATTTGGGTTCACAGGAATACCAGATCTTCATTGCAAGAGTCTAAATATTTTTTGGTATATGCTGCTTCTGTGGACTGTTAATATGTTCTTCCACCCCCCCACCCTTTAAACCCATGGCTTTAGAAGCCAGTTTGAGGATGAGCTGGAGTTCATTTATAGAGTGGAAATTAATAGTTTGAAGGAAACTTACAGTGTAATTAAGCAGTGTATTAAAAGTAATTGTTTTCCCTGCAGTTGTTTACTCTGCTGCTTGCAGCATAGCTGTACACAGCAATCTCTGTTTCTCAAGATTAGGGAGAGAAGTCTGTCAATCACAAATAAGCAAATACCCACTTTGAATAATTAAGACTATATAAAGTAGCTTTCATGTGTATGAAAAGAAAATGGGATCCAGATAGATTTCCATTATTGAGACTCTTAAGCCCTGCCTTCCAAAAGAAAGTACTTTTGTGTTAGGAAGAAACTTATTTATGGCGGGGGGTAGCTCTTTAGGGTTACACAAAACACACTGTACCTTTTTCCCCTTAAATTTCCATGTTTTATTTTTGGTTTTGGAATGCTTCTAAGGAGAATTTGTTTAACATAAAGCTCCCTTTATAATGCTGTAGCTCAGGCTTCTGTACTGATGGGTTGTGTTTTTTTTTTTTTTTCCCCCCCCTGAATATGCAGTTGAGTCATACTCCAGTTACTGTGATCATTAAGCACACATGCTACACTGCTCAAAAAGCATGAGAATTAGCCACATCTTAACTGTGATAAGGTCAACATGTGGCTGTCAGCACAGTTTTACTAACTCTGCCACCGTTAAAGTGTTTAAGGCTGAACCTGTCACTGATGCTTTCCTAAACAAGACTGAAGGGAAGCATTTTGATCTATCAAGTTTATTTCAGGAGGAATAAGACAGATCTAGGATTAAATCGAGACCACAAACACATGTTTAGCTGCTGTTCCTTTTAGTCCTGAAATCTTTTACATAACAAATATTATTTCGCTATGTAATATATGGATGTAAAATAATATTTTCTTACACCTATTTTTGGAAGCTTAAAAATAATTCCATCATATAAGAATCTTACATTTTTTGAAAGTAAGCTGTTATGCACATTATTTTGGATGGATTTATTTTTGTCATTGGTGATCTAAAGTATATGCTAGGTCATACAATGTAGGAACAGGTATAGATGTCAAGTATTATGTATCTACAGGGTACTGAACAGTAAGTTAGTTGTGAAAATATATTCCTCCTCCCCTCCCCCGCCCCTCCCGCCTTTGTGTCTGAAACATCAGAAGAGTGTAACATTTTTAAGCATTTCCTCCTCCTCTTGATGCATCTCAAATTCTGTTCTGATTTTTAAATAAAGACAACCCCTGCTCCTTTCTGGAGGACGGAGAGCAAAGCCTGTTACAGTCTAAGTGAAGCAGCTTTGTTTCATGCAGAGCTTTGTGTACCGCTGGGCTCATCGCAGTCTAGTGTAAATTGCATCTGATCATGAGGCCAGAGTAGAATAGCAAAGCTCAAGATGCTTTCCTAAAGTGCAGTGGGGAAGCTCTTCCAATAGCCAAGCCCACAAGAGAGACCCTTACCAGCTCTTTCTTGCTGGAGTGCAGAACTGTTTATGCTGTGAAACCTAGAACATCCTGTCTCTTCTTTTTCTGCACCTGGAATAAAGATGTGCTTGCAGTTAAAATGTAGAGCTTGCATAAATGTGACTTACAGAGGAGTTTTAGGAAGTGGGGGTTTCTATTGTCTCCTATTGCTCTGCTTTCTTTGTTTGGGTGTTTTGTCTTTTTTTTTTTTTAAAAGGCCTGAAAGGTATGAGTAAGGTAAATAAGCAACAAAAATAGCAAATACCTGCAGTATCATGTCTGCTCTGCCTGGTATTATAAAATAGCTTTGGAAGTGGGCTGGGTCATATTATGATCTCACACCTTTAATTAAAGGGATGTGGTGGTTGAATGTTTAACAGGAATATTCCCCCCCTCCCCCCCCAATTGATTCGAGCAGTGCTGTTTAATGGGTGTTAACAAGCACCAATAAAACCAGCTTTATGCAATCTGATTAAAAATCATTCTTGTACTCCGGCTGAGCTTTGAGTTTTGTGGGTCCGCAGGAATACATAAAGAGCATTGTAGTTGCTCACCTTGCTCTTGTGTGAGATGTAATGTCCTCCGCCCTGTGTGTCACTTCCTGCAGAATCCACCTGGGCAGGCTATACTTGTATTTGTAATATTTTTATGTTTAAAATCTCTTGAGAGAACAGGTTTTTTGTTCAGTCCTTCCAGGCTCTTGTTGTACCTCAAAAGGAGTGTGGCAATGAGTGGGTCCAACTTCTTAAGTTTTCCCCTGCAGGTCACATTTAAATACAGGAAACTCAGGCCTGATTCTTCCATGACTAAGTGCCATTCAGCCAGGGTCTTAAGTGTGCACTTCCCTTTCAGCCTGTGCACAGCGTCTTGAAATCAATAGGGCTGTGCAGGCCTTTGAAGTTAGGTGCATGTTTACACTCCTTGCTGTATAAGGACCTGGAGGTCTGCACTAAGACCTGCACTGAGAAGGGAGGACGTGATTTTTGCAATAATCTACTTGAGGGAGGGTAAAGGGAAATGTTCCCTTCAGGGCTTTAAAGCCGGCATTTCAACACCACTTTTTTGTCTAGTCCTGTAACCACCTTTTTCTAAACATTTTCAAATTAATAGGCTTAAAGAAGAGCTGTATCTTTTTTGCAAATGGATAATTATATATGAATTCACCCAGGTGGGAATTCCCATGGGCACTAAGGGTACTACTCTGGTGGGTAATGTTATACATGTGCTTAGGCTTGGCAAAACTTGGCCCCAGCTGTATTGATGTAGCTCCAGTTAGGAGGTACAGACAAGCAGTCTATTTCCCCAGACTGCCCCTGTGTTCAAGGAAAATGATTGTTCTTGGAAAAGGCCTTATGAGAGAACCTACAACTGCCCTTGGGTTAAAGATCTTTGAAAGTATGATTGAAGCATTTATTTTTGATGGCAAGAAGGGGGAAATTAAATTTAGAACAACTTCAGTTTACCTTCGTAGAGAATCGGGCATTGATAAAGTGTTGATTTTAGAGCTACTCTTAAGGATGTCCAGTGTGGCAGAATGGGGGTGTTCTTGAAAAACAGTGCTAATGCATTACAAAACTATATTTTCTTAATTGAAAAGAATATTTTCTTCAGATTGTGGATCTAACCTTTCAGCTCTGCACAGCTTTTTAACATCAGTGAGACAACTCATTCCTCCCTTTTTAAATAGTTTTCAGATTTAAATTAAAAGAGATCCCCCACCTTCCTCCTCCCCCAACCTGGGAGAAATATATTCCAAACTTTAAACGTGACGTGTTTTCTTCAGTCCTTCCAGAAGGCTCGTCCCTGGTGTGCGTGAGGTTTGTTTGTCAGGTGATTTGCCACCTGTGCTTTTTGACAATTAACTGCACCAACCATAATTACAACAGCCATGTGGGAACAAATATTTTTGAGAGCAAAATTTTAATTTTATATGACAGATCAGATATGAATAACAAAGTAGATGTAGGAAATCAGTAGTTTCTAAATGCAATTTCTTATTCTTAAGGAGTCTATCATTCAAGTACGTGCATTCAATCAACCAGTCTTAAGAGTTTAAGTGCAGTGATAAGGTCACATATCATTGAACAGGCATATGCTTTTAAACGCATTTTTACTTGTGAATAAAAAAAATCAGGGTAACTACAAACACCAGTGGCTTAGACAGTTCTTCTCCATTAGTATAAAATTGGGAGTTTTCTTTACACATACTTGAAGTTTTTTGATGTTGTAACACTTCATGAAATCATCCACGATAACAAGTGTAATCACACCAATGATTTTTTTCATGAGCCTTTTCTGTAAGTCGTCTCTTGTCAGTAAATGTTGAATTGTTAGCGCAAATTTCTTTTCCTGAGAGAGAAGTACAGACTATTGATTGTACCATTTCCTTCAAAATGAAGGGCATTGCATAGCAATTAAAAAGAAATAAAAGATTTATAATATCTTTTAAACATGTCTTATTTTATTAACCATGTATTTTTCCTCTGGCTTGTTTGAGAAATTGTAGTGTTTTGTGTCTCAAATTGCATGCAGCAGTTACAACATGTGCTTTTTTTCCAGGTGACTACATTTCACATGAAAATCTTTGGTTGTATCCTAGCTGTCAAGGGAGAGGAAAACTAATCTCTCTGCTGTCTGAGATCATCATTTGGTCTCACTGACACTAGCTCCATTGAATCCAAGGATCGGGCCCATAATTTAATTTTGAAGGTGGGAAATGCATTCAGCAGAAGATCATACCGCATTAGTTGGCAATCATGCATGTCCTGGCTGCCAACAATTATTAAAGGAACAGATGTACTTTCTGTGAGTGAGAAATGGGAGCGCATTAGAACTCACTAAGAGTCTATATAAAATCTGTATAACTGTTCAGTTTGTGTGATGCTTCATGTCACAGAAAAGCTAGGGCTGTTACTAGATCTCCGTTCTGCCCTCTGGTGAGAGCTCAGATCAGCCACTTAAGTTTTAATATTGAAGGTTATGAGGGTTATTCATAGTAATAAGACTCTATCCCTAGGGTGAGTGTTCTTAATTTGTCATGCCTTGTACTGTACGTATACACTACTGACAATATGTAACGAGCACGGCATACTTGTTCCCGAGCATGACTTGAAAGCTGCTTGTACTTCATGCGAATGGATTCCCTCTGCATACACAAGACCAGCCAGAGGTACTTTATCTGTTGCAAAATCCCTTTGGTTTTGCTCAACTTACTAACAGAACATTTAATTCTTTCAAGGGTTGAAGCTGTCCTTCCCAGTCTAGATAAAGTATCATAAATATGATTAAAGTGGGTTGCTGGTCTTGGGGTCAAGGCCCTTGACTGTGATTCTGACTGGCCTTCGGTCTGTGACTGTTGCAGGCTTCTTGCGTGCTTTTAAGCAAGTCACCTGAGGGACTTGGGTGTTGCAGTAGCAAGCTTTGCAGTGTCTTCAGGGTGATTGGGCGAGATCTGCAAAGAGGGCACAGAGCCAAACTGAAAGAGGAAAAGGTGTTGCGCACTTAAATATAGACATAAATGCAATGGCAACAGCTACTGTGTTCTTTTAAAATGTATTTCATTTAGTACCTGTTTCATGTACAGTGCATAAACCATCCTTGGAGTATGGGCTTGGATGCCCTCAGGCAGACTTATTTTTATTTAGCATATGCAGTTTTAGGATATTGTCTTGAGGATGGCTGAAGCAATGTCATCACCAGCGTGAAGAACTTGAAGGCCACCAGGTAACACTGTATGGACCCAAATCACTAGTCAACAATGTTTCTTGTGCAGATGAGAGAACCAAACCCAGTTCTTCCATCCTGGGTCCATGCTCTAAATACTATGAGCACTCGTACACGTGCTTTGGTGCAGGAGTGGGGGGCGGGGGGGCTTTAATTAGAGTGGCTCCAAGGGCCACTCTAATTAAAGCGCGCAGTGTTTCATGTATTGGTCTCCCCATGGTTCAAAATGGCAGCGGGGGTGCTTGAACTAAAGCTTGTTTGACAAGCTTTAGTTGAAGTGCCCCTTCCTCCATTTAGAAGTGTGGGGATGCTGATGCATAAGATGCAGGAGGCTGCTACAGTATGGTAATTACTATGCTCAATTAATTGAGTCTGCCCTGTGCTATAATTGCAGCATGTTGGAGCAGCGTGTCTATGGGCACCCTATAGTACTGTATGGAAAGAGGGAGCTTGTTGCCTCCATGGCTCTAGTCTTAAAAGATTTTACACATCGCTCCATCAGTTAGGCATACGCTAAAAACACCTACCGCCTCACTTGAAGTCCTCCAGCCTTCTCTCTGTGGCTCAAAGGCTATTAGGCAGAAGCAAGATAGATTTGCACCTTTAAAAACAAAGTCCAGAAACAAAGTTAACTTGGAAGTGCTAACTGTCTGAGATACAGGGCATTGCCCTGTGGCTCAAGTTCAAATCCCAGCTGCTAATAACTGTGAACAAAGACTCTTGCTTCCCAGGCATGCGTCCTACTACTAGAAATAAGACTGACAGTGAGACAGTTTAGGGCGCTTAAGGAATTGGGGTCCTTTTGGGGAGGCGTTGGCCTACACTATGTGGGCTGGATCCAGCATATAGAGCAGCAGGGCTTTGCCTGTGCCTGTGCCAAGCAGCTACAAGCCAGTGCCACTCCCCCAAGTTCTTCCTCTTCCGGGCTGGCAGCTCCTAGCTACTCAAGCTGGAGTTGGGTTGTTCTGCCCTGGAGCTTTTTGAGGGTTTTGACCCCTGCTTTTGGGGAATGTCTATTTTAAGATTCCCGGTTCAAGGCCTTGGGAGCTTGGCTTGAGCAGGGTCTCTGAGCCCTGGGTCAACACTGGTGTTCAGCTCAGTGCCTGTCCCGTGGGGGAACCGTGAATGCTTTGGGCAGACACTTAGGTGCTGGGGGAATTTAGGTACCTTCAGGTTGGAGAGTAGCTGAATAGCAGCTTGAGGATGTTGGTGAAACCTAGATGGACCGTGGTGCCTAAAAACCTATAGCAGTACTGAAGCACGTGTGAGGATTTGGACCTGCCAATATAACCAGACAATTTTTTTTTCTTTTTCTTTTTAAAGATATGGGACAAATTAGATGATGCATTCAATATTAGAGAAACAAGTTGCTGAATATCCCTGTTGGAAACCAAGCTAAAGATATGCTGTTCTCACATGTGGGTGTCTGAAGTGACAGTGCCCAGCTTCCCCTCTGTGCCTTCACGTGAGCATTTATCCAGGCTTAGGTGTTTACATTGGTCAGGTGCTTACAGGCAGCCTGAGCTCACCAGTCCGATCTGTTCACATTGCATGAAGTAATTATAATATAGGGGGAAAAAAAACAACCATGAAATTATTCAATTTAAAATATTACTCCAGACTCTGGGAAATGACTGCAGGAAGAAATACATAACTGTGTCTGAGGACTGGGTAACCTCAGTGTGCCTCACTGTGTACCTTGTCGGGGTGCTGCTCCCTGCAGACAAGATGTCATTATACTTCATTTGCATTAAAGCAAAAGCAGTTATTCCATTATATTTTTTTCCTGAATCGGTTGTACTGTGTGAGACTCCAGCACCAGGTAAATAGAGAGTCAGTACATGGTCACATGTTGGAAACCTGCCACCCGAGGCAGATAACGCTGACAGGGCAACCTTATCTGAGTCTCTGCAATTCCTGGGGGGTGGAGGGGAGACAATGCCTCTTGGAAAAGCAATTCATTTACTTGCAGATAGGAACATAACAAAGGAGCCTGTTGGATGTTGTTTAAAGCCAGAGCAAGAGGACTTGAATTACAGCACATTCCTAACTTTAGATATGAGGCTAGATATTGACTGAGCACTGACCACGTGTGTTTTGAAGTGGGGATCTGCACAAGCTATTTCTAGATCTGCCCAGGGAGACCCATAATGGAGAGAAACAGTCAACAGCTACCTGGGCCCAGATTCAACAGAATATTTACACGTACACTTAGTTCCTGCTGAAGAGGCACTTGAGCATGAGTTTAGATATGTTGCTGATGTGGGACCTTGGAAATTATTTGGCCCTTTGATGGGACCTCCTCCTCCCCTTGTTGCTGAGCAGATCCTGATGCAGTTCTTAGTACACCTCTGTGGGTACATTTACGTGTGCTATTAGGCACGTGAATAATAGCTCCTGGGGGTGCAGCACATTCAGCGGAGGAGCTGGCTGGGGCACGAGGGTCCTTCAGCACAGAGCTAGACAGCAGGCAGCCCCCACACTGAAGCATCCTTATGTGCCAGCCAGCTGGGGTAGCATCTACATCTGTCCTGCTGCAGGGTGAAAAACTGAAACAGCAGGACTTAATTAATATGAGTACAGAGTTAATTAATCTGCTGAAGAATTGATTAATCTACTCCAGCCTAATAAGGGTGTACGTGTAGACACATGACATTTATTGCACATCTGACTGGTTAACTACACAGTAAATATCTTGTTTAGATGCACCCTGTGTATAGCTCAACAGGCAAGTGTGATGTAGTACACAGCAAACAAAGCATAGGGCTTTTGTCATGGGTTTGCTTCAGCCTCCTTGCACTGAGAGATGATCATTTTTCTCCGAAACTTCCTTGCTGGCATTTGCCTTTTTATGAATACATAAGCTCTGATTTACAGATAGGCTCTCAGACTGCTGGAGCACTTTCCTGCTTCTCTTAAAGGGATGGAAGAGAACAGGCTTTGCCACGCAATTCACTGTTTTTAAAAAAAAAAAAGAAAAAAAGATATCACTAATAATCGTGTTTCATGATTAAAAATACATTGTTCTAATGCTTGGGTTTCATAGAGCCTGATCCAAAGCCCAGGGAAATTGGTGGAAGTCGTTCCATTGACACCAGTGGGTGCTGAAATAGCAAGGTTGTCACCTGTTAGCATGGGTAAGTATTAGCCTCATTTTACATATGTGGAAACTGAGACAGAGAGACAAAGTGACTTGTCCAAAGCCATATAATATGCAGATCCTTCCACCTGATCTAACAGTGGTATCCCCATTTAGTAGAAAGGGAATCTGAGGCAAGATAGCTTTCTCATTAACTTTCAGAAACTGAAAGGCCTGGGATCTCTCAGAAGGTGGTAGTCATCTCCTACTTGACCCTAGTGTACAAGACCCCTGCTTCATGTAGGCATTAAACTGCAGAGGTTCTTATCAGGTATTCAGACTGCTAGACTATGAGTCTGTCCAATTAATGTAACATATTTAGGGTTAATAGTTGCAGCAATAGCCTTAACTGTGGCCCCTGCCTATGAAAAGATCTTCCATTACATATGTGACACTGTTTACAGTGCTTAAGATGACTTACTTTAAAAGTCGCATCACATATGGAGTCTAGGCAGGAACCTTGGGATGTCTAGCAGTTCTCGTCCTGAAATGTTCCCCAGATATTATCTTAAAATATAATTCACATCTAGATATCTCTGCATATGTTTTTATTCCTTTTGGGACAATTCAACATATAATTGTCAAAAATTACTATTAACTATATGTGCACCCTGCTTCTGTATCTCTATGTATTAACCCAATGAACAGGGCTGGAAATGGTATGACAACATGCTGCAGAGGGAGGTAAATATTGCGCTAACCCTCCTGACAAGTGCCAAGGCCAGCAGGAACCCAGGTTTGATCTCTCTAGGAGTCCTCTTACAAAATAAATAAAGCTACTGCTTAAGCTGTTACGCAAATCTATATTTTTGCTTCTGGCTCCTGGAAATTAAGTACAACTCGTGGGTCACCTTCGCAGGTAGAGGTTGTTGCAATTTCTGTGGTAAGTGTACCTCTGACCTCTTCATAGTTTTCTTGAGAGCACCCACACTTAGGACTCAGCATGCATACCTACACCTGCACTTTAATGCACAATAGCCCATTTTACTGCATATTAAAGCATCACGTAAAAAAGTGCCGCTACATTAATGCACAGTAAAATAGTCTACTGCGCATTAAGCATCACTTTAAAAAGTGTGCAAATGCACTATGGTACATTAGCACAGCCTAATACACATTAATTTATTACCTCACATTGGAGGGGCTAAATTTAATGTGCATTAGATGAGGCACATGGGGCTCCTATACATGTGCAGGGAGGCTGCTCCAACACGCTGTAATTCCAGCATGTTGGAGCAGACTCCGTTAATTGAGTTTGCTGGAGCGTGGTAATTACTGTGCTCCAGCAGATTCCAGCATCCCATGTATCAGCATCCCCACGCTGAAAAATGGTGGCAGGGTGCCTTAACTACAGCTTGTTCAATGAGCTTTAGTTAAAGTTCCTCCACTGACATTTTTCAGTGCAGGGACACTGATACATGTGATGCTTGGGGCACTTTAATTAGTGTGGGTCTTGCAGTCACGCTAATTAAAGCACCCCCTGCCTTCCAGAGTACATCTATAAATGCTCATTAATGCATGTGTAGACAGACCCACCTTGTAGCAGACACTTTTTTCCATCACCAGCATTTCTCTCTTTTAAACAGTCTCTGCCCTAAACCTAGAACAAAAAGAAAGTGCTTCTCCCTCTGGACTGCCAAGCCTATGCTTTTACAACCCAGCCAAAGTCCACTGCTAATCTAATCTGGGTTACTCCTCTTCCAGGGCACATCCTGAAAGGCTCCACTGGCCTCTCAGGACTGTGGTAATTATTACATCTCTGTCACAACGCAAAAACAAATTCCAGCCAAAGCAAAAAGCCAATGAGGGCTAACTGCTGTTACAATTAACATAAATTAACTTCACTGAAGTTGGGTTTACCACTTCTTCCCAACAGAGGGAGCAGTGAACTCCAGCCCTGTAGGTCACCTTGCTGGGCCTCTTGTTCCAAGCACATTGCACATAGTCTGGGTGATCTCTAGCAATACTGTAGCACTCCATTTCCCTGAATATATAACAACCAATTCTAAGGTGTGTGCTATTTTAAATGCATAACATCAAAATTTTGACTCAATACCCATCTCCAAAAGTTCGTAGTAGACAGAATATACAGTGTCTACCGAACTGGGGAAAGCTTAAGCTTCTGTTCCACCCGGGAGAGCGCACGAACACCAGCAGGCTCTCCCTATACCTGAATGTTGATGTTTGTGCCCTAAAGCTTGTAGAAAATAGTTTTTCCAACTATTTAGTCTGTCTAATAAAAGATATTGCGTTTACCCAAAGAACCTTGTCTGCCAGGAGTAAAGTTATGCACGTGAGAAGTTGTGTGAACTAAGTTCTGCTTTTGCAAGATATGGGTCTTATTTAGGTGCCTAAGTAATGGGTGTCTGATTTAGAAATTCAAATTGCTGATCTAGAAAAAAAATATTAGATGAGTACTAAAAAGCCATTCGAAATTCATAAATAACCTCGTCAAAGAGCCAAAGTTTGGGAGGGCATCTCAAAGGATTCCACTTGACACCTTTCAAAAGTTACATTTTCTTTAACAAAAAGCCTGAAACAACCCAAATATTAAAAAATAATAAAAAAAAAAGCCTGGAAATGGACTGTTCTCTACTGCTATATATTTTTTGAATACCCCTTTTGTCCTGCACTATCTGCCCACCCTACCTATCTTCGCCCTTCTTTTTTGATTTGCTAATGGGAAAATGTTGCTGTATATGTTTGGTATTATATGGATTGACTGTACCCTTAGACACAACCCAGGGGTCGACTGTGCCCTTAGGCACAACCCAGGGCAAAGAACAGAGCATGAACTGCACCACCTCAAAATCTCAGAAGCAATTTATGGGGTAATCATTTGTGGCATCTCTACACCACCTCCATGCTGGGGAATCTCTGCATTCCAGTACAACAGCAGTAAGAAGAGAGACCGTGTAGCCTGAAAGGTGTAGCGAAGCTTTCTGAGGACTCATAGGCACAGGCGATATGTATAGGTCAGTGTTCTCTCGGGTTCTCTCGGTGGGGGGAACACGCTAATAAAGTAGAAGACAGTGTAGTTGAGCAGTTTGAACGATGAGATATGACGACTACTAAATCTTGTAGGATTATGTACACGTATGCAGAATGTGGAGGTTTGAATTTATAACTGTGTTAACTATATTATGATCATGTAGCTACTAAAAATATCTTCTGTTTTGCAACGATGCCTGTCATTCTATGATATTAGTATTATAGTATGTTGGGATAGCTCTTTTGAATGGAAAAATAGGATTCATTAAAGTCAAAGTAATTTACAAGGAATGGTAAGTTGTTGGGCCTTTTTTAAGGCACATGGTTTACAATAATGTTCCCATCATAGTCAGAACCATCACTCTGGAATCCCTCAGGAACCCACCTACATTAGGGCAGACATATATGTATTGAAAACTTTGGGGAATAGTATTGACAGAAATGCTGTATAACAGTTTGAGAAGGGACATTTAACTCTGAGAGCCTACGTTTTTACTAATTACTATTAAGTCTAGTCTTACTGTAGACAGTACAGGGACAGGGATGGTGCATGCAAGGACGTACATAGAATGACGCCTACTTTCCCCCTGCTGTTCAGGAGGGAAATGAATAAGTTTACAAACTGTAGACTGGTTTAAAGCAGAAGTTGCTGCACCAAATAATTAACTTAAGTCCTATATTCTTTCAAAATCCTAGGTAACTAATGCAGCCATTACATTCACAAATAAAGGTCTCCTCAAATGACATTGTCTAGGACTCATGCTTGTGGTTTATAGCACATCTACACTTGTTATAGGGAAAAAATACTACTATGACATGACCTAACATGCCATGTGTGTTTCACTAGAAGTACATACTATCTAAGATGGGGCACTTGGGAATGTGTGTGTGTGTTATAGAGCTGGCTATTATATTTATTACATTACATGAAGGAGTGCAGTGAAGTAAACTGACTGCAATCCAATTTTAAGACATTCCAGTTCCTTATGCAATAAGCATCGGCAAAATGGAAGTGGGAGGGTATATGACTGTGTGGCATAGCTCTCAGTGACACAGAGCTCCAGGACAGGGAGCGGGATGTTTCAGTTACTCCGTAGCAGTCCATGTGGTGCAGGCATGTGTTATGTTAGGTGACCCAGGAAGTATTTTTTTTTATTTATATATTTCTAATTACCAATGATCAATTTAAATCAAAAGCCAACTGCATCCTGTGAAGTTTGGGTTTTGCTCATCTATATCACAGAATCGCATGAATATAAGGCCGAAAGGGACCCAAGAGATCATCCAGCACAGCCCCCTGAGCTGAGGTAGGATCTATATAACTAGACCATTTCAGTCAGGCATTCATTTAACTCAGTGGCACCCAAGCTTCTTGCCCTGTGGGCTAGATGAGTGGCACAGGCTTGGTTCACAGGTTGGATGCCACGGAGGCTTGGCACGTGGGGGCAGTCCAGGGGCAAAATCTTGTGCCAACCTGATCGGGCTGTGTACTGCTCCAGCCTGATCCAGCCATGCACCACTCCAATCCCGTGTTGGCACGGTCTGGCCGCATGCCACTCCAATCCCGTGCGTTTGTATCTGGTGGTATGCCAGCCCAGTTTCATGTGCACGGCCATGGTGTCTGACCCAAGGTACTCCCCACAGGTCAAGAAATTTGGCAGCAGAGGGGTGGCAATTGACACTGCCACTGCTCCCCTGCCACCAAATTTCTGGACCTTTGAGGATGACAGGTCAGACAACATGACTGTGTGGGCTAGGTGTGAACTGGGGGTTGACCACCACTAAGTTAACCTGTTCTGAAGCCCGCCCAGCAAAGCAGACTGCATAGTCTTCCACACACAGCACCCCGTGCCAAGCCCTAGCTCTTGACTACCTCTATTCCTGCCATTGAGTTGAACCTGACATCCTGTGGATCTTTTCTATTCTGTGACCCAAATTCTCACCAAAAAGTCATGGAAGCTTCATGGAAGCAGAAGCTTTGACTAAGGACAGGGTCTTACAAAATTCACTCTCACTTACTTGGTTGAGAATTCACAGAATTTAAATTTACATTGGTGTACTTTTTAAAACAACATTTGGCCTTTTTCGTAAAGACCTGAGAACCATCGGCCTCATAACTTGAACTCATTTTGTTGGCACATAGCGCACAAGTATTGTGCTATGCTTCAGATCCCATCCAAAGGAAGACATTCAGGCCAGAGAAGGAATTCCCTTTTGTAAGTTAATTATGCACTTAATGGGGTGCCTCTGCTCTATTTTTTATTAAAGAAAATTTGCTGCTGGAATGGTTTTATCTACAGTTAGACACAGGCACCTGCCATTAACCTGGGCAAAGTTTTATTGAACGCTTGTTTTTCAAAGATAAGAAGAATGTCTGTTTTAAACAAAAGCTCTTTTTAAGAGCTTGAAACCACATCATTCTCCTCTGTGAAATAAAAACATCCTTTCATTCGCAAACCAGCATTCTTTCTAGGGGCACATTTTCAATTAGGACCAGGTCCCTGGGATCTGTTGGTGATGGCAATGGTGATGAGATTTTACAGTGTCGTTTACGGGGTTGGAGTCATTACTGCTAGCAGTGGTTTAGCTAACATCATCCTTTAGAGCTGACTAGTATAAGCAAAACTGGCCTGGGCTGGTTGTAGATGACAAAGGATGACCTGGACATTTTTATTTCAGTCATCAGCTACACAGGGAGCTGTAGGAAAGAACAGAATATACCTATTAGAAGTATAAAAGTTATGTTGGGCTCCATTTGGAGCACAAATTGGAATCGCTGTTCAATTCAAATCCACAGGTAGGAAAAGCAAACAGTTCTAACAGCTTTTAAGATGACACCGAAGTAGAGACAATATCAAATTCGTAGAGCCAGATCAACTTAGCTTTATAAAAACACTGTATTACAGAACAGTAAAGGTCCCCAGGATCATTTTTTTAAGTTCTAAGCATTTTGATTACATTGCAGGAGGAATGTGAAATCCAAAGACTGCAGTTTTATTGTACGTGTATCTGAGAGAGTAAAAATGACTAGATGCTGACTGGCAATATAGGTGAAGGTATACTGCTTATTTGTATTACCCATAGTGGCTGAAAGGAAAAAAAAGCAAACAATCAACATTAGTGGCGAAAGTAATTAGATTTAAAGTAACCTTTCAGTGTAATAACCCACAATGTTATTAATAGCACGGGTAATGAAACTCACTTCTAAAAATAGTATTTTTGATTTGGCAGCTTCCCCTTAAATCTATTTAAAAATTAAGGAAAACAAGCAGCTGTAATTAATGAACGAATGGGCTGAAAGATCTGGTAACCAAGCTGCAATTAGGAACTTGAATCTGTGTGTGTTGATTCTGCTCTTACATTGTTTTTACACTGCATTGTTTAATGCAGACGCAAGGATTTTTGGGGATGATATCTTTTTTGGGGCCAAATGTATAGTGGGAGAGACATAGCCAGCTTGCAGGTACCACATACCTTTCCTCAGGTCTCGCAACATCACCCTAGAGCAAACACATTATCCAAAGAATTGCTTCTAACCCACACTGGTATTACTGGCACCAGAATCTGACCCAAAGGTTTTAAAGGGAAGATTGTCATTAAAGAATGAACAATCTGTGTCATGGTCTGATAGTCTTAAGTGTCATGTTTGGAAGATCTAGAGCCAGATGTCCTGCTACCGCAAATCAGCACAGCTCCACCTTCAAGGGAGCCAACCAGATTAATGCCATCTGTGGATCTGGCCTGCATCATCACACTGCTAAGACAGGGAGGCACAGCCTGAAGGGCCACATACAACTTACCAGAACAATCCCACCACAACTAAGTTATAGGCAGTGAAAAGCCCAAGGCTGAATCAATTCGGGGGTTGCAGGTTAGTCTAAAATGCAGAGATTCAACTGAGAAGCAACTGGACACACATTTACTTTTGATTCAGGAAATGCAGCCACAGTGGCTCAGGCCAGAAGCTGGTGGGAGCTAGAGCATGGCTGTATGGTGGCTAGCTAGCATGGGCCATGTGTTTACTTTGTCTCCCTGCTGCCCCTGAGGTCTCTGGGATTTGCAGTCTGGAATAACAACAGGACTTTGCAGGGTTACTCATCACTTCCTCTTCCTGCTTCAAGGTGTCTCTGGGATTTGTAGTCCAGCAGAAAGTATGAGTGAGGGAAGGGGTGTTTAAACCCCCTCCCTGGCCCCAGACTCCAGCTGGGGTTTGCAGGGGGCAGGGGAGGAGGGGGGCAGTCCCTGCCTCCCCCCCCCCCCCCACAACTTCTCTGCTGGAGCAAATAATCCAGTCCAGGGCTGCAAAGCATGGTGGGATGCTGGGGGGTTGTGATTTAACTTGAACCAGGAAAGGGTCTGGGGTGGAAGCTTCATAAACCGGTTTGACACAAATCAGTTAAGTCTGATACTGCTTTCAACTAAGTTTATTTTAAACCAGTTTCAGCCATTTTGAAACTGGTTTCTGTGCAATGAGCTTCTGTTTTGTTACAGGTTTAAACCTGATTACTTAAACCAGTTTATGTGCAACTTCAATCCCTAGCCCATCAGTCTTTATTAAACCACTTCGCTAAATGTAAAAGGATTGAAAAAGTCAAACTGAGAGTCCTGCTTCCCTGCTGCATGGTGGTTCATTAAACTGCACACTGGCTTTCATGACAGGGTCTGGTTTCCTGCTTGCAAACACACTGAGAACTTCCCATCCCACTAGTAGCCCTGCTTTGGAAAAAGACCATGCACATGGCCCTTAAGGGTGGGTACAGATCTTCAAAAAGCCCAAGGAGGAATCAATCTAAGTTAGGTGGTTTTCTCAAAGTACCGTAGTTTAGATTGATAAGCGTTTGAATTGTGCATCCCTGTGCAAGGGTGGATAATTTGAATTTTGCTGAGACAATTTTTCATCTCTAATGTGGTTCTTTCCTTCATAGTTTCATAGTTGGTAGGGTCAGAAGGGCGATGAGCAGATCATCTAATCTGACCCTCTGCCATGGCAGGAAAGAGTACTGGGGTCAAATGACTCTGGCCAGGTGTACATCCAGCCTCCTCTTAAAGACCCCCAGGGTAGGAGCCAGCATCACTTCACTTGGAAATTGGTTCCAGACCCTAGCCGCCCTGACAGTGAAGTAGCGCCTCCTGATGTCCAGTCTGAATCTACCCTCTGCCAGCTTGTGACTGTTATTCCTGGTCACTCCTGGTAATGCTCGGCGGAACAGGGACTCCCACAGTGCCTGCTGGTCCCCTCTGACTAGTTTGTAAATAGCCACTAGATCCCCCCTCAGCCTTCTCTTGTGGAGGCTGAACAGGTTCAGGTCCTGTAGCCTCTCCTCGTAGGACCCGCCCTGCTGCCACCGGATCATGCAGGTGGCCTCCTCTGCACCCTCTCCATGTTGTCCACATCCCTCCTGAAGTGCGGCGCCCAGAACTGGACG
>NW_017728886.1:254206369-254209321 GCF_001723895.1 Crocodylus porosus | reverse complement strand
TAGTGACCCATCTGACTGTGTAGGTGTCGACGCCATAGTTCCCTAGTTTTTTAATGAGAACAGGGTGAGAGAGAGTGTCGAAGGCCTTCCTTCTTGATGCAGTATGCCGACCTGCTGGCACTCTCCTCACCAGAAGTGGTTGTATTTCAGTGGGGCTCTGCATACATTTTGTATATGAAACTATTGTTTATAAGTGTACAATGCTAAAGTGTACAATACAGGGCTCTTTGCAAAAAAAAGAGACATTATTATTTTATGATGGATGCACTTGCAGCTCAGTCTGGCTACTAATGTGGAAACAAGTAAACATGGATTTTAGTGAGAGGTCACTGATTCTCAGTCCCCTGGAGTATCCCAGCAAGCATTTAATAATACCCTGCTGATAAAGTATATTGTGTGCCTTTCTAAACTGGTGGGATCAAGAAAAAAAACCCCGTGGAGTTATGGTTCCTGTTTTCTGCCCCCGTCTCACAGATTCATAGTGTAATTTTAGGCAAATCATTTGGAGCCACCTTTTCTGACATGCCTTTTAAATCTGTATCCCTAACTGCCCATAACAGAAATCTGATTTCGGAGTGATTCAGCATCAGCAAAGCCAGAGCTGGGAGGTGTGCATCTCTGAAGCTGTATTCACACAAGGGGAGGCACCTCAAACTGGAGGCCACTTTTGAAAGGGTGGGCTTCAATTTTAATGCCTCTCAATCAGCAAAACAAGTAGTTTTAAAACTTGCAGTTATGTTGTGGCTACCCCATTGCACTCAGGAGATTTCTACATTGGCAGGCTCTGAAAGCTTACTGATTTTACCCAAGATAATAGGTTGTTTCAGTGTTTACAGCACTTCCCCGCATAAGAAATAGCTTGCATATTGCGAATGCCAAGGTTATCTAACTGCAAATATTTATCTAGTTACCTAATTCAATCCACAGACTTTAAGGATATCCACTGCAGTGTTTGAGAGCCTTGAGTAGAAGGCACTCAGGACACACAAGTTTTATTTCAATAATTCAACAATTAGTTTATATCAAGTTGATAAACATTACCCCCTCTTATTTTGGGGGCTTTTAATTTCCAGGGAGAATGACCAACAGAAGGCACGAACTTTTCAGTTTCACAGACAGGCGCACATATCTGAAATGCCAGCTCCAGTTCCAGAACATCCCCTGTATACTGTATTTCTCACACAACTGTGCAGATTTTTAGACAAGCTCTGATTACAATTGCCGGCATTGGACAAAATGCCAGCAGCGAGAGAGAGAATAAGACATGCAGAAGCGCTGGTGAGATATAAACATTACTTGTCCTATCATATAAATGCAAGTTCTGAGCCTCAGAGATCATTCAAACTATGCTTCACCTTCCACTCGGAGCAAGATCCAGAGATGAGATTATACATCTACACATTTCTAACAAATTCCAAATTCAAGGAATCCTACTCAATCCTACTTAAGATTTCTTCTTTTTTTTTTGGCTCATAATACCCTCTGATAGAAGGCAGCAGCTGTATCACTTGTAAGGTATTAAATAAGTATAGATTTACTCTGTATTATTTACAGTCCGGCCTGTATCTGTTATGGATGACTGTAAAAAGCACAAGCTGTATGCAGCCATTTATACGGCAGGAGCTGTATCTAGATCTTTGAAGAGCCATGATTAGTATTACCACTGAGTGGTGCTGGTTGCTTCCAGTGTCCACAAACACAATGTGGTTCCAGTTCAGGAGACAATATTTTTAACCTGTTTTATTAACTGTACCCCCCAGATGCTGTTATTCCCTTTTCAGCGTATGTGAACTTTCAACTTGCCTTGCCTTCTCAAGCCGCTAACCAGCATGAGCTTTTAAGCCTCCGAAAAGATGAGTGTCTAACTTGATAAGAAATCTGTTCAGGTAAAAAGGTGACCTCTAGTTATTAAGTAAGCCTACAATACACAGGCTGGAGCAGATCCTTCTTCCTGCAGCCTTTAAAAAGGGGGCTTTAAAAGCCATCCCAATCAGACAATTATTGAAGGTAAAACCTCCAAGCGGCAGAGGTTTACTGAGCATATCTAAGCTGAGGTGACTTGACGAATAAATCATGAGCTGACAGCCTAAGTGGCTTATCTCTGTGTCACTCTGAGCTACTTTGCTCTTAACTCTCTCACTCCAGAAAGAAGTGCTTCATTGGTTTCCATTGATCTAATACTTGGTTTCAAACTTTATGAACTTGCCTTCCCCACCTCGGTTTTTCAAAAGTCCTTCTCTCTTTTCAGATCCATTTACTACCCTGCTGACTCATTCCATCCTTGCAGTCTTAACAGACTCCGACCTCCAGTGAATTGGTTCATTTGTTATTTCACGGCTTTTACGTAGCCATTGGTAGTTTGTGAGCTCTGGGCGGGAGGGTTGTTTTGTGGATGAAACAGAGGCTTTGCCCCTCACGGCTAAGTGCCTGTTGCCTGCTTCTGAACAGGCAGGAGGCTTTAAAATCAAACAGTGACAGCAGAGAACTTAAAAACAGGAAGGTAAATAGGGGCATTTGAGCAGGATTTGGGGGGTTATGGATTGTACAAATTTTGTAGGGAGAAGAAAGAAGATGATTACAGCTGCAGCAGCAATGGAGGAGTCCCCAGGTGTTGCAGGAATAACAAAAACAATAGAACGTACAAGCGGTAGGATATAGGTTATCCTAAAATCATTCCTCAGTACAAGCTACATATTCATGAAGTGTTGTCTAATAGAGTTCATGAAAAAGAAAATCCCAGGACTGGAAATGCAGGTGAAGACAATGATGGAATTCAGATGGTGCTTTGAGGAGAGACGAGGCTATAGGCTATACAGGAGGGACAGGATAGGAAGGAAAGGGGGAGGAGTAGCACTCTACATCAAGGAGGAATATACTTCCTCGTTAATTAGCAAGGGGGTAGAGGGGGGGCACTCTGAGGTGCTCTGGGTTAGAGTAAAAGGCAGTCCAGGG
>NW_017728886.1:254191953-254206358 GCF_001723895.1 Crocodylus porosus | reverse complement strand
CCTGGGGATTTTTAAAAGGAAGTTAGATGAGCACCTTGCCGGGGTCATCTGACCCCGGTGCTCTTTCCTGCCAAGTCAGGGGGTCGGACTAGATGATCTACCTAGGTCCCTTCCGACTCTAGCTACTATGAAACTATGAAACTATGAGGCTGAATGCACAACTGAGAAGCTGTAAACACCAGGAGGACCTAGATTTGTAGAAGAGGGCAACCCATTGCAAGTATGAGAACATAGCAAAAAGAGATGCTGGTTAGTGGATGAGAAATAGAATTAAGGAATAGGGTCATCATGTTGAAAAATGAGAGGCAGAAAAAGACAAGGAAGAAGAAAAGGGTAGCTAGTCCAAAAAAACCCCTCCCCAATCATACTTAGCCCCTGCCAGAGGCCTGGCCATGCCTGGTCAGCTTCCTTACAGCCTTGCAGCTGCTGCTAAAGGGAAGGGAGGGCTGCCCTAATCCCCCGGGCTTCTACCCTGAGCCACTGCTGGCATGTGCCTGCATTTCCAGAATCAAAAAGGAATGTCTATTCACTTGCAGATCAGTTCAATCTACGCACGTTAGACTAACCTGCAAAGACTGAATCAATTTAGGCTCCACCTTTTTGAATGTCTGTCTCTAGCCTTGGAGCCAGGAATTTTTATTTTTTCCATTTTCATGCTTAACTAGGCTTTTCCAATTATTTTCACCTGAAACATCAGGGCTAGGGACAGACATTCAAAAAGCTGGAGCCTGAATTGATTCAATCTTTCTAGGTTAGTCTAACCTGCGGAGATCAAACCAATTTGCAAGTGAATAAACATTCATGGTTGAGTCTGGAAGTTCAGGCACATGCCTGCAGTGACTCGGGCTAGAAGCTGGCAGGTTGCTAGAGCAAGACCTCCCTTCCCTTCAGGCTGGAGGGAAGCTGAACTGAGGGACATGTGGGCAGGCCCCAGCAGGCTGAGTATGACTGGGAAGGGTTTTAAACCCTGACCCTGGCCTGCAGGGACCCCAGTTGGGGTCTGCCTGGCTTTTCCCCCCTACTCGTGGCTCAGCACAGCCTGGAACTCATAGAGCCCTCCTCCCAGCCAGCAGGCAATCCCACTGTGCCTTCCCAGCTTCTGCAGCCCAGGAGCAAAGGCGTAATTTGTGGGGAGGGAAGGGGCCAGGAGCAAAAGTCCATGGAGGGTAAGGAATCTCCCTCACCCGGGCCTCCCAGACCCACAGTGGGCAGGGGTGTCCCATAGGACTGATGAAAAACTGATGCAAAGTACCCATTTAGCAAGTTTGCTTTTTCATGGGCATCAGTTGTCAGTTGTCTGATCTGGTTTAGCAGGGGTCCAATATTGCCCTTGCTTTTCGTCCAGCTCCCCACATATCTAAAAAAGGACTTTTTATTGTTCTTGATATTTGTAGCTAGCTGGAGTTCCATCGCAGCCTTGGCTTTCCTGGTTTGCTCCCAGCAGGTCCGGACTAGAGCAGAGTATTCCTCCTTGGTGGTGGTTCCAGTCCTCCATCCTTTGTAGGTCTTCCTTTTAAGATGCAGCTCTGTGGAGAGCCAAGGGGGCTGCTGTGCCCTTTTGCTGCCTTTCCTCTGAGATGGGATGGACTTTGCTTGCGCATCCAGGATTGCTCCCTTGAGGAGCAACCACTCATCCTGAACTCCCCTCCTCTTTGGGTTGTGGCCCTTTAGGGCCTCACTGACAAGCCTCCTGAGCTTGTCAAAGTCAGCTTTCCTGAAGTCCTTGACTTCAGGAAAAGTTTATCAGGGGTGCTCACCAGGATCTGTTCACCAGAACACCCCAAGGGATGGCAAACTCCACCGTGACCGATTCAGGCTGGACATAAGGAAGAACTTCTTTAGTGTCTGAACCCCTAAGGTCTGGAATAGACTGCCACCAGATGCAGTTCAAGCACCCACTTTGAATGCCTTCAAGACACATTTGGATGCTTATCTTGCTGGGATCCTATGATCCCTGCTGACTTCCTGCCCATGGGGCGGGGGGCTGGACTCAATGATCCTCCGGGGTCCCTTCCAGCCCAAATGTCTATGAAATCTATGCAATCTGACAGCCCTGTCTGCCACCTCTGCTGCTTGCCCCTGGCCAGGCAGACCCCAGTTGCAGTTCCCCACGGGGAGAGGGGACAAAGGGTAGAATAAACCCCCTCACTTCCATCTTCACCTCAGGGGGTCATGGCTGCCAGCATCTGGCCATGCTCCCACCCCTGCCACTGGACTGGTGAGTGAGGGGGTGACCTTAATGGTGCAGCAGCCTCTGTCATGGTGTCCTCTTCCCAGTGTGGGGGCTGTGCTGTGGGCAGGAGCTGAGCAGGCAAAGTTGCTGCAACTTGTGTAGGGTGAGTGGTGGCAGTGCTGGGGGGGTTGGTGGACTATGGACACCCCAAAATTTGTCATAGCCCCTGCATCCATCCCTCCAAGCCCTGCCACTGCTGCTTGCCCTGCACACACTGAAGCAACTCTGCCCGCCTGGCTCCCACCCGCAGCGTAGCCCCTCTACCAGAAGGAGGCTTGCACTCCCAGGCACCATGATTGCTGACCCATCACAGTTGTTCCCTACTCACTGGTCCAGCAGCATGGCCAGACACTGGGTGCCGTGGCCCCCTGGGGTGAAGGGGCAGGGAGGCAACCGCAGCCATGTTCTGCCTGGCCAGATGTGAGCAGCAGAAGTAGCAGCTGGGGGTGGCAGACCCAGCTGTGGTCCCCCAGTGGGAGAGGGGATGGAAGGGGGAATAAACACCCTCCCTGCCCATTTCACCTTAGGGGGCCGTTTCAGGCTAGCATCTGACCATGCCCCAGACAGCGGCTGTGGTGGTGGGAAAGTTGTACGCGTAACATAGCCCTGTGTACCAGGCATGGGTTCTACCCCTATGGCTTTTACAGCACCATCTGCCCACCCAGCAGCTGACCGCAATTCAGTGACACAGGTGGTGCCTACCACTATGGCCAGGGTGGGCCTCACTGATGGCGAAGGTGATGGCAGCAAAGTCATAGGGGTAGCACCTGGTATGTGGGACCATGCTGTGTTGCCGCCACTGGCTACGGGAACAGTGAGCAAGGCGCACCCAGGCCAGCACCCGGTGGCTGCAATTAATAGGGTTTGGGGCTTAGGAGGCAAGCTTGTACTGTGTGTGTTGCTGCAGGGGCTGGGGCCAGTCTGGGCCCCACTCTCTAGCGGGTAGAAGGGGCTGCCAGGCAAAAGCTGCTCCCTCAGCTGCATGCCCAGCTCAGCTCTATTGCTAGTTAGCTCTGTTCTGGTGGGACAGGGGAGGGAGCAGGGAATTAAATCCCCCACTGTCCCGATTTGCTTGAGGCTGTGGACAGGGCTGGCTATGCCTCCCCGCCTCTGCTCAAGCAGTGAGGATGGGGGAATGCCTGACAGGGGCTGCTACACCCTAGCCAGGCAGACCCCAGCTAGGGTCTCCCTAGGGGAGAAGGGGAGAGAGGGGGAATAAACCCCCTCCCTGCTCCTTTTGCCTCAGGGGGCCATGGATGGATGGCATCTGGGCAAGTCCTGCCCTGCTCCAGCTAGACAGCAGAGGGGTGAGTCCAGCCCCGTTCTCTGGAACAGACAGCACAGTCCAGCCCAGAGCATGCTGGGATGCTGGGGGACTCTGATTTAACTCAAACCAGGAAGAGGTCTGGGACAGAGGTTCCATAAACTGGTTTGACCCAAATCAGTTAAGTCTGATACTACATTCAGCCAGGTTTATCTTAAACCAGTTTTGGCCATTTTTGAAACTGGTTGACGTACACTGAAGTTTTGTTCTGTTACAGGTTTAAACCAGTTTCTGACCACCTAAACTGGATTATGTGTAACTACTGTCCCTAGCCCAGAGATTTGCCCCAGCTAGAGATGGGATATTAGTTAGAGTGTGGCAAATGCTCCTACTGGTATTGAGAAACCCCTCAAGCATCTGCCCTGTAGGATTTGTTAAGAAACTGAAGACTAGGTTTGAGTTCAGAGTCAGAATTAGGAAGGAGTCTTTGATTCGAGGGAAGAACCCTTGAATTTATTTTTCCCCTTCCTCCATACAATGGGGTATGGTCAGCCTCCAAGGATCATTTGGGTAAATTTCCCCTAACAAATTCCCTGACAGACTCTGGGTACTGCCAATGCTTTTTCTTGATCTTTTACTATGGGACTTTTAAAGATTTTTTAAAAAGATGTTGTACTACAGATCCTATACTTGTTATATGTTATAAGGAGAAACTTTGTGTCTTGAGGTGAATCAGAGGAGCCAGCCTGGATGTTCTCATGAAGCTTTTTGGATTTACAATTACTACGTGGTTGCCTGTGACTGTGGGGCACTGGATTCAGTTTTCACTCTGATGCTTCTATAACCTGAGTTTTGAGTGGGTGTGCAGGAATCAGCTTAATTTTTGCTATTTCATCTTTCTAAAACTAGCTCCACACAAGCTGAATCTCTTCCATGCTTTCAGTTTCCTTTTCTATTCATTTGGGGTCCATTCTCCATTTCACTTTTCCAGGTTTATGCTAGATTATCTCCATCGATTCACAGTGTATGGAGAATGAGACCTGCCCTTTTCCCCCTATTTATAAGACTGCAGCTCTTACTCCTCAAGAACAGAAATGCTAAATCAATTCTAAAACCCCATAATTCATCAGTCGAACTAAACAAAACAACTCCTACAAATTGCACTCACGAATAACTTAAAAGCAGCCCTGTCAGAAAAAGCCTCCAGTAAACAAACCCTGTGAGTCAAGAAACTCTGGCTCTGCAGCCCTGAAGGAAAAGAAAATGTTAACTCTGTTTGATCAGTCGCTCTGCTCTGGAGATGCCCTTACATCAGTTCCTTCAGATTTGCAATGCCCTTAGTTAAGTGTCCTGTGTTAGCATGTATAGAGTATGCTATGCTAACTTGTTTGATTAAGCAATGAACACATGATGCTAAGCTTCTTAGAATTACTTATTTCAAACCCAGCTGTTCCTCCTTCGGAGGTAACCAAACTGGGGACTGTAGGACGGCAGGACAAGGTGCAAAGGAGCATGAGCTTTCAGAGGCAACAACCTATTTCATCCTATATGTCTAACATCTGACAAAGCAACCTGTTGCCTATATAAGCTTAGGTGTCTCCGAGTCATTTAGTCTCTAAAGTGTCACCCTACCCTCGCTTCTACCCGACTTCAGCCTAACACAGCTAATCAAGTGCGTACCCAAGACTCTTCTGCAGAACATCCTACAAGCAAAGCTCCTGTTTGCTTTGTGCAGGTTTTCTTATTCCATTTTCTTACCATATGACTTAGTCATGAGTCCTGCTTACATTTTGTGCTGTGTCCCACATTGCAACTTCTACCTGTGAGCTAAGCTGGGTAATAAAGTACCTGCATTTCAGGGAGACTCTGTGCATGTCCTAGAGTCAGACCAGTGTTTGGGGAAGAAGGTTGCTATGTGTACTTCATGTACAGTGCATTGTAACTGTATTTTTAAAATGTCAAGCAGGGCCAAAAATACCACGTGGGCCAAAAACTAAACTTGGCTAGGAAAGAGCATTGGGTTGTTCCTAGGCAGAGAGGGTAATGTTATTTCTAAGTGCATGCACCAAAATGGCAGGAAAGTGTTCGGCATTTCAGCACATGGAAATGATTCCAAGACATCCAGGCATCAGAAACCACTTTCTTCAGAGACAATTTTTTTGTTGAATCCTCACATGGGATTTATGCGCTGTTCTTTTAATAATGCATAAATCCCTAGTATGCTGTGCAGTCTCTAGGAAACATCCACAACATGCAATCAAGAGAGGAGACAGATTCTTCAGAGACAGCTGTTTTCACATGTTTTCTGCTCCTGTTCACATCCTTGCTTTTGCTTTCTGGATAGGCATTTTCCTACTTGATGTTATGTAATATATCCATCTAGATACACTGCTGCTACTACATTATACATGGATACATATGTTATACTCATATATCCATTATTATATAATCTATGTAAGAATCTGCATGTGTATATATTTTATGCCCTGTGTATTTCTAACATGTAAAGTAACAGATTCTCAGTTGGTGTAACATAGATTACACCACTGGCTCCACTGTACCTGTACTGCTTTGAACAAAATCTGGCCCATACTATGTATTATAAACACACCAGGTAATAGCTAAAGGGTTTGTGGATATCATTACCAGAATGGCACAGAGGTTACCAAAACCTAGAGAAATGTACATGACTCACTCCAAATGAATCAGTTTATAAAACCATTATAGCTCACTATGTATTCTCTACATGCCTCATTTTACAGACTATTGTTTTAGACATGGTTTATAATTTATCTTTTTATTGGTATTTTCATCTCTCCACCTGGGACGCCTATTCATTTAATTACCATGCATCCAAATATAAGTTTGGAACACCAGGAGAATGAGACACAATTTTATAGTCTACCAAAAATAGATGTATTATATTTAAAAAAACACTGTCTTGCATGTTTAATACTAATTTGGGATTTCTGGAGATAAAAGCAAGTTCTGCATCCCACTATGAAGCTTGATTTTTTTTTTTTTCTAGGGGCATCTTTTTGCTTTTTGGAGAGGTCATAGTCAATAAACTTCTCACTAGTATAAGACTGAATATTGCTCATCTCATACCTTAGGCCAGCATAAGTTTGGGTAATGAAATTCCATGGTTTGAAGAAAAAGAAAGGAAAACATTTTGCTAGCAGGTTTTTTTAAAAAATAAAAAATGGAAAAAATGAAAGTTCTAAATTTATTCATAGGCTAGGAAAATGAGAAGGAGCCCAATAAAGAGAAACTGGCATGAAGGGCGCAGATGAAAATGCCAGAATTGGATTTGAAGATACATGTATGTATCTCTCTTGCACACCCTGTAGCACAGTGAACATTTTGGGGTTAACGGAATTACTTGGCTGTGTTATTGGATACAGTCTGGTTCCAGCCTTTCCTTTTCTTTCTGCTCATCTTCTTGGCATGTAACCTTCTGGCTGTGTCAGTCCATGGGTCTTGTGCCCGCTGCATCCAACCATGCATACACCACAACAATGCTGTGTCCCTGGATCTGACCACAGAGAGACCCTGCTGGATCTGCCTCTGAAGAGACCCCGAGCACCGGATCCAGCCTCACACACCGACCCATGTCATCTGGCTTGAGGTGCGCTCCCTGGGTCCATACTTTAGGGCTATTGGTTACAGCTGTGTTGGTCTAAAGACATAGGCAGACAAGGTTCTCTGGGTAGATGTGATAGCTTTTATTAGCCCAACTACATGGTTGGAAAAATTGTTCTTTGCAAGCTTTCGGTCACAAGCACCCTTCTTCAGGAATAGAGAGGCAAAGGGTGCCTGAAGAAGGGTGCTTGTGCCCAAAAGCTTGCAAAGAACAACTTTTCCAACCATGTAGTTGGGCTAATAAAAGATATCACATCTACCCAAAGAATCTGGTCTCCCTGAGTCCAGAAATTTAATGGCAGGGGAATGGTGGCAGCATTAATTGTCATGACTTCCAAAACTGTGGCAAGTTAATGCTGCCATGATTCCCCTGCCTCTAAACTTCTGGACCCTTGGAGGGGCTCTATGGGCTGGGTGATATGGGTCTGCAGGACAGATTGGCCCATGGGCTGGGGATTGAGCACCCTTGGCTTATTCAATGCAGAGCCATGTACTAACTTGAACTAGTGCTGAACAAGATAGCTTAGGTGCCAGAAACACTAGGGTCCATGCTCTGCTTGGGTTAATACACTTTGCTTCTAAACAGGGCTAATTAATCTAGGTGAAGCACCACACAAATGTGGCTGTACTGTTTCCAATACCCAAGCTAGACTGTTGAGAGCTGGCTCAGGTATCTCTGCAAAACATGGCATTGTCCCATGCGGACTTCCCCTCGATCCAGTTAAACCAGCAAGTTCCAGCCTGTGAGTCCGTACGTAGAGTTAGTTTCTATCAAGCTGAAAAGTCCTTTTACAAAACTGGTGAAAATATAAGAATGTCAGTTTAAGGGACCACTGAAGAACTTAATGCAGAAAATGAGGCTTGGCAGCAATATGTTCCTGAAAATAAGATTATAGATAAGGAAAACAAAAAAGGCATTTTCTCCAGCAGCCATGGCAGCCCTCTTAAGAGGTTTGTTAGAATGTTTCAGAAGCCAGAAGTTAAAAAGACCTGCAAACAACCTAAATGAGCACTACATACCAAAGCTAAGTAATATTGGAGAACATTTCACAGAAGGATGAGGAGGAAAAAGGACAGTGTTGCTGTGTATATAACAGAATTAAAGACTAAGAGAATATTGCTTATCTGGAAACATCCTGAAGAATATGCTGTGGGACAGATTGGTTTCTGCGTTTAATAATGAGAAAGTTGAAAATCATGTTTGGCGGGGCAGAAGCCAAAGGAGAAGCATCAACAAGAGCAAGAAAAGGTATAAACTTGCAAGACTTGCAGTCAGGATGCAGAGACACTCAAACTGGCCCAATGAAGAAAATGCATTGCAAGCTGCAAAGGGCTCAGGTCTCTACGGGTGTCTCTGTTCTGAGGGAGCCAATTTTGTATCAGTTTGTAAATTTGAAGTGACTGAGTGTCACAAAGATCTCACAACTGAACACTTTCCCAGAAGATACCAAGGTATCTATCAAAAAGCATCTTGTATCCATAAGGGCGGTGGGGGGGGGACTCCAAAAGATCAGGGAGTAACAACAAAAGCAAGCAGCTTTTTAATTTTACTCAGAAAACACATTATATATCTCTCTGAAAAGGAAGAAAATGGGGCGCTACTAAGTAATAGTAGGATCTAACTATCAGTCAGTTCTAAGAGAAGTATATCCAGGGGTTTCAGCATCTGTGATGAGTGAATATTCATATCAACAGTTCAAAGCAGGATAGTCTCCACTGAGAATGCATGAATGACTCCATGTACTTACAGTGGAGAACAAGTCCAAGTGGTATGTTCTGTGCTTGTTCCGTAACATTTAAATGTCAAAAGAAAAATTTACAGGGTCCTTATGACATCCAAGAAAAATATTTGGATGAGTTAGGCTGGCCAAGGAGAGAATCGTCACATAAGTACAAGTTTTGAATGGGCCACTACTGTAGCACCCATGATCAAACCAGACAGGACCAGACACATTGTGGGGATTAGAAAGCCAAAGGGAACCATAGCTCCAAGTCAGACAATTATGCCATTCCACAGAGGATTTGCTCATGTGCTAAGTGAGGCTCAAAAAATCAGTGAGCCAGAAATGTGACATTTATACTTGCCATGTACAAGTCCTCAGAGTAGTTGAGACTGAAGGAGGATTGCAGGAAGTTTACACTCATAAGGGCTTATAACAGTAAAATAAATTGGCATGTGGGACATATTCAGCGCCTGGAATTGCCCGGAGAGCCAAGAGAGATTTGTTGAACAGTTTGTCATATACTGTAGTTGGGTTAAAAATACCCTCATGTCAGAGAGAAGCAATTCTGAACATCTGGCAACACTGGTCTGAGCACGGGGCAACACTGGAGCAGGAACTTCAAAGACTGGGGGCACCGGCACTGTGTGTAAAGCAAAGTGATCACTTCCTTTTTTTATTTTAGAGACCAGAATTGGTATCTGGGAGCTACAGGATGGATGAGGGGATTCACACTGTGGCAGACAAGGTTATTATAAATTAATTAAAACCAGGCAGCTCAGACTTGCTGAGCTCTAAGCATCCTTCCATAGGTTAGATGGTTATCACCGGTTTCTCCCAAACGTTTCAGCCCTTTTAACTCCAGATGAAGGATTCCCACTGATATTGGAATAAGAGTCTCACTGATATTGGAATGCAGCCTGTTGGATAGGTCTCCAGGTCACTAACTGAAACTAGAGAAAAGCATAGCTATTAATTTTGAACACATATATTGATGAAGAGTGCTTTTAAAGTGGCCGATCACATGACAAACTAACCCCCCATCAGATGTGGGATCAGATGAAGGCACTCCACTTTTGAGCACCTTAAGGAACTTATGTCCCTCAGGGTTAATTTGTTGTGTGATTGGGCCTGGGCTGATGCAGCCCAGCCCTGCCCCCAGAGCTGTTAGCAGGAAGGGGAGGGGAAGCAAGCTGGGGTTTGCCTGGCTTGAGCTGGGGGGTGGAGATTGAAGCCCCCATACCTCATGGTGCACCCCTCCAGCTCAGGCTGGGCAAACCCTAGCTGGCGACTCACTTCCGTTCCCCCCTACCTTCCTGCTGAGAGCCCTGGAGCTGAGGAGAGGGGGGAAGCAGGGCTGGGGGCTGCAAGCAGGCTCCTTGGGCTCCTGCAGGCAGGTTCAATCCCTCCCTACCTGACCATACAGGCAAATATTTGTTGGGGTGGGATAACTCATGGCACTTCATGTAAAGCACCATGAGTCAGAGTGGGGGCCTGCACACCTGTCAGCACCCTATGTGACTAATGGACTCCTCAATGAGATACCAGTAAAAGTTCCCAAGATAATATGAAAATGGACTCAGCAGGAACCTAGCTAGTGCAGGGCTGCCTAACACAAGGTAAAGAAGAAGTGTTGTGTCTGTTAAAGGCTGGGAACACAGAACTGAGCAGAGAGAATAAATGAGTACTGTAGGGTACAAGAACCATCATTTCTCCAACAGGATGAGATCAAATCCTGGTAGGATTACATGAAGCACATCCTGGCATTTGAAATCTTGGTCTTACAGTTCTCTACAGCAGGCAAATATGGATGAGGATTTGGAGGAAGTAGCAAAGAAATGTCAAGTACATCAGAAGAATTTGTTACCCTTGGGAGCAGTTGAGCCATCCGTGATTCTACATACAAATACACACCTGGAAAAAATACTTTCAGTCATAGTGGATGCACAAATGAAATGGTTCAAAATGCAAGTGAAAATCTCAACAATCTCTACTGCTACCTATCAATGGCTCATATAGGAGGTGTCTATGCAATTAATATGAAGCAATACACTCTGGAGCTTATTGCTCTGGAGTTTATTGGTCTCAGGGGCACCATTTGAACATGTGCTTGGGACCACAGCATGTTTAGCCAGGTTGGAGCAGCTCTGGGGTCAGTCTGCCAGCCCATGACTGCTCCCCCCAACTCAAGGTGCTGCAGAGGGTCTGGCTGAGGCATGAGGCTGCTTCATTGCAGAGCTAGCCAGAAGGCAGCCCCTGTACTGAAGCACCCTTGTGCCACAGCCAGCTAGGGCAGTGTTTGTGCTGCTGTGGAATAAAAAAACTGCAGGAGGGTAGTACTTGTATGCACTAGTAGATGTGCAACATTTACTGCAGAGCTAATTATCTGCTTCACAGTAAGTTTTGCATGTAGACGCACCCATACAGCTGCACCTGACAAGGACTACACAGACAGCAGACCCAATTTTACTAGCAGAGTTTAATTTTTTTTGTAAGAAGCAGCACTGGCAGAGAGGGGCATGACAGCAATCGGAAAGTCAACAGATCTAATACCAAAATGATATGAGGTAATGTACACCAATGAGTACTAGATACAAACACGGAAACAGGAGTTAGTTACTTAAGACTGTCAGCTGGGTATGTTGAGTAGATGCTGTCATCTGGCTATAAGGTCTTTATATGCTCCATAGTTTTCCATCCCTGCCACTACAGAAACCAGTAGTGCTAGTCCACTCTTAGTAAATTCACAACAGTTAAAGACACGTGAACTGCCAGGCTCCTGGAAGAGAAGTTAGAGGGAGTCGTTGCACTTCATGAGCAAGAATGGATTTAAATATAAGGATGGGTTTTAGGCATACAGACCCATATACTGCAAATACTTTTGCATACAAGTTACTTTATGTATATTCTTCCATGTTGCTAAGCCAATACATATTAGCTGAACAGAGGGGCAGCGCCAACCTTTTCCTGGTAAGGGGGCTGAGGTGGGCTAGGCAAAAATATGTGGGGGCTGTGCTATACATCTTCTGGCCAAACATAGTTATACGGCCAAGCCGAGATCACTGCACCACTGTGGGCAGAGCGGGGCAGGCTTAGCTGTGTGGGGTGGGTGGCAGTGGCCCAGGGGCAGGCGGGACAGGGGTGGTGCTGAGGGGTGGCTATGTGGGGGGAGGCCAAGGTGAATTTTGGCGTGGCTACAGCCTGCCCAAGTTTCTGCCTAATGCCAACCATGGCTGAACATCTGGCCTGTACATGACTGCAAATGGTCACTGTGTTTAATAAAAGATCAATATCCCATGTGTTTACAAAAAACCAGCTCAGTGTATAAGGAAAGGAGCCACCTATCCTATATGATCAGAAAACTAACAATACCTTGAGTCAAATAAGAAGGTATTCCATTTCTTCTCTCTAGAATTATTTCCAGGTTTGCTTACTTCCAGGTTTTGGGCAGGTGTTTTGACTTAAATGCTGGATTTAGCAAATCAACTCAATACCAAAACAATGAAAAAAAATTGCAAGCTGAAGTATTAATGCTTCTTTGCAAGTTTAATTTCTGCTTTGTTGGAGTATGGAGGCTCATGTTTTTCTGAACCAGTTTGTTTAACCATCCAAGTACAAAGCTCCAAAGAAAACCTATCTCCTCAGTTTTGTGGGAACAAAGTACTTATTTTTTCAGGATTTCCATACGTACAAGTACCTGACATTATCTGCTGACTGGATCAGCTACTTAGGAATACACAAGGGGAAAGTATACCACATACTGCAGGAAATACTTCCAGCCAGATTCCATACAATCTGTACAGCAGCCTATCTGAAACAATGAGCCTTGTGTGCGCATGCACAACTGCTACCATTTTTCATATGCAGACAAAAGGAGCCCAGTCACTTGTGGCTGTAATGATCTGATTCACACATGCAGTTAGTTGCATGATTCTGCACACGTTTTGCAAACCGAAGTTGCCTGAAAATACAGTCCTTCATTTTCAATGACAGTTCCCTTAGGTAATATTCTATTATTGGAAATGAAAGGACCCTGTTAATGACTAACTATTTAAATGGCACCTCACTCTATAATCTACTAGAAAAAGGGCAGTTCTCTTCTACCAGCATGTTTTCAGAACTGCTCATTAAGAGAAAGCAATAGCCAGGGTCTAACATTACCATAGAAAACAGAATCTCTGATATCAAGCCTTGCAAAGTGTTAGGAAACGAAAGTGTTAGGAATCAATATGCTTCATCAGCCACTCAGCATTTTAGGGGTCAATTACTATCCGCCACATTCAAGTATTTTGCCTCTAGCAACTTCATGCATAACTCAGTGCTGAAAAAAATAATCTTGCCCAGCAAGATTTCCATCTCCAGGACATCTCAGCATAGGAGTGGTGATTTTATTCTCTCTCATTTAAGTAAGCCAAAGTGACTAGGGAACTATGATTTATTTTTTCTTTGCCATGCACTGTGGGCAAAACTGCTTGTGACACCTATAGAGAAGGTTGCCTACCATTTCCCATGGCAAGCCCCTGCTTTCAGTTGCTTATTGCTACACTATATGTAACCAATTGGGTTGAACTGTATCATGCTTGATGCTTGCCTGAGATTAATTTGTTCCATATTCAACAAAATGGCTTAGAATCTTCCAAAAATGGGATTAGGGAAAAGCAGTTGGTTTTGCTAGTGTTAATTTCTCTTCCAATCATTTCCTTGAAAATCCTGCAGGTTTTGGAATATAGGATTTCAACTGTGGCAGTGGGGTAGCACTAGAGTGAATTAAGTTAATAGATTCATAGATTGTAATGCCAGAAGAAGCCTTATGACCACTGAGAAACCATGAAGATGCCATCATGATCAACTACTCTGACATTCTGCATAATGTAGACCATAAAAGTGCACTCATCTAGCCCATGTTTTCAGTATGGCTCCTATGACTCAAGAATGTATAATAATCATCCTAAAACCTACAAAGCACAATCTCTTGCATCAAGCCTTGTGACTATTAGCTAGGACATCAAGCTGTCAGTTCTTTTAGAGTAATATCCTGGCCTCACTGAAACCTTTGGTCATTTTGCCAGTGACTTTAGCCAGGGGGGGGAAGGGACAATATTTCACCTTTAGTAAGGAAGGCTCTACCATACCCATTAAAAAAGTATAGCCTCACCCTCTTTCAGCTTCCATATACTGGATATAACAACCTGCTTTAGCACACAAGCTATATACACATATATAACCAACACATGACCATTAAAACGCACTGTTCAAAGCACTGTTCAACATCTTCATCAGTGACTTGGACGAGGGGGTAAAAAGCACCCTGTTCAAATTTGCTGATGAAACTGAGATGTGGGGGGATGTGGGCACACTAGAAAGGAAGAATAGGCTACAATTGGACCTAGACAAGTTACAGGGGTGGGCAGATAAGAACAGGATGGGACCCAGCACTGACAAGTGCAAGGTGCTGCACCGGGGAGGAAGAACTGGCATCATCCCTACAGGCTAGGGAACTCCCTTCTCATCAGTACAGAGGCGGAAAAGGATCTTGGAGTCATCA
>NW_017728886.1:254182208-254191507 GCF_001723895.1 Crocodylus porosus | reverse complement strand
TCTTTAAGACAAGACTAGACAATCAACTTGCTGGGGTTGTTTGACCCCAGTACTCTTTCCTGGCATGGCAGGGGGTCAGACTAGATGATCTGCTCAGGTCCCTTCAGACCCTACCAACTATGAAACTATGAAAAAAAAAGCATTAAACACTCTGGAAATGACTGGCTAGAGATACGGGTTTCCTCGCTTTATGTTGTACTTGTGTTCCTGGAAAACGGCGCACAACTTGAATTTGTATAAAGAGAACCCACTTTACAATGTAACAAATTGGGATACATTCCAAGACCGTGACTTTACTGACCCCTAGACCCATTTCTACTCATTTTACAAGACAAGTTTGGTACTCACCAAGAGCAGACCATGCACACAAGCACAGGGCACTATCATAATGGGGACAGCAACTACAGAAACACATGTCGCAGACAAGAGAGGAGCAGAGATCCACACAGGAAACTATACTTTGTGTATGTCACTCCCACAATGCACCACATACAGCAGCTAACTGTGGGGTTCCACCACATCAATCACATAAGAGTGAATTTACCTTGCATATAATAATTTTTTGGTATAAAAAAGGTCATCGCATAAGAGCAAATTCACACATACAGAACCCGCATATAGCAAGGGAAACCTGCATATGTTTAATTAACTTTACATGTCTGCCGAATGGCAGTATAAACAGCTAAATTTACCTAGGGATCTATAGCACACATTTAGAAATTCTGCCCCACAGCTTATAGAGTTCACATGGATCAAAAACTACATTACTAACATATATGGCTAAGTACACACATTCAAGAAGCCCCTGGTAGAAGCACTCTAATTTATCTCACTTTACTTGAAGTGCAATAAGTTAGAGCATGAGTGAACCAAACAGATCTTTGCTGTTCAGTGGGGGATGGGGGGAAGAGTGGGGGCACAGAGCCTGCCCACAGTGGTCGCTGGGAGCACTCCCACATACTTCCCAGGAGGCTGCTGGAGTGGTCCCTCTCCCCAGCCCCCTGCCCTCACCCCCATGCCAGCTGGTGACTGTAAGCGGTGGCTGGGGTGAAGAAAGGTTGTACAGAGCCCCCACCCCCACAAGGACCCCCCACAACTTGCTGGCTGGGGTCTCAGGCAGGTGATGGGCCAGGTGATGGGCCCCCCTGCCCTGACTCTTGACATCTACAGATAGCAGTTGTAGTGTGGTGTGGCCCAGTCAGGGCTGCTGCAGGGAAACAGACCCTGGAGCCCAGCCCCTGCCCAAAAGAGGTTTGTTGAGCTCTTTCCTCCTTCTGCTGAAATTACATTGAAGAAGCTATTTTGTATGTCACATGTCTCCAACCCCGGCACTGTGCCCTTCCACAGGACATTATTCAAAGACAGCACAGAGACCCTTTCTCTGACTTTCTGACTTTTACACTTTAAAAAAAGTGTAAAAAAAGGAGCAAACAGATGATACAAGCCTGAACCCTGGGGCTACTTCACCCAATCCTGTATAGAATTATTTCTAAGAGTCAGAGGTAAAACTATGCCATAAGTTACTGTGTTGTTGGTGTCATCTATCTGCAGCTCAAGTCCCACTACTCACTGGTGAGGCCTTCTACTGGCCATTGAGTACCTTTCTCAAGACAGCATCATGTGTGTCCTATCTTGATCTCAGTGCAATTCACAATGCCATAAAAACCCACTACAAATTACATCAAATGTAAATGTATTGTCTGTCTAGGTTCTTAGGTATACAGGGAACGTGTAGCCTATTCCCAGAAAAAGCCATGGGCAGATGCCAAATGAAATGTCAGCCAATTATGTACCAACAATTTTCACTGTGCTGTATCCTCCTGCATACAGTGGAAAAATCTACACATGCAATTAGCACAGCTGAATAAACTCCAGCACACTTCGTGCCAGAGTTTATTTTTCCTGGGCACAGAGTTTACATGTTGAGCAGGGGCAGAACATCCCCAGCTGGCAGAAGGTCTAAGATTTAGCCTGCCAGCCCAGGGCTGCTCCAACCCAGCTTAACAAGCTGGAAAAGGGGTTGGCTGGGGCACAAGGGTGATACAGCATGGGGCTAGCCAGCAGGCATCCCCTGCACTGTAGTAAGTACCCTTGTTCCCCAGCCAGCTCTGGTTATTCCAGCCAGCCCTGGAAATAAGTTCACCATAGGGTAGTACTTGTGTCAGGCAAACCAACTATCTGATGGTTAGAAAATAGTATTTAGAGGTTTCCTTTTGGGAATTGGCTTGTAGGTAAAGTAGATATTGCATTAGAACAATGGCCCAGGGGAATGGCAAGGATTAATTGATTTCTAAAAGCCTGTTTGTGTCAAAGTTTCCTTCAAGGTCCACTGTGGCTAAAGCCAGTAGACACACAGGCTGGAAACTGAATGCATGAACACTTCCATAACAGAGATAAAGGACTCTGAATCATTGGCACTAGATCAAAGTGCTTAATTGCAGAACCTTTGGGGGGTTTCAGTTTTGGTGAACAGAACAAATTAGGCGGCCTAGTAAATAGCCAAATTAAGATGTGTGCATGTGATGGGTTTGTTGTAACAAAGAAATATGCTGACAGGACAGAATTTGGACAGTATGATGACCACAGGGAAACCAATCAATGATGCCCAGAGATGAAGAAGACCAGAGGAGAACAAGGATACAAAAGGAGGGATTTTAGAGCAGCAAAGGGTCCCCAAGAGGGGAACCCAAGGTAACCATGGACAGAGGGCACACCGCCAGTGGGGGAGGATGGGCCTCAGCCTTTGACCTCCAGGCTGCTGGCATCTGACGTTCAAGAAAGAACCTTAGAGTGAAGTTCATGTACTGGCCAGACATACCTTCCCCCCTGTGACAGCTCTATGACTGGTAGGTATAGAATCTGCTTGCCTTGACTGCACTATTCTTATCTGCTATCACTGTGTATCAATAAAATTTGCCTATTATCAAATGGAGAGGTCAAAGTTGGTCTGAGGGTTTGGCTTCACCCAGAAGAAGTTATCTGGGTCATAAATTCAGTGCCAACACTATCCTACCATAGAATCATAGAATCAATGAGTCGGAAGGGACCTAGACAGATCATCGAGTCCAACACCCTGCCATGGGCAGGAATGAGCACTGGGGGTGGGAGGGGTCATAAGACCCCAGCCAGGTGCCTATCCAGTCTCCTCTTGAAGATTTCCAGGGAAGGTGAGAGCACCACCTCTCTGGGAAGCCTATTCTGGCCACTCTTACAGTGAAGTAGTTCTTCCTAATATCTAACCTAAACCTATCCTCCCTCTTGCGGAGACTGAAGAGATTCAGGTCCCTCAGCCTCTCCTCATAGGGCTGGCCATGGAGGTCCTCAACCATACGAGTGGCCTCCTCTGGACCCTCTCCAGATTCTCCATATCCTTCTTGAAGTGTGGCACCCAAAACTGGACACAGTACTCCAGCTGCGGCCGCATAGAGGGGGAGCAAGACCTCTCTGGACCTGTTAGTGATGCCCCTGTTGATGCATGACAAGGTGCGGTTGGCTCTGCCTATTGCTTTGTTGCATTGGCGACTCATATTCATCCTGGAGTCAATCCTGACTCCAAGACCTCTCTCTGCCTCTGTGCTGCCGAGAGGGTCAGCCCCTACCCTATAACCATCATGCTGGTTCCCTCTCCCCAGGTGCAGCATTCTGCACTTGTCCTTGTTGAACAGCATCCTGTTCAGATCCACCCACTTCTCCAACCTATCCAGGTCTGCCTAGATGCAGTCCCTGCCTGCCAGTGTATTCACTTTACCTCACAGCTTGGTGTCATCAGTGAACTTAAACAGGGTGCTCTCCACACCCTCATCCAGGTCGCTAATGAAGATGTTGAACAGCACTGGCCCAAGGACCGAGCCTTGGGGACTCCGCTGCCCACAACCTCCCAGATCAACATCGACCCATCCACCACCACCCTCTGGGTGCACCCCTGGAGCCAGTTTGCCACCCATGTGACTGTGCATTCGTCAATGCCACAGTCCCTCAGCTTGACCACCAGAATTGAGTGGGACACTGCGTCGAAGGCCTTCTGGAAGTCCAAGAAGATGACATTGACTTCCTCCTTCACATCTAAGCTTTCTGTTACCTGGTCATAGAAAGAGACCAGGTTAGTCAGGCAGGATAGGCCTGCCACGAACCCGTGTTAGTTACCCCTCAACATCACTTCCTCTGCAGGGCTCTCACAAATGTGTCCCTTGATAATTTTTTCAAAGACCTTCCCCAGGATAGAAGTGAGGCTGACTGGCCTGTAGTTGCCAGGCTCTTCCTTCCTCCCTTTCTTGAAAATAGGGACCACATTGGCTCTTTTCCAGTCCTCAGTGACTTGGCCCGAGCACCAGGAGTCCTCAAATAGCTGTGGCAATGGCTCTGCAATGACACTAGCCAATTCCCTCAGCACCCGCGGATGAAGGTCATCAGGGCCTGCCAACTAAGCCCTCCAGGTAATCTTTAACTAGGTCTGAACTAACAGTCAGGTGACTTGCATCCTTCCTGGGCCTCTCTACGCTGTCACCTGAGAGCACCCCATTGTCAGTTGACAGGAACACGGAAGCAAAGAACTTGTTAAAGAGTTATGCCTTCTCTCGTGTGTCCATCACCAACAGCCCTGCCCTGCCCTGTAGGGGTTCAATGTTACCCTGAGACTTCTTCTTGCTATCTATATACTTGAAGAAGGACTTTTTGTTAATCTTAATCCCAAAAGATAATCTAAGATCCAGTGCTGCTTTAGCCTCCCTTACCAAATCCCTACCAGCTCGGGTCAGGGAGGTGTACTCCTCCTTTGTCCCTGCCTCCTGCTTCCACCCTCAATGTGCTTTTTTTTTTGCCCTCAGGCCAGCCTGGACGTCCGTACTCAGCCATGAAGGTTTCGTGGACCCTTTTCCCACCTTCCTGCGCAGTGGAATTGTGTCCTGCTGTGCCCCAAGGATAGCCTCCTTGAGGAAGGACCTCCTTTCCTGGACCCCCACACTAGCTGCCCCCTGGGCTCCAAGTGCCTCCCTAACCACTGCCCTGAGCACATTGAAGTTGGCTTTCTTAAAGTCAAGCATTTGTGCTGTGCTAGTTACCCTCCCCACCTTTCTCTGAATAGCAAACTGGATCATTTCATGATCACTGTCCCATAGCCTCCCTTGTACTTGCACATCTCCCACCAGGTCGTCCCCAGAGGCTAACACCAGATCCACTATGGCATTTTCTCTAGTGGGGATGAGTATCTCCTGCATGAGGTATAGGTCCTGTATGCATATCAGGAACCTTCGTGAGTGGCTAGACCTGGCCAACTGCTCCTCCCAGTTGATGTCAGGGTAATTCATATCCCCCAGGACCACAACATCCTTTGCACGCACAGCCTCCCCAAGCTGCCTGGAAAATTCCATATCCAGTTCTTCCTCCTGAACTGGTGGCCTGTAGTAACGCCCTACCACCAGATCCCTCTCCCCTGCCCTCCTTGGAGTTTGACCCACAGGGTCTCAGTGAAGCCTTCCTCTGGTCCCATTTGGAAGGCAGAACTGGTATACCGTTCCCTAACATAGAGCGCAACCCCCCCCCTCACCTTTTTCTCATTCCTATCTCTTCTAAACAACCTATAGCCCTCTAATTTAACAGAGTTAAATTAGTTTACTTTAGCCTAACAGCACTGCTCATATAGACAGTCATGTTTTACAGTGGAGCTGATAAGTTAACTCCACAGTAAAGTGCATGTGTAGATGCCCTAGACTCAAGAACAGAAAAAGAAATCAAGTACAGACTATTTCTAACTTTCACATTAGCATCTCACACTGAGTTATACTTGGATTCCTTATTAGACAAAGCATATTATATCTGTCACAGATGATAAAACTATATAAATGAATGAATGTAAGCCATTTATTGGTTTATGAACCTAAAGTCCCACAGAGACTGCTGGATTTGGCAAGCAGAACGATGATCTAACTTAAAAGTAAGATAAAAATTGCATCGACTAGGACCGGAATTTCTATCTGAGATGGTCTGTAGACAGATGTTATTCCAGTGAGCTGACTGTGTTCATTGTGTGTTCTTTACTGTGCTTTCCCTGGGAGCTACCATCATCATCACCAAACATTTAAATATAAGCAGAAACAAAAGGAGGCACCAGGAATCCAAGAGAAAACTGGTGATGTGTGTGGCAGCTCATTCAAGCTGGAAACACATTAAGGGTTTGTTTAGAGGTTCTTCTATTTTACCACCTAGACAAATATCCTTTTTATCATAAAATCTCAGCTTGCCCCTTACAATGTCTTCCTTTTTTTTTAACATCAAATAAATATAAATATTTCAAAACCCATCATTTCCTGCAAGATTGCATTATTTCACCTAGCACTTTATAAAGAAAAAGAAAGAAAAACATGAAAATATGATATGAATAATTTTTGTGGTGCTGATGGCACAGAATTAAATCTGGATTCAGTTTGCTCAGAGATAGTGGCAGTAAGAATATTTAAAAAGCTTAATTGCTCAAATAGGGCATATATATGAAAACATGAAGAGGAGAGATGATACTTATGGCATGCCAAGACAGGATGTGACATCCAAATTTGTGAATCTCGTAACAAAGCTCCCAGTGTATAACTCACTGAGGGCTCTAGGATGCACAAGCTGGCATAGTGAGTGTGTGGAAATAGAGGTTAATATCTTTTAGGATTTGTCTTTAAACTCACAAAGATGCAAACATTTATTTATCAGCAGAGCAGCAGGTTGCTAGTACCGCATATGCCAAAATATGATTTGGCTGAAATCCTGAGACAAAGCCCTGTCTGAGACGCACTGATCAGTCTGGAGCATTTAAATGACACACTAGAGGTTTAAAATGAAGGGGTCTGCTCTCTGAGACATCTGTGGGAGAATCATTAACCCTATTATCAACAGGTTTCCTGTACTCGGTCGGGAGGCAGTACTTTTGTTTCTCCTTTTCCAGCTGAGAGAGTTCCCAATTGGGTTGTTCACTTACGTACCCACCTATGTCGAAGTTCAAGCTCTGAACATGTTAAACTATTATTTGTAAATTAAATTAAATTAATTGTAAAACTATTTAGCAGCTATTATGCTGCTAAACTATTCTGCTCTCCAGGCTGGAAATTTGCACATTTCTAGGAGCTGTGCTGCTGCTTTGTAAGGCAGTGCACACCCCTGCTTGTGCAATTCGCAGTGGGACACATTGTTCCACTGCTCCATATTCTGCAGGAGGTGCTGGCTGGAGGAAAGGGTGCCTCAGTATGGAGCTAGCCAGAAGGCAACCCCACGCTGAAGCACCCTGTGCCCTAGCCAGTCATGTAGAGACATATTGCAGCTACTTCCCAGCTGGCTGGGGCACAGTGTACCTCAAGACAGGGGAGAAGGCAGCTTTGGGACTTGAGCTGTCTGCTCCCCTGTCTTTACATTTGACCTGGCACATGGCACTTTGGTGTGCTTTGTGCCATTTTTTTTCAGGTTTTTTATTTGCTACTGGGAAATCCTGGTAGCAAATTTTGCCCCAGCACTGCAAATTACCAGCAGGGCGCACAGTTTAAGGTGCAACATGTGCGGTTTGTGGTATCACAAACCACATGTACCTGCACATCTGGATCTGGCCAGTGGGTTTGGTAGAGGGGCAAGAATACTGTGACCAGTGTAGTTATTTTTTCACTGAGTGGTCCGCTCCACCACAATCCTCGGGTGACAGAAGAGCACACATCAATTGCAGATGCTTCTGGTATAGGCTGTCCTATTGTACACGGTGAAAGACCTTGCTCCCTGATCTCTACATCTACATACCTGATTGGCTGTACACAGGGCCTAAGATTTGTTCTCAAGAGCTAGTTACCACTCCGTGTTCTCTGAGGAACCATAGAATGGTTTATTATTTATTTAAGCTTTGGCATTGACTGTAAGAGGATGAGTATTCCCTCCTAACTGGGGGACAATTCAGGGCCTGACAACAGCCTAGCTGGTAGGGAAGAGTCTGGTTTTGCAGCAGAAAAAATATCTGTATGGAAATTAAAGACCACTATATTATGCATTAAGACCTAATATCCCTCATTCATTGATTCAACCTCTGCTAAAAACCATAGTGCCTCTAACGGGAAACCACTGGTGAGAACTTCTAGATTTACTAAGGCATTATGATAACGGGGGGAAAAAATGTATCCATTGAAAATGTGTATAGATATTAACATGGAACATAATATTCTCACCCATAAAATGGCAAAACATAATTAAAGTTTCAGAGCTATTAAATTAATAAGAGCTGTATTTGTCTGAAATAACTGGTAAACAGCAAACCCCGTGTTCTGTTCTGTGTTGCTAATGGAGCAATCCCATGTCTCAGGGGCAGTAGGAAGATGAAGTTGCAGGCAGTGGGAGGATGAAGGCTAGCATAGCCCAAATTCAGCTGCTGGAGATAAAGTGGGAGTGTGTGCGAGTGGAAAACTCTCTCTACATAGCTTCATCATTAAAATTTCCCTAGCATGAGCAGAAAAGTTATTAACTTCCCAATAAAAAAATGTTTAAATGTCATTAAAAAGTTTCAGTTGTATCATAATTCTCCTTAATGGTGCAAATTCCAGCACTGGTCTTCCATCCTGAAATTGCATTTTCAAAGAACCCTGTGCTTTAAGTCTCAAATTACCTAATTACCATATTTATTGCCAGATTCTGTTTTCTAATCCCTGATGACTTTGTCAGATACATTTATGTTCTTTTCATTTTACTCTCATGCAAGGACATACAGTAGTTAGTAAGGGTAGCATGTTGCAACCTGAACTGGCTAGGTGGATGTTATCACACAGTATTAATGCTGAGTTAGTTCCTGTGCACTGAAGGCTCTGTGGATTGTACACACCCCCACATGAAAAATTATAGCTGCTTCTTTCACTTAACATTTATCAGTGTTACCCTTACAGTATGGTCACTGTAATTGATATAAATTAAACTTAAAAAATAAACCACTCAATCTCAAGTTGGCAGCACCGAGAGCAGTTTTATTTCACTGAAGGTTCAAAGAGGAACTGTTCTTCTACTTCTTGACTTCTTCCTTTAATTAAAGCATTGCCACAAAAAATGTAATTTCAGAGAAGAGATAAAATATTAATAAAAGTAAGCATTCGTTCAGTCCAAGGGTAAGGCAATTGGACTTTCAAGACTGTTAAAAGAATCATAGAATCACAGACGTCGGGTCAGAAGGGACCTTGTAGATCTTCAAGTCTGACCCCCTTCCAGGGCAGGAGAAAAACTAGGCTCAAATGACTCCAGCCAGGTAGGCATCAAGCCTCTTCTTAAAGACCCCCAGGGTAGGAGCCAGCACCACTTCCCCT
>NW_017728886.1:254172242-254181500 GCF_001723895.1 Crocodylus porosus | reverse complement strand
GAATATGACCCATCCACCACCACCCTCTGAGTACGACCCTTCAGCCAATCTGCAGTCCATCTGACTGTGTAGGCATCAATGCCACAGTCGCCCAATTTTTTAATGAGGATGGGGTGGGAGACGATGTCAAAGGCCTTGCTGAAGTCCACAAAGACTACATCCATGGCGACACCTTCATCCAGTGCTTTTGTGACCTGATCATAAAAGGCAATCAGGTTGGTCTGACATGAGCTGCCCCTAATGAAACCATGCTGGTTGCCCTTGAGCATCGTCCCTGAAGCCGGCCCATTTCAGATGTGCTCCTTGTGATCTTCTCAAAAAGTTTCCCTAGGATTGAGGTAAGACTGACGGGCCTATAGTTGCCCAGGTCCTCCCTCCTCCCTTTTTTAAAGATGGGGACCACGTTGGCTATCTTTCAATCATCTGGCACCTGACCCAAGCACCACGAGCACTTGTAAAGCCATGCCAAAAGCTCTGCAATAACCCCTGCTTGCTCCCTCAACACCCTGGGGTGGAGATCATCTGGACCCGCTGACTTGAACACGTCCAGCCTCTCCAGAAGCTCTCTAACCCGGTCCTTCCCAACCTGAGGTCTGGAGGCATTCCCCTAAAGTCCATCTTGCATCACGGTGGGTAAGTCCTGGTCCCTGCACAAGAAAACAGAGGTGAAGAATTGGTTAAAGAGGTCTGCTTTCTCCTCCGGCGCAACCACCAGATTGCCCAGGGGATCTTGCAGGGGCCCTACATTTCCCAGTGCTTTCTTCATCCTCCCTATATATTTGAAAAAGGACTTTTTATTATCTTTGATCTTGAACGCTAGTCCCAGCTCTATGTCCACCTTAGCTTTCCTGACAGCCCCCCTACAGGTCCAAGCAGAGGAAATATACTTCTCTTTGGAAGGTACACCCCCCTTCCACCGGTTGTACACCGCCTTTTTAGCAATCAGGCTTTCCCGGATGCTTGGTGAGCCGGGGGGCTTTCGTGCACTCTTGCCCCCCTTGCTTCTTGTTGGGATGGTCACCCTTTGGGCCCTGAGTATTATCTCCTTAAGGAATGACCACTCATCTTGGGCACTGAGTTCCCCTGCTTTCGAGAACCCCAGCCCCTCTCCTACTAATCTCCTCAACTCACAGAAGTTGGCCCTCTTGAAGCCTAGGGCTACCACCTTGCTGCAGGCCCTTGACACCCTGTGCTGGATGGTGAATTCCAGCAAGCGATGATCGCTATCACCCAGGTGGTCAAGAACCTGGAGGCCCCTTACCAAGTTGTCGCCTGTGGCCGGGACCAGGTCCAACAGGGCATTTCCTGTGGTGGGACTGTGCAACTCCTGAATTAAGTAGAAGTCCTGTATCTCGGCCAGGAACCTCCTGGAACAGTCCAACCTGGCTGACTGTTTCTCTCAGCAGATGTCTGGGTAATTTAAATCATCCATAACAGCTACATTCCTTGCCTTAAGTGCCTCTGCAAGCTGGCCTGAAAATTCCCGGTCCAGGTCGTCCCCTTGGTTGAGGGGTCTGTAGTAGACCCCCACCGTTAGATCCTTCTCCCCACAGCCCCCTTGTATCTTGACCCAGAGCATTTCAGCTTGCCCCTCCTCTGACCCCATTCTGCTGGCAGAGGATGTGTATTGCTCCTTGAAATAGAGCGCCACACCCCCACCTTTCCTTCCTTCTCTATCCAGCCTGTAAAGCCTATAGCCCCTAATGCTAACTGCCCAGTCGTGGGATGAATCCCACCACGTTTCTGTAAGCCCTATTATGTCTGGGTCTGAACTGGCTATTCTGAGGGCGAGTTCCTCCTGTTTATTCCCCATACTACAAGCATTGGTATATAGGTATTTAAGGCCTTGCCTAGCTGCGTATGCCACCCCCTGATTTGGGAGACTGTCTGGACCCCTGTTTCTTACCTGGGCACTCCTTCCATTTGTCACATGTCTTGCTCGGGTGGTGTCTCCTCATCTTCCTGTGGCCCCCTCCCCCAGTGAGGCTAGTTTAAAGCTCATTGTATGAGATCAGCCAACCTGGAAGAGAAGACACACTTGCCTTTAGGAGAGAGGTGAAGCCCATCCCACCCCAGCAAGTCTCCCGCCCAAAAGCATGGGTCATTATCAAGGAACCCAAGGCCTGCCTGGTGGCACTAACTGTATAAGCACTGGTTGACCCTGCCAATGCAGGTCTCATGTCACCTTCCCCGCCTACTCACCAGAAGAAGAGAGGAGAATACCACCTGCATCCCTGTCTCCTTAAGCTTGTCCCCAAGAGCCTTGAAATCCTTCATAATGTGGTCAGGGTTGCCCTTGGACACTCCATTCATTCCCATGTGGATGACAACCATGGGGTACTGGTCTGCAGGTCGGATGTGGGCCAGGATCCTCTCCATGATGTCTCTAATCCGAGCCCCAGGCATGAAGCAGACCTCTCGCATCATGGGGTCAGTCCAGCAGATGGGACCTTCCCTTCCAGTCCTCATAGGATGGAGTCTCTGATGATGAGGACCCGGCATTTCTTTCAACTGTTGTTCACTCTCTGCCCATTCTTTGTCATGTGGGGAGTGGCATCGTCCCTGCCAGAGGCAATTTCTCTGTCTTTCTGCGTCATAGCTGCCAGGGCATCGAACCTGTTCCCCAGGTGAATGTGGGGAGCTTCCACCACTCTAGGACTAGCAGCTCTGGATTTGAACACCTTCTGCCACTCCTGCATTGGATGCATCTTCTGTGGGGGCTGTACAGTGGGCGACCGGGCCTGCAGAGAACAGAGATAGGCATTAATTTCATCCTCTGCATCCCTGATCCCCCTCAGCCTGGAGCTCCCTCACCTGCTCCTCCAGGGCCCTAAGTCGTGCACAGGAGGGACAGGCAAGGGGACCACCAGGGCCCCCCCCACCAGGACCCCACTGAGCCCCCCCCACAGACAGGGGGGCAAGGGGCCACTGACCTCGCCATGAACTCCGTCGGGGCGGAGGCCTTAGAAGAGCCCATGGCAGGCGGCAGCGCCAGGGCGGGGCCCCTGGCAGCCTCACTCCACGTCTGCACCACGTCTGCAGAGCTGCACCTACAGCTTACGCTCGCTGGAGGTACCACTCTTGGCAGCTACCTCGTGCCCACCTTATGCGAACGCCAGCGCAACGCGAACGCGGCTCAGGAGCACGGCTCCCTGTCAGGCGAGCTAAGAGGGCTCCAAAGGACTTCCCCTCCGGATCTGCCTCAGCTGCGCTGTACCCTCTGCTCCTCTTACCTTAGGAGGAAATCAGCTGTTGCTGCCCCAGCCGCTTTCTTCTCCGCAGCTGCTGCCTTCACCGCCAAGGTAAGGGGGTACACATGTGGCACACGTGCGCCCTGCTCCCTCTGCTCCTGCTCCCCAACTGCTGGGGATAGTGTTCAGTGTTTTAGAAGCCATAAATGTAGGTTCTCTAAAAAGACAGTTTTTAAAACAAAACTATTATAATATTTGCAGCGCTTCTATAAAAAATGACTATGTAGAAATAGGATCACAAGGTTCCATGTAATTTGCCACTCAGTGACTTACAGATCAAGTATAGCACTAGTGTTGCAGTGTCGTTGTAGCTGTGATGGTCCACAGAACACACAAGAAGCATGATTTGCTTGGCAATACATTTTTTACATTGGACTGACTATATATAGTTGAGAAAAGTGTTAGATATGGTGACCTGAGGAAGGGCATTTTTATGCCAGAAGGTTTGTTCATCTCTCTTCCGCCTGTACTGTTGGCCCACTAAAAGATATTACCAAACAGATCAAGGATACCCAGTTTAAAATCTAAACATGTTTTTGAATTCAGGCTGGAACGTGCTAATCAAGCTGGATTCTCACCAAGACTGCATGAGAAATCATTTAATCATTTCCTGTCCCATGAGCATTTCAAGAGTATAGCATTTGTTTCTATCCCTGAGCTGGGATAAAGAGCAGAGATCCTAAAACCTTCTGTGAACTGAAAAATCTGGAAAAAAATTCAGATTGAGTCCACCAATGTTTTATTTCATTATTGACATTTTTGTTTACATTTTGGAAGTATAAATTAACAAACATCTAAACAGCAATTCATTTTTTTCCAGTTAAGATGGAAACGTCCATTTAAGAAGTGTCAAAACATAATTTATAGCAATCATTTATTTTGTTTTCAAAATGAAAAATTAGGTGAAGACCTATCATTTCCAGGGGAGAAAAGAGGCTGCAATTCTTAACTCCTATAGTATCATCTGCACCGGTGATAAAGATTTTGAAGGCTAGATTATGCTTGTGGGAACACTCATGAAATCCCATGCTGTCAGCGGGCTGGCATAGTTGTAGCCATTTGACATTTAATAATTAAACTGAAAAATAAGAAAACAGAATCCTCAACATCATATCAGAGAGGTTCTTCAAGGCCAATGGAAGTAAAAACTACTGTATTTTGTCCCTAAAATCATCATCAGACACGTTCCTGAGCCCACACAAAGAACAAGACCATAAGGTCCCATTTTTAGAATCACATTTTAGAATATAGGCACTCTGCAAAACTGAAAGAGGCATAAAATTGCAAAATACAGATTGGAAAGGCTGATACATTTTAGAGTAACTAGAGCTTGAATTTTGTCATGGTCCCATGGAGAGACAAGGGGCAGATCCAAAGCTAAGCTTATGATAAACACTTCCCCAATTTGGCAGTGATCAGATCTGCAGTTTTGCTACTTTCTAATAAAAGATTAATATGGCTTTTAATAATGACTAAACTAGAAATTAGAGATTGGAGATTAACAATATTAATGGAATAGATCTCTTAGCACAATATTTGGAAAACACGAGACAATGTAAGAACTATAGGAACAGAACAAAAATTCCTTATGGCATCCAAGCACAGTTCTGTCGTGGGTTTAATTCCAGTGAGAATCTCTTTCTCCTCACAACCAGAAATTGCTTCACATTTTGTATAAATAAAAACAAGCAGTAAATTTAAATGAATGGGAATGGTGCAAAAAGAACAAAAAGATGCAAAAAGAAACAAAAAAACCAAGTTTCATTATTTTTACCTTGGAAAAACAAGGCTATTTTGAATGAAACCTGCTTAAAATGGAATGACAGAAACCAAAAATCACATACTACTGTGGCTCATAACAATCTGCTCCTATTTCAATGTCACATCTCAATGCCTGGTAAAGCAGCAATGCCCTTACACTTTTTTAAATGGCAAGGGAAGCACTAATGCACTGGTGGGAGCCACATGCACATGAGAACAGACAGCCTTTATTGATATTACAATTCTTGTGTCCTTAACAAAATAGGAAATCACCTGATAGTTATATTTGTAGTTGCATACTGCGTTTTCAGCTTTGTTAACTTTCCAGGCAATGGTTAGTTTTGACTTTCACTAAAGTTAAATGCTCTGATTACTGTTTTGTATCAACTTGCCTTTGCCAACTTGACTCCAATATGAGAAAGAATGAAAGTAGATTTACAAGTCAGAGGGCATTGCCATTCTAAGCTAAATAGTAAGATGCCAGAGGTGTTGTCTTTATTTGAAGAGTACAGGATGTACTTAAAACACTATGGACAAGCTTTTATTTTATTTGGAAAATAATATCAAACAACTAAGATTACAGTCTACATCACTACCTAATTGCGGGGTAATATTTTTTGTTAAACATTGTGAAGTACAAGTTAACCTGTACTGATCTTCTGGAGTCTGAACAGGAGGCAAAGAAAAAACAAGGTGGCAATAATTTTACTGATAGATTGTTTAGTTGTTTCTTTTTTTTTCCTCACTGGGTTTATCAATATGAGACATTTATTCCTGGATTGTAAGGCCAGAAGGGACCTTGCAAAATCATCAGTTCCAGCCCCCTGCACCAAGTAGGAAAGATAACTGAGGGTCAGGTGACCCCAGCACGGTGACTGTCTAGTCTCCTCTTGAAGATTTCCAGGGATTGCACTACCTCAGGAGCGAGCTTATTCCATAGTCTGGACACCCTGACTGTAAAGAAGTTTTTTGTAATGTTGAGCCTCAGTCAGTTTTCCAGGAGTTTGTGGCCATTACTCCTGGTTTTCCCCTTGGGTGCCCTGGTAAACAGTTGCTTACCGAGCCCTTGATATACTCCCCTAGTGTAACCATAAGCTGCTACTAGGTCCCCGCTCAGCCTTCTTTTCTTCAGAAGAAGGATCCCCAGATCCCTCAGCCTTTCCTTGTATGGCTTGCCATGTAAGAATCTGATCATATGGGTTGCTCTTCTTTGGACTTTCTCAAGCCTGTCCACGTCCTTGTTAAAGTGTGGTGCCCAGGACTGGATGCAGTATTCCAGCTTCAGTCTAACCAGTGCTGAGTAGAGTGGAAGAATCACCTCTTTGGTTTTGCTGGAGATGCATCAATTGATGCATGTCAGAGTACTGTTTGTCACACTAGCTCCAGCATTGCACTGCTGGCTCATATTCATATTGTGGTCTATTATTGCCCCCAGGTCCCTTTCATTCATGGTGCTAGTCAGTTTAGTGCTGCCAATTGTGTAGGTGTGCTGAGAGTTGCTTGTCCCAAGGTGGGGCACATTACATTTCTCAACGTTGAACTTCATCATGTTCCAATCCGCCCAGTTTGCTAGTCTGTCTAGGTCTGCCTGTATCTGTAAGCTATCTTCAAATGTGACCATGCTTCCCCATAACTTGGTGTCATCCGCGAACTTGGCCAGTGAACTCTTCACCCCCACATCCAAATCATTAATAAAGATGTTGAAGAGTACTGGACCAAGCATGAACCCCTGTGGGACACTGCTGCCCACTTCTCGCTAGGATGACACAGATCCATTCACTACAACTCTCTGGGTCCTATCCTGCAGCCACCTTACTGTCTTGGATTTAATCCCACAATCCTCCAATTTTCTCATGAGAACATTGTGGAAAAGTCTTTTGGAAGTCAAGGTATACAATGTCAACCTGTTCTTTCATGTCCAGGTAGCAAGTTACCTGGTCATAGAAAGATGAGGTTGGTAAGGTAAGACCTGCCTGGGATAAAGCCATGATAGCTGTCATTCAGAATCTTACCTGGAAGCTTATCACAGATAGACTCCTTGATGAACGTTCTAGGATTTTCCCTAGGATGGAAATTAGGCTGATTGGCCTATAGTTATTCTACCTCCTGCCCTTCTTGTGGATGGGTACAACACTGACCCTCATCCTGTCCCCGGGGCTTCTCCAGATTGCCATGCATTGTGGAAGAGTTTTGGCAGGGGTTCCGCAATGACTTTGGCCAGCTCCTTCAGCACTCTCAATGAAGTTCATTTGGTCCCACTGACTTCTATACATCTAATTTTTTAAAATTAGTCATACACCAAATCTATGACAATATTAGGAAGGCAATTATTCCTACTGTGCTCATCCTATGCATACCGTGCAGAACATACCAAGCACGATATATTCCTACCGTGCTCATTTACTGAAGAGTAGACTAAATAGCTCCACAGTAAGAGTGCATGTGTAGATGCACAATGTTTATTAAGCTGGAGTAAAGTAATTAACTCTGCAGCAGGACAGTACTGTACTTGTAAATTCAAGTACTTTCATAGAATTATGAAAATTAGGGTTGGAAGGGACCTCAGGAGGTCATCTAGTCCAACCCCCTGCTCAAAACAGGACCAATTTTTCACTCTGCAGCAGTGCACATATAGTCACTGACCCGGCTGGCTAGAGCACAAGGGTGCTTCAGTGTGGGGGCTACCTGCCAGCTAGCCCCACACTGGAGCACACTCATGCCCCAATATGCAGCATGTTGAACCAGTGGGGGAACAGCTCTAGGCTGGCAGGCTGACCCCTGGGTTCCCTGCCAGCCAGGGCTGCTCCAACTTGGCTCAACATGCGGTGGTCCTGGGCTCACATTCAAACGACATACCCAGGAGCAATAAACTCCAGAGCAATTAGCTCTGCAATAAACTCTGGAGCAATAAGAGCCATAGTTTTTTGCTTTGTATGAATTGCATGTCTAGACACACCCACTGGTCTCTGAAGGAATCCCCTAGATCTGTACCAAATGGAGTTCATAGACTGCATAGCCGTTAGGGGCTGGAAGGGACCTCATGAGATCACTGAGTCCAGCCCCACTGCCATATGCAGGAAATCTGCTGGGGTCAAATGATCCCAGCAAGATAAACATCCAAATGCTTTTTGAACGAATCCAGAGGAGGTACTTGCACCACCCCAAGGGAAGTCTGTTCCAAACCCTGGACACTCGGACTGTAAAGAAATTTTTCCTTAAGTCCAGTCTAAATCGGCCTTCTAGGAGTTTTTAGACCTTGTTATGCCTTGGGAAGCCCTTGTGAACAACAGTTCTCCCAGATCCTGATGCCCCCCTACCCCCTTATATACTTATAGGCTGCCACCAAGTCACCCCTGAGCCTGCGCTTCTGTAGGCTGAAGTCCCATGTCCCTCAGCCTCTCTTCATAAGGCTTGCTCTCTTGGCCTTTGATCACGTGGGTGGCTCTCCTCTGGACTTTCTCAAGCTTATCCAAATCCCTCCTGAAGTGAGGGGCCCAAAATTAGATGCAGTACTCCAGCTGCGGCCTCACTAAGGCTGAGTAAAGTGGAAGAATGAAGTCCCTGGTTTTGATTGAGATGCATCGGTGGATACATGCCAGTGTCTGGTTTGCTTCACTGGCCACAGCATTGCATTGGTGGCTCATGTTCACTTTGTGGTCAGTCAAGACCCTCGAGTCTCTTTTGGTCATGGTGCTAGAGAGCATAGCACTGCCAAGTCTATAAGTATGATGCGAGTTTTTCCTTCCCAGGTGGAGCACCCTGCATTTCTCTATGGTGAATGCCAACAGGTTTTGGTCCACCCACCTTATTATCATGCCCAGATTGGCCTGTATCCCCAGCCTGAGTTGCTAACATTTAATAAGAAAGGTAGACATCCTGACTGCCTTGAGTCAGTAAACGTCCCACAACATTTAAAAAAAATAAGGAAGGTTATCTTAACTTCACTTTTCCAGGCCAAACTCTCAAGAACATTCTTCCTTATTAAATTTCCATCATAATTGCAGCTGAATATCTGATCTTATCCAGATCTCCACTTCATAGTTTCATAGTTTCACAGTTTCTAGGTTCGGAAGGGACCTGAGCAGATCATCTAGTCCGACCCCCTGCTGTGGCAGGAAAGAATACTGGGGTCAAATGACCCCAGCAAGGTGTACATCTAGCCTCCTCTTAAACACCCCCAGGGTAGGAGCCTGCACCACTTCTCTTGGAGGTTGGTTCCAGACCCTAGCCATCCTGACCGTGAAGT
>NW_017728886.1:254147226-254171472 GCF_001723895.1 Crocodylus porosus | reverse complement strand
CGGAAGTCCAGGAAGACTATATCCACTGCTACCCCTGCATCTAATGATCTGGTGATCTGATCGTAAAAGGCCACCAGGTTGGTCTGAAACTCTGGTTTCATGCTGACAGAACTTCACTGAAGGCGCAGCTTCATCGTGTTCTGCCAAACCAATGATGCACTTCAGCCCAGACCTGGCTGATGTCAATGGTGACTTAAGTGTTGTTTTTACTATTTGTTTCCATGCCTGCTTCACTCTTGGAAGACTTAATTAGCTTCTGTTTGTGAAGGGGTTTGAGAACCCTAAATAGAAGACACTTTAGCAGTGCAATGCATTATTAGGATATAAAAGCTGGCCTCCAACAAGCATCACTCAAGGTAACAGGCATAAAATACCATCTTGAGGACAAAGAAATCTTAATATAATAACTAAAATTAAAATTACAAATAAAACGGGACACAAAGATTATATAGTCATAATAGCATGCAAAGGCCCATCAGGGTTGGGGCCCAACTGTTGCACACGAGCATATATAACAGACAATCCCTGCCTAAAATTTTACAATCCAAGGCATAAAATATTAATGCCTATTTCAGAAACGGGTAACCGAAGCACAAAGATTAAGTGACTTTATCCAAGGTCTCAGTGTCTGACCACTGCTAGCACAAAAGCAATACCATACCGTATCTGTCAGCAGTGCCCTCAAACACACTGCAAAGTTCTCTATATGCCGCAATGTCCATGCAGTGCAAAGGGTGGCTAGTGAGCCTGAGTGCCAAGTAGTTGGCTGTCAGCAGCACACACATGTGACTGTATAGCTTCTAGTCTGGATGGTAACACACTGGGGGCTATGTGATGTAACTTGAGGGTGCCGCTGGTATCGTGATTTACCTTTACACCATCATAAAGCATTTAAAACTTTACTCTTAAAGGGTATTAAACTATGCTAGGTCCCTTCTAAACATTTTAAAGTTATGCCACTTCAGGTGACAGTTATCTTGGATCCAATTTCCCCATCTCTGAGTTGTATGTCACCTCCGCCCTCCTCCTCCACCCCAGAGGAGGGATGATTTTGTCTCCTGTCCATGCCTCTGCTTGCCAGGCCCTCCAGTGGCAAGTCACAGTTGTGAAGGTCTGAGATGACATTAAGCCTTAACCTGTGATTGCTCTGAATCTGTTCTAAGTTTAGGACAGCATGACATTCCACAGATTTAAAATGTTTTAAAGGTAACTGTAACAGCACCTTAAGTGTGTCCTCTAAACATGACATTTCCGTTAGAGCAAATAATTGATTCTGGGTCTTTCTATTCAAAGGTTAATACTCAAACCACTGGACCATCCTCTCTCTCAAAAAGCACTTTGCAGAATGTGAACATCAATCCCCTTCCCTTTCAGATACTGAACGATCTACCATTCAATCTACCATCCAGCTAATTTTCCCCAACATCCACTTGAAGGAGGATAAGGTAATAACTGAAAGTCAATGGAGCTATGTCAATGTATACCAACTGGGGATGAAACTTGGAAAACAAACTCTGAAAGTAGCAACATTAATGTCAGAGGCTTACTGTTTCTCTGGGGCAGAGATACTAAATAGGAACACTAAATTCAGAGATGATGAACCCAAGTAAGGAAGCGTTAAAGGGAACTCAAACCCTTCCATCGAAGTTCTTTCCTGTATCAGTAAATTTATTTACAACAATTCTAAATGACTTAGATGAATACCATAAAGTAAGGCAATGCAGGAAGATAAGACACAAATAAATAGATGTCTTCAACATTTCCCAGCTACTGCTTAAACTATAGACTACAGCAGTATCTTAGAAAAACAACCTGCCCAACCAAATAAAAAAACACCAATTAAATAATCCCCTTCCTCCACCCTCCCATAAATACACATTTTCCTAAGACCTGGTCTCAAATCTCTAGCAGACTTCAGAATACTTTTTTTTTAATATACTTTAGTGTTTCCTTTGTGCAATAAATGACTTTTCAGGATATTAGAATGTTTTCTACTTTGCAACTGTGTGCAAAAGCCATTTGCTGAGTCAAACATTCACAACTCCACACAGTCAGAGCTAGAGACTATTACTTCACTGATTGATATTTAATCTTCACAGCATCATTGTAAATCATCATAAAAGTAACATGTTTTAACAAATGGGGTTAACTGTACCCAGGAACTCCAGCAAGAAGCACCTCAGCAATGAGTAATCACAAGAAATTGAAATGCTACCATAAGCATTCCTTTTCCTCTCTTCTGCGTGACTGACCTTGGATAAGGAGACCAAACCTCCTAGATGTTTCAGTCCCAAATTTTGGAGCCAGTCCTGGTATCACTGAGGACTCAAGAAATGAGACTTTCGTCCCAGATGTGAAAAATTGGTCCTGGTGCTAAGTCGTGTCCTGCTACATACAGTAAGAGGATGCAGCACGACCCCGTAGGGAACCGTGGGAACATGGCCGTAAGGCTTGGGTGCAGCATCACAGGGACAAAACATGGCAGTGTTCACACAGCACTGAGCCCGAGCTCATGAGCTCTGCTTTCCAGCAGACCTAGAAGAACCCAAATCAAAAATTGTTCAACTGCTTCTGACTGCAAAGGTCTCTGGAGTATCTTCTTGGAAAAGATTTTACTTTTTCAAAGTTGGCTGCTTCAACTGTGGAGCTAAGGCCTAGATTTAAAAAGCACTCAAATGGAAATGTAAAACTCAGGCAGAAAGCAGAGTAGAGTTTTACTTTAAAGATTATAGCATTTGATGAAGTGAGCTATTGCTTACTGAAGATGTGATGTAGTTAAGTCTGTAAGGGGCAACTCTACCCTCTCTTCTGCCTGACTTAAGACTAATACAGCTAACTCTCTCTCTCTCCTAATATAAAACTCTGCTATTTTTCCCACTTTGTATACAACAAACACTTTTCTCCAAAAACACAGGCTGCACAATTTACCCTAAAAACACATTACAGTGAACAGCATCAGTTTGGAATTCAATATTACCACAGCACAAACAAGAATACTCTTAATAATAATGATGAAAGGAAGGTAGTTGCATTATGGCCAAATTCTGCAGTATTTATTTATTCTTTAATTAGACCATGATCTCTCAATAGGTTTATTAACATGCTTAACTTTTTATGTAAGTAATCTCAGAAGGTTAAATCTGAGCACATGTATCAAAATAAAGGAAAGCCAAGGCAATTATCACATGCTCAGGTCTATTACCCTCCTGCCCTCCCCACTGCCCACTTTTCCCTGCACCTCATCTTAACTTTTTGCTGAAACATAATCCAGAGTTCAGGAGTTTTTAGAAAGCATTATGCAGGGTAATTGGATTGCAAACCCTCATCAGTAGGTGTTAATCAGATTCAAAGAGAGTGTCATGGGCTATTTCTTAGTAAATAAACATGCAAAGCAAAGACTTTCTAGGCGGTATATTTAAATGTTAGTCATACAATTTAGTCCACTGGTTCTCTGTATTTATTTATTCAACTTGTATGCCATTGGTCCCCAAAAGGATCAGGGTAGCTTACAAAAAGAAAAAAAAGATTATTTATAAAAGAGAACAATCAACAAACTTAAATGGGGACTAGAATATTAACATAAAACAAAGACCTCCTTAAGGAATACCTCAGCCTAGTTTCATGGTTTCATAGTTGGTAGGGTCAGAAGGGACCTAAGCAGATCATCAAGTCCAACCCCCTGCCATGGGCAGGAAAGCATGCTGGGGTCAAATGACCCCAGCTAGATGGTTGTCTAGCCTCCTTTTGAAGACCCCCAGGGTAGGGGCGAGCACCACTTCCCTTCCCTAGCTTTGTTTGCTAAATGCCTGCCCAAATAAGGTCTTACAGCATTTCTGGAAGATATCAAGGCTTAGGCTCTGGTGAGCCTCAAGAAGGAGGGAGTTCCAGAGCTAAGAAATAGCTGCTAAGACCAACCTCCCACATGTTTTCACCAAGACATGGTATATTAATGGCACCTGCAGAAGATTGCTCTGGGCTGACCTTAGGGACCACAGTGGGGTGTAAGGGAAAAGACAGTTCCTTAGGTACACAGGGCTCAGTGCCTGGAAAGCTACTGGGAACCAGTGTAGACTCTGGAGAACTGGAGCCATGTACTCCTGGGCTAATTACAGAAAGCCAAAGGCTGAATTGATTCTGTCTCTGCAGGTTAGTTTAAGATGAAGAGATTAAACTGTGAAGCAACCGGACATTTACATGTGATTCAGAAAATGCAGCCACATGTCTGCAGTGGCTCAGGCCAGAAACCAGGGGGTGATATGGCATGACTCTCTGGTATGTAGTCAACATGGGCTGTGTGTTTGCGTCCTCTTCCTGCCCCCAAGGTCTCTGGGATTTGCAGTCCAGAACCACAGAAGCAAGACTTCAGGTTTGCTCATCACTTCTTCCTGCTTCCAGACACAGGTGGGGGTTGCTTCCAGGTTCCTCTGGGATTTGTAGCCCAGTCACAGCCAACAGTAAGTTTGAGTGGGGGAAGAGGTGTGTAACCACCCTCCCTGGCCCCATACCCCAGGGAATACCCAGGAGAGCTTGTCTGATAGAAGGATAGCCAATACATTTCAGGCTTTGTTTTTAAATAATAACCAGCCACTAATAACAGTAGTTGGAATTTCTCAGAGTAATACATTGATTTATCCATAGGAGGGAGAGTTGAATTTCTATCTGATTTTATTAAACAACTTACCCAGAAATTCTTCAACAGACATTTTTATGATGAACTCCAGAAGAGCAGACAGCTTGCAATACTGATACTGTGCAGCCAGGGGGCCCCTGTATGTACATCTACGTGTACTGTAGACTCCCTCAGTCTGCCTGGAGACAGATGGCAGCAATACACAGGGAGTTTGGGTCTGATTGGCTGACTCAAACTCCTCAGGATCAGCTTGGGTCTCCCTGCAGCACAGTGCATGATTGTAATGGAGATACATTCTACTCCTTGCTTAACTGGAGAAGCCAAGTCCAGCAAGTAACACGAAGTCTTCTTGGGGAATGGGACAGAGGGATGAAGGAAAAGCCCCCTGGGATGCTAGAGGACTGTAATGCAGCTTTTTTTTAGAAGAGATTGTATACAGACATTTGCTCCCTCAGGAGTGATTTAACCCTGGTTGTTCCCAGGATTATATTTCTCCCAGAGTAGTCATTTTTGCTCGGGGAAACAAAGCCTAAACATAGATACACTCATGATTTCTTCTGGGATAGCAGTGACCCTTCTAGGAGAAACTCAATATCTGTATATGGCCTGAGGAAACTTGCTATGAAATTATATAAGATAGTGAAGATTACCTTTCATTTGCCACAGGGTACACACATCCAATGTTGAAATGCCACAGTCCAGCCATTTGTGTTACTGCCTCCCTCAGTATGGACTCAGGCCTTGGAATAGCTTGGATATTTTGCATGGCCAATCTGTATTCACTTCTGGGTTCTGTGGTTTATTTTGTACTTCCTCCTTCACAGAGTATATCAGACATTTACTGATTCATCCTCACCACACCTCTCTTGCAAAGGTAGTTGGGTTTTATTCATTCAGTTATACAGCTGGGGAAGCTAAAGTAAAGAGGTCACTCTACATCCCAGATTGTAAACCATGACTTAGAATTTGCATATCTATTAGAGGCATTTACTGTGGAGTTTACTAATTAAGTGTGCAGTAAAATTCTCAGTGTTTACACGTGTGCTCCTATTAGGGTGCATGAATCTAATAAATTCTGCAGCAAAGTAGGACTTGTAAATACAAGTCCTATCCCCTGCCAGCTCCTTGCCAGCCAGGGCTGCTGTGACCCAGCTCCATGTGGTACTATCTGAGTGCATGTGTAAACTGTGCACCCAGAAGCAATAAACTGCAGAGCAATAAGCTCCACAATTTATTGCTGCCTCCTAATGACACGTGTAGACATGCCCTGTGTCACCAAATTCCAAAAGTGACCACTAATTTGGGCACTTCTATATTCAGACACATTTGTAGACATGCCTCTGGGCTGACAGTTTTGTGTGAGTAGCGCTCCCAGCTCTCAATAAATGCAGCTCCCATTGGGTGACTTACTCCTGATGTGCAACAGTATAAATGAGTCAGGTTCACTGCCTGTCCAGGGTTGTCCCAACATACCAGAGAACAGGACTTGGCCCTTACGTCATAAAGTTACTTACACTGTTGCCCAGATTAAGATCAGCAGGAGGCTTGGGGGATGGGGGACTGTTTTTTTTATTAATATTCTCTGCTGAATCCCAGCCAACATAAAAATGTGCTAACTTTTGAAACATATTCATTTGCATGTGAATTTGGTTAATTTGTGTGTGTGCTTTTAAATTAGTCATTATGTAAATTCCCTTGATATCTTAAGCAGAATAAGCTCCGCTATGTTTAACTTTAAATTATTTTGTGCAACTCAGAAAACGGAACAATCATAAAAGAATACCCAGGAGAGCTTGTCTGATGGAAGGGTAGCCAATACATTTCAGGTTTTGTTTTTAAATAATAACCAGCCACTAATACACAAGTTGTAATTTCCCAGAGTAATACATTGATTTATCCATAGGTGGGGGAGTTGAATTTCCCTCTGATTTTATGAGCTGCTGTCTTTGATATTAAGCCACTGAACTTCAATCAGATATCTGTCAATCATGGTTTAGAAGCAGCAGCTGAGGTACAGCATGGAAAAAATATCATTTTTATGTACTGTGTGGCCCAGCGCTGTTTTATGCATTGCTTTGTTCAAGGAAAATCTCAGTGTAAATCAGTCAACGTGGTTTTCTTCCACTGAACTGGAAAAAGGAATGATGTCAAAGGACAGAATAATGTTTGGTAAACCATCAATTTTCACTTAATAGGTAAACTTCACCTCTAAGCATGTGAGTCATCCTGATAAAGTCAGTGGCATTAATCATGCTTTTAAAGATAAGTCCATGCTTAAGTCCTTCGCCAGATCAAGGCTTCAAAGAGCACATGAATTACTTTGTCCAAATATATGGCCTAACCTTGCAAAACTTTACTTAGGGATGAGTGGTATTTACTCACATAAATAGTACTACTGAAGCCACCATCATCACTGGAGGTGATGGATCCACGGATCTGAAGGCACTGGCATTGATGGGACTATCGTGCTTTCTGTGTTAACTATACTTCTGACGCCTTTGTGGCCTCTTCTGACCTGCATAGGTCTCAGGACTCCAGTAGTCACTTTTCTCAAGGCAGGAACCCACATTCCTTTCCTTCCCAACGGTGACCTGGAGCCTGGGTGCCAGAAGCAGCATGACCGTGTTAGTATGCCACTCCACCTAGGTTGAATAGCCATGTAGAGAAGCAGGGGATAGAAACTCAGGTCAAGAAACACTGCATAGATGGCATTACTGTTTCCAAAACCTGAGCTAGCTCATTCTGAACTAGCTTGCATATCTGCATTGTGCTGCTTAGGCAAGAGTTCAGTGCAGGACCTGCAGCTCTGCTCTTTTGCAGAGATAAAGGGTGAACCAGCAACAAGCCAAGCAAACTAGTAATTATATAAAACAAAAGGGCTGTGGTTACAGGTCATGCTATGTAACCGCTGTGACGTGCTACATTGCTATAGCGACTGTGTGAGTCTGCATGTGACCAGCAGCTACTTTGCTGTCCCATTATAGCACACCACTATGGCAAAGTAATAGCTAAAAATAACTGCACTGCACATACGTATGGGCGGTTACTGCACTATGCTTTAGTACTGCCACAACGTCACTGTGGGGCAACTTGGAGATGCACCTAAGTAGTACAAAACAGCTTGCATGTGTATCCAGCTTACCACTTATCACCAGAGGGAACTGGTGAACTCTCCAACTCTTGGATTGAGAGCAGGGCCTTTCCCCTAGACTTGGGCTTTCTTTTGATATCATTTCCAGTTCTTTGTTTGCCAGGTCCCTTGCAGGACAAACCAGCCTACGTTATTTGCTCTAAGGGGTAAACGCTTGTACAGGCCTGTTACTGGCACTAAAAATTTGAATTCAATATCCCTAGGAAACTATAGTTCCCTCAGGAGACTCACCCATTGAGCCTGGAATACAAACTCTAATTAGCTTATAATACAATAATCTTTGAAAATTCATTGGCTATATTGAATATTCCCTGCTAAGGCCTACTCAGGTGAGTATGGATTTGCAGAATTAGGCTCAGGACTATAGTTTTCAATGCTCCTGCATGCCATCCTAGGCTTGGCAGCATCTACTTTTCAGTGAATCATCCACAACATGTGCCAGATACCTACCTTGTTGCAGCAAGTCCAAACTGTAGAGCATTTACCGGCGGCAATTAAAGCAACTGTATTTGTTGCATGCTACAGAATACTTCTTCAAAAGAATTTTCTTTTGGGTGATTTTTATGGGAATCTGTTTTGGGTTGTAATAGTTCCTTAGAAAAAAGATATATGCAAGTACCTGGCTTCCAATGCAAACCTCCCAGCAAGTATAGGAAAGAGTTGTGAAAATCATGCATAAATGAGTGTAAATGAAACTGCAACTCCTATGATTACAGCTGCTGAACGAATGATTAAGAACTGGTGCTCACTGTGCTTAGTGCATCTGAGGAAGGAGAGAAGAACTGACATTACAAAACCTTTGCACTGCTTCATGCAGACTCTGGCTCCTTCAAATTAAGCACAACTCATAATGTCCGCACCCCCTCCCCAGGAGGCATGCACCAGACAGTGATTTATGGAGCTCCTTGTCCACCCATCATGTTTCCTGTGAACGGACGGCAACTAAAAGCCTCCCATGCTGGTTTTATGCCACAGGATGGCTTTATGAAAAGGAAGTGCCTGGTTCAGTGTTTTAACAGTTTTTCATTCCTTTTCCCATTGATGAAGCAGCACCGAGGAAACAGAGTGGAAATCTCTATCATTTCCTGGCCTTTTATTACCACAAAACTGTTCCCAGTTTTTTGCCTCTTTTTGTCTGGCCCCTTACACCTTAAACAATCTCCTATTCCTTTATTCTTTATTCCTCTTCAGCCTGCCTCAGCTCTTCTTTTAAAAAGCTCTGGCGATCTCACCTGTCTGGCAAAGATGTTCAGCACCAGCAAGTACCTTTCCTGTTATTTCCCTAGCACTGCGGACTCTCCTGAAAGCTCGATTCGCACTTGGTGGAACCACGTGACCCCCTTCCCAATAAGCAACACTAGCACTGGGCAACAGCCACACGCGAGTGACTGAAAAATTAATCTGGATTGTTCAATGGTGCAAAGCTACATGAAGAAGATCACCTACTCTGGTTGAAACTGCAGGTTGGAGACATCCTTCTCATGGAACGTGCTGGAGAGTTTTGAAAGAGCTTTCATCAAGACCTTTTTGTGTACCTAACAGACAAGCAGCCCCTCGGTCTTCACAGCACTTTTTCCCTTAGGTTGCATTTCCCTTCATGCAATCCCCATGGCTTACAATCTCAGATAACATCAACATGCAGATGGATGGGACATTAGAAGCTGTGGGGTGGGAAGGGAGTATACTAGGCAGTAGTCACAGCATGCCAAGTGCCCAAGCATAGTCCCATCCTTTATGACATTGATATCATGGAAGTGCAAAATGTTAAGGGAGGATTTGAAGGACTATGAGCTGGCTCGCTTGCATCTGTTCCCTTGTTCCCCACTTCTCGGCAGTCATTCTACATCTCTTGGTCCACAAAAAGGGCCCAAGCTTTGCCACGAATTAGGCTTCACCCTCTAAAATGCCACCCTGATCCCTGCCCGCCCCAGAGGTGTACCTGACAGAGTTTGCCTTTGCAGGCCCAAGTCTCTGGCTGCAGTCCCATGGGGAACAGCAGAGGCAGGACACTTCTGTAAGAGGAGGTGTCACTGTCAAGAGCCAGGTGACTCCCCCCGGCTTCACAACTGCTGCAATTGTGTATGGTGAGTGAGGATTCAAAGACCTGAATTCAACAGCAGTGCAGGGCCGGAGAAGGGTTGACCTGGCTGTTGGTGACACTTGATACCTCTTTGCACAGAATCACGCTGCCCTTCTCCACTCCGTATGCGGCACTTCACTGCACTCCCTGGCTCCATTCTGCTTTCTTCCTTTACTGAGCACACGGGGCTCACGTGCCATACCCTGCTGCTGCCTGTTCATTTGTGGCAGGCATGTCATAGGCTGGCCATCCCTGCCCTACACAGAGGTTTGCAACAAGTCAAATCTTGCAGCCTGGTGTTATTACTTCAGCTTTACAAATGTGGATAAAGGTATCACAGAAGGCCACAAGCAAAGTTCGATTCAGAGCTGTGATTACAACGCAGGGGCTCTTTACTCACCACTAGTCCCAGCTTCTCCAATGAGAGCAAACAGCCCCTGCTTTTACCACTGAGCTCCCTCTCTTTCTGGCCAGAAATGGCACTGGCTGCTCAGTGCCATTTCTGGCCAATGGCTCCTTCAGAAACACAAATCTTTGGGGTACCTAGACGTGAGGTGCCCCTGCACATCGATTGCAACAATTCCAAAACCAGTTTGGAGGCAGGATGGGACTTGCCTTACCTTTTCCTATTTAATTTCTACTAGGAGAAGAATTGTGATCTGGGAAACAAGCTACTAAGCACAGCAAAAGGTAAGAAGGACTTAAAACACTTGAATTAACCCCTCTCATCTAAACAGGTTCCTGAACAATCAGTATGACATGGAAAGCCAAAACCTTTTGCTGGCTTTCCCAACAAGGTTAAAATAAAAACATCCCATTGTCAGTCTTGGACCATGATTCTTGGACCATGATTCTTGGTCTGATCCTCTGGAGACATGTGACAGGATGAGGGAAGCTTCATGTCCAAAGCAGTTCTTTGGAAGAAGTGATACTAACCAAGAGAGATAATCGACTAGCTCAAAGCAATGGGAAAAGCAGAACTGTCATGCAGTAGACAGGCAATCCTTATGGCCTCTTGATGGGATTACAGATGAGCTGTTCAGAAGCAGCAGGGTATTCTGCTCCCTAGTTTGTCTGAAAAGCCAATGCCCAGGAACGTAATAGTCTAATAAACAAACCCATAGTCCCACTCAATCCTTGGCTTTAAGCTACTTCTCAACATCCCATCTGAACTTACTTAGGCTCATTGCCAGCCAGCATGGATTCACTCAATTACAATGTCTAAAGCTGCTCAGATGCATTAACGAAAGAGGGATCCACCATATGGTCTAAGTCTTTACTAGTTACAATCAAACCTCCAGTGCTTTCCAAGAGAGAGCTCCCTCCCTCCCCCTTCTCCCCCGCAACTCCAACACCCACGGCTTTCCACGGTGGAGTGCCCAATTTTACAGATGATATAATTTTTTTTTTCAATGTACAGACCAAATGAAATGCCTTGCACATCTTCAAATATTTAAAATAATTACAAGTGGAAACGAAACAGACAGCGCACGCTGTTCCCTCTGTACACTGGGGGTGCATCTACACTGTGAGTGCAAAGAGCTCTCTTATGCTGCTGAGGCAATAATCTCCTTGTAGCCTCTTCCACTTCACACGTGTCGATCACAGGAATCAAGTAGTGACAATGTCCTCGAAGCAGCCCAGCTGCTGCTCTTGGACACGCTCGAATGCCATGTCTTGAGCAGGGTGCCAGGAGCCCCCCAGGCATGCCCACTGCTGAAGGGTTGTACGCATTAAATAGGAGCAGGGGAGTGAAGTTTATTGCCTTTGGCAGCAAGACTAAGCACCAAAGTGGAGACGTCTCAGGATCTGGACACCCATCACATTTGTGCTGGTATGACTAGATCTGAGTGAGTAACAATGAGGTAGGGTTTACACTGTGGGCATGTCTACATGTGTCCCTATGGCAATGTAGTGATGCACCATACGGGGTCTACACATAGCTGGCGATCATGTGTAGACCCCTATGTTACCATAGCAGTGCACTCCCTCGATAGAGCGAGCCTCTACGGTGACATAGTGGGGAAATCTAAGCGTGCGCTGCCCGTACGACACAGTAATTGCCCATAGTGCACCATGCTTCAGTGCTTCCAAAAGGAAGTACTAAAGCATGGCACTGTAGCAATGTCACCAAATGGTGACATGTAGCTGTGCCCAGTGTATCACTCTTTCTTCACACCTGTATAAAGAAACCAGTTCATGTCCAGAAGGTTTCAAGGAAACTGCACCTCAAGCTGTTGACAAGCAGGAGCTGGGGAGCAGGAGCAGCATCCTGTGATGCAGTAAGTAGATTGGGGGTCCGCAACCCCTGGAGGAGTCCAGCAGAGCCCCTGCAGCTCTCCTGGGGGTACAGGCAAGCCCCTGATATGCCTGCTGGATGACAGAAGGCTAGTGCTGCCACCTGGAGCCAGAGGCAGCACCAGTATTCCCAGCACGAGCTGGTCCCAGCCAGCAGCACCAGCCTCCTGTCACGCCTGGGACCAGTGCCGGGTGCAGCCTGTACCCAGCGCGGCCCCATGGCGCTGAGCCTGGTGGTGGAAGGTGCCTCCCACCACCGGGCTCAGCTCCCAGGGGCTCGCAGCCCCGTGGAACTCAGCCCGGCGGTAGGCGGTGGAGCGCAGCCCCGGCTCTGCCCACTTTCCCACACCAGGCTGAGCTGCGTGGGTCTGGCGGAGCCGACTGGAGTGCAGCCTGGCAATGGGAGGTGGGCAAAGCCAGCACTGAGCCCTGCCAGCCCTCGGCGGCGGGAGGTGGGGAGAGCCAGGGCTGCACTCCCCACCAGGCTGAGTCGCGTCGGGCTGCGGAGCTGCTCGGAGCACAGCACTGGCTCGCCCCTGCCTCCCACCACCTGGCTGGCTGCTTCAAAATTCAAAACACTTCGAAATGTTTCAGCTGGCCTTGTTTCGTCTCAAAGCTGTTTTGAAGCTCTTCGTTTCATTTCGATTTCACTGTATCGAGCTTGAAGCAAGTCGAAACAGCCCTAAAACTTTGCACAGCCCTACTGTCTAAGCAGCTAATGCTGGATCTGACAGCAGCTTGCCTAAAGCAAGCATAGACACAGCAGTGTTTACAATCAGGGTCAACTGAAGATTTCCAGGAAGCGTCATTTTGTTTTCTTCCATGATGACAGCATGTGCTCCTCCCCCTATTTAGCCATGTGTTCGTCTCCTTTTCTAGCTATCAGCAATATTTCACAGCACTTTTCATAGTAGCATGCTTCATAACGAACCCAAACCAAGAGTTCTAGAGCTTTGCATTTCTTTTTGCACTTTTAATACTTTCATCCTCACAATACTCCATGAGGTGATACAATGCTCTCGTCTCAGTGTTACAAAGACACTATTACTTGCCAAGGTCACACAAAGCAGAGGAGAAAACTGAACCCAGGTCCCCTGCATTCTGAGTTGGTGCCCCTTATGCCAGGATCACACTTCCCCTCTAGCTTGTCATTCATTCCACTGTTTATGATGCCTCGAGTTGTCAGGAATAGCCTGGATTACCCCTTGCACTCCTTGCAGGGAAGGGCTACATTTCCAATAGGATATTAAGCATATTTCAAGGCCTTGAAGAGAGGAATTTATCAGTTTTTCTGGTTATCAGCTGCCCGTGCTCATCCACTTTTGTTCCAGAAAAAGTTGTAGCATTCTAGACCTAGAAACAAATGGCAAAATCAGAATGTCAGCCTGAAGCATAACCCAGCTTTATTTCTGATGGGGCAGCCCATAAAATACTGGCTGTTCAAATGGTGTCCAAACAGAAGCAGGAGAATTGGGGAAGCAAAGTGGTGTTTTAAATGGTCTGGTTTTAAAGGTTCAGATCATCACATTCACTCTGAGGAACACTTTAGTGCCTCAATACAAACACTTCTGGGACAAGGGAACTTGGCAAATTATTGGTCCTGGGTCTCTGATCAGAAAGGAAAAAAACAAGTCCTAAATGAAGAGAGATCTTTAAGAAACTTTCTCCCTTTGATTTGAGAGACATTTTCACTAGTTGGTTCTTTAATTAGAACGAGCCTTTGGGAGTATCTATACATCAAATATCCATCTAACACATTAATGAGATAAGGAATTCTTTAAAATATAGTGTATGGGGCCAAAACATTAACTGCTCCTCTTTTGCATACTCATCTATAATAAAAGAGGATGACACTATGGTTCAGTGAATGAATATTTTTCTGACCTTTACATTTATTTCTAGTTCGCTGATGTGTCTAGAGCGATCCTGTCACTCTTTCAAGTGTACTCAAGATTCATTTTCATTTTAACACAAGTAAATGTTTTAACAGAGATGGGTCCTCGTAAAGCATCAGGTACAAATCTCTACCCTGAGACACTGAAATGGCATCTCTAGCCTTTGGGGAGCAGGTAGAGGAGCTAGACAGTTGCAAAGGAGAAGAGCACTAATAGTACTGTAGCCACAAAACAGTCGCCCTCCTGCACGTTGTTCCACTTGCTCTTTTGAGTTCTTCCATGCAGCTTACAGTACTCAGACTTGGTAGTTACAGATGCATGGCTGGCTGTGGTCCTGGGAGTATGATGCTATTTTCTGTGCAGTCACAGTTTGAGGGGGCCATTTGGTTGATGCCTGTCTGAGTAACAAGCAGTCCCAAAGAGAAAAATGAGCAAGGGGTATGGCTCACTTTAACAATCTGAGGGCATATGCTCCCGAGACTAGGTTATAACATAGAAGAAAGTTTTGCAAGTTCCCTGCACATTTCATTTTCACTACGTACGTGCAAGAGTAAATATTGGTTTAGGAATTTGGCTTTAGGCACCTTCATTTAAAAATGTTGTCCTGGGATTTCATCCCTGCTGAAAAACCATGGGCATTTTGATGGCTCCATATACAAATAATTAATAAGAAACTAACGACCAACCAGAGTTAGATTTGAACTAACGGCCTAGAGGTGAAGAGCGCTGTTGCCTAGTCTCAATCCCCAGAGCAAACCACTCCTCTATTAGGATATTACTTTTGAGCAAAAGTTTTAATAACGTGTAATATCTCCGCACTTTTGAAGCACAGCACAATTCTGCAGTTTACAATCCCATCTGGGCCTGTGTTAGTAATTTACCAAAGGAAAAATATACCCTCTGGGAAAAGAAAAAAAAATGTCATGTCAACTTCAGTGTTAATGCAGATTCTTTTAGCTAGAGTATATTTGAAAAGAGCAAAATAAAACAACAACGAACCAAAAAACAAAATAACCCCACCTCCCAGTTTAAAAATGCATTTGCAAACATCATGAAAGTACAAAGCAAGGGAAACTGTTGCAATGGTAATTGCTTTCTCAGCTTCTCTCATAAAATGCTGACTGCTCTGAAGGATATGCTTTAAACTACAGTGAAAAGAAATTTGCCTCAAATCAGCCAGATGAGAGATTTATGTTCCAGGAACAGAAGAGGATTTGCAAAGTGTTCCTGATGATTTGGCCCCAGACTGGCCAAGAATGTGGATTCCAGGGGAAGAAGAGGAGGGCGATAATGCTGTAGCCCAATAAATATAATCATAATACAAACACACACATCTCAAGAATGGGAAGAACAATCAAGATTCGAAGTAAAGACCAGCAAGTAGGCATGCTAGATACATCTGCCTGCTTTCCTCATGAACTATATGAGGCGAATGCAAGCATCAGATACTGAGTCAGTCGGATGAAGTCATATCGGTAGCGAAGGTGCTTCTAGTTTGCTTTGAACTAAATCATTCTGCATTTGAAGGTAAAGGATTGTACTCTACAATCTTTCAGTTTTGAGCGTAAGATTTCCTATGAGTCTGGACCAGATCACTGTGGTGTTCTCATGTATTAGATCTTCATCCAATGATCGCAAAGCACACTGCAAGTCTGCATGCTTGCTTATCGATTATTAGATAGAAGTTGTCCCTGACATCCTGAAATACAGCCAGAAGAGCAGTGAAATGTGAAGAGGTGTCTCACAACACTCTTTGCTACCCATTGGCATGTGGAAAATATTCTGTCCAATTCAAATGTTTAGATACATTTTAAATAGGCAGACTTCCCTTGCCCAAATTGAAAACAGGGCAGGAAAAGGGTGGAGCAATGAGGATTCCAGTTTCTCTCTCAGGGGTCCTGCGCTACCAGAAAGGTATCTTCCTTATTGCTTTAGTTCATGGCTGACTTAGATGGGAGTGCTACACAGAGCATCATCCAAAGGTGTTTCCATATGCTACTCAGACTTCCTCTCGAAGTACTGACTAGGTTGAATCATGCTCAGTTTATGGTGTCGAATGAGGGACTTATTTGCTCATGACTCTCTTTCAACAGCAGACAGGCTTCTCATTACTTTCTGCTAACTGTAAAAGATGTTGTGTTAGACTGGCAATGCCACAGTCTGCAGCATTTTGCATCAGTTGGAAAAAGAGACAGTAAAGGCTGAAGGCTGGGCTCACTAGGCAAAAAGTCAGCAAATGATCTAACTCTTTTATTGTCCTCTCATTTAAGCTATAGTGACCACCCAAAGCCAGGCAGGGGTGAGGGGGTAGATGGTTAAGAAAGAGAGTGCGGGATCCAAGTGAGATCTAAGCACCATGGGATACCCAGGGCAAATGAGTACCCAAGAGAGAGGCATCCATGTGAGATCTGAGCACACTGTTATTTGGAAACCTTAAAATGATTTCCCAAGCCAGTGGATGGCCTACTAGAAGTAAGCAGCAGCTGCAGTATTGTGCTCTTATTTATTATAATACAGAATACTTTCCCTTCATTCCAACCCCAGCACTCGGTTTTTCAGTCTGTATAAAGACAAATATTTTTTATACTTTCAAAAGCGGCAATGAAAGGAAGAGCAATATTACCATAAGGAAAAACTGGATTCTCCCCGAAGGCTTGGTTCTGATGCTAGCATACAAAGGGATGCGGGTCCACATTACCAGGTTCAGCATTTAAGGTTGAACTTGACCTCAATCAAATGTCAGTATCCTGCCTGTCCTTAAGTCTGTGGAAATTTGTATCCAGGGGCCAAATTCTGGGTCTTGGGCCCATGATTAGCTACCGCAGTTGCTGTTTTAAAGTTTGCATCTGGACTAAAAGCAACAGTTCCCATAAGGGACGCATGAACCCTTCAGATGCAGAGGTGCAGCGATGGTGGTCTCTGTCCTTTCCTAAGCGGACGGTGGTGATGCTGGGAAGAAGTCCAGCTAGAGTCACCACTATAAGATTTCCTCCCCAACACAGGGCCCTTGAAGGAGAAGAAATGATCACACTACAACAATCTAAAAAGCAACCAAGGGAACAAAAAAAAGCAATGGAATAGGACAAAAAATACTTTGAAAAACATTTCCCTCTCAGTGACAAGTCTCTGGTACTTACAGAAAGAGTCTGAGAAACACTGAACTTGTGATAGCAGAAACATCCCAAAGAGAGGAGTGGGATTAAAAAAAATTAATAATACAGCCTGGTGGAATTTCTGAAGGCTCAGCACAAAAGCTTGAAGCAGCCTTTTGAGAAGCCGAATCAGCTTTAATTACTGCACTCTGGGTTATTCTTTTAAAATGCTTTTGCTGTGAAAGTTTCTGAGTCTGGGGGAGGGCAATGCTGTTCTCTCCTATCATTTCCCCTCATTGTTACAGACTTCAGCACACAGCGTCTGTGTGAGAGGACAAGCAGATCCTCCACGTCTTTCATTTCAAGTGCTATTTTTTTCCCTTTTCATTAACAGCCTTCAAGAAGAAAAAGAACTACTTAGGGTAGGGTTTTTCTTTTTCTCGTTTTTGGCAGCCCGGGTAAGGCCCTTTGCATTCACAATGCCTTGTTATCTAAAAGCCATTATAATAGAGATACACAGATGCTCATTACTAGTAGCTATGCCATCGTCATGTTTCCTATAACGGTATTTTCAACGCACAATAGACAGTGGCTGATCTGTGCTGAATAGTGAATGTGGGTCCTGATGCTCCTCTGCTTTACTCCAGTGATATCAGCACAGTATATCCGTCTCTCCAACTTGTAACAGCCTAGGAGAGGGGAGAATCCAGCCACTCTGAGCCCGCAGCAGCTCAGCACAACACAGTGGCTACATGATCTTGCTCTCTGACATGGAAGTGTGTGTGTGTGTTGGGGGGTCATTTCAGAGAAACAGAGAATGAGTTTCTGGACCTTCAAAAATGACAGAGAGGAGTTATGTCTGGTAGAGCAAATAAGGACCTGCAATTGGAAAGGAAAGGACAAAGGCCTGGGGGGAGAGAAGGGGAGAGGGAGAGAAAATCTAATCAGCTGCCTCAGCTGAGGTTTAAAAACTTCAGTGGCATGTAATATAAAGGGGAAAAGAGGAGGAACGGCACAAAGAACATCTCAGTGGAAGCCGAATCAATGTCACCTGCTTCTCGCTGAATGGTGTCTGGCAAGTGTTTCTGAAGGTCACTGAGGCAAGCAGTAGTGAGAATGAAGAATGATGACATGCACCGATACAGGGACAGTTAATTGGATGCATAACTGAGGTCTGAACAGCCTCTCTCCCAGTATTCTTTGTGTGGCCGAGTAATACTAGTAGTAACTTTCAGGGGAAAAAAAACAGCTGGCACAGGGAGGAAGCAGGACAAAAGCATCATTTGTCCAAAACTGGGGAACAGCTCAAGCAGCTCTAAGATAAGGTTGGACTCACTGTTTAAGGAAGAAGCTAAGCTGAGTGAGACCCCATGGACAGCAACTGGATCAAGCAAGCAACAACTCTATGCCTGTATCAGCCAGGATCCAAAAGGACCTCTTCTCTGAGTACCAGGGTAGCCTCCTCCTCTGGGTTTTGAGGCTTTTGCTGAGCTTGGCAACAGACCTCTTTACACCGATGCCTAAACAAGAGGCCTTTGAATAGCCACCAGCTGTGCTTTATGACCACTAGTATTTACCTGCTGGGATTTTGAACCAGCAATCAAGACAAGAAAGGTGCCAGCTCATTTTACAAGTCTCTTGTCATCCAAGCCCTTCACAGAAGTGTTACTACAGTGCTTTTAACAGGTTTCCAGTCAGACTATGGACTTGCAGTGATTCTACCACTGCAGAATTTGCCCCTCATTAATTAATTCACAATCAGGCTTGGAACCCCACATAACTCATTCCCTTTGTGCTGGCTGTTTGAGGATTTGTACTCAATCTCAAAGTACCAGATTGTGGGGTCAGCAACTGGAACTGGGGGTGTTATGGTGATATAGTGAGCAGGGTCTCCAATCCCTTTTCGTCCTCTTGTGTATACTAGCTCCTTCCCTTCTCTCTCAGGGTGGAGTCCTGTGGTGCAACTACCCTTAGGGCCAGATGTGGATTGGTAAATTTGGCACCTTGATGAGACTTAGGTAGAATTTAGGTGCCCAGCTCACTGAAAGTAGTCCAGATGAATCCTGCTCCAGTGGCTGCAGAAGCCCTAAATTCAGTTAGTGCATATAGTTGGGCCAGTAAGGATGCCTGAATGTAGGCTTCCAAGTACATAAAAGTCTGAGCTGCTAGGCATCAAACTCCTGCCTAAGTTCCAGTACCATCCAGAGAAGAGCTTGCCCAATTTACACTTCCAACATTATCATAGAATCATAGAAGTCAGGTTGTAAGGGACCTTGTAGATCTTCAAGTCCGACTGCCTGCCTGAGCAGGAGAAAAACTGGGCTCAGATGACTCCAGCCGGGTAGGCATCAATCCTCTTCTTAAAGACCCCCAGGGTAGGAGCCAGCACCACTTCCCTTGGAAGTTGGTTCCAGATCTTAGCTGCCCTAGCTGTGAAGTAGTTCTTATGGATGTCACAGAACAGTACAAAGCAAAATTACTAGGCCCGTGTGAATAGGAAAGTATTCGATTCAGATCTGGCCAATTCAGAGGATGGTGATTCAAATCAATGTCCACATTTGATTTGGCCGAATCAGAGATTTGGTGCTGATTCAGCTCCAATTCAGATTGGCTGGGGAGCTCCTCCAGCTATGCCTGCCTCTCCCTGGGTGGGGGGAGCTGTGGGAGAAGCCCCCATGGCTGCCCGGCCCCAGCCTAGTCCCAGCACTTTAAAAAAAAAAAAGAGCCCCACATTCACCAGCTGCAGCAGCAGGGATCAGGGCCTCTGAGGGCTCATCAAATGACCTTTAGTTCAAAGCTCCCTGCCACCATTTTTCAGTGTGGGGACACTGATACACGTGACATTGGAGTCTGCTGGAATACATTCATTTTCACAGTCCAGCAGACTCGTTTCATCGAGTCTGCTCCAATGTACTGGAATTCCAGCGTATCAGAGCAGGCTCCCTGCACATATATAGGAGCCCAGAGGTACTAAATCTAATGCACATTAGAAAAGGTGCATTAAGGCATGTGTAGACGTGCCTACTGTATCCTATTGGCTAGTCCTAAATGCCTCCCTTACTCAGTGCCTGGGGTCTCTGGATGATCCTTTGAGCTGCCTAACTTCTGCCCATGCACTGTTAAAGGATCAAAGGCCCCTGACCCAAGCTATTTGCTTCACTCTCCTGGGGTAAAGCTCCTATATTCTAGGTCTGCTAAAGCCTAAAAATAGACTGCTTACCAGGATGATCTGGATTTCACCTTTATTCCCCAGTTTGTAGCCTCCATTTCTAGCCATGTTGACATGAGCAGCAACAGCGTAAGACTTTTCCAGGAGCCTGTAACGAATGGTTGGATCAAAGACAACTTCTAGACAAACATTTAATTTATTTATTCCCACATATGAAAAGGAAAAGGACAAGGTGACAGAGAGCTCACATGCCTAGTTCTTCCCTACACTCACTTTCCTTGAGAATTTGAAGTAAATTCCACTGAGCCCCGACATCCCCTTTCCTGGGCTTTAGCTTGATTGAACTGTGGAATTTTCTGTATCTGTGCTTGACATTCATCTCCAGCTCCTGCTCAGTGTCATTTTTTTCCCGAGGCTAGAATCACTTCCCTCCCTTCCCTTTGATCCTAGGCAAGGGACATGATAAGGAAGCCTTGTTAGCCTGACTGGAGCCAGACAGATGTGCATTCCCTAATCAACAGTCTTCCCATTGCTTCCTTGTGGACCACTGGTATTGTCTATCATGGGAACTTATCTTTGTCGGCATATTTCCTGCCCATGTCCCCACAACAGCCTTCTGTGATTTAAGTCTATGCAGTCATAAAATATCAGACGGAAGTGCACAGAACACATAGAATATACCATTTTCTCCATAGGAGGTATGAGAGCCTGCAGAGGGAGGAAGGACGGGAAACATGAGTCAATAGATGACCTTCAGCATTCAACCTTCTCTAGAATATGAGGACTCCCTAGAATCCCAAAGGGCTGAATGGGTTGAGTTTTACAGTAGCTCCAGCTAGAATGATAGCCTGGCAGGTCCTGCTTAGCATGGGTCTAGGACCAGAGTAGCAGAGACATCGAGCATCTTTACTCCTACAGCAAGACTGGTTTAATGTCTGGGGAGGCAATTACCTATGCAAAGCAAAACCCACAATTAATGCAATGTTATGGATCAGCACTTAAATGGATTGAAGCTAGGATATTACAATCTGATCCCCACGTAAAGTACTGTCATGTGTCTCTACTGCATCTATGCTGTATTTTGTCTTAGGTTACTGTTATGTGTTCCTTTGTGTTTTATACCTGTACATGGAAACATCCCAGGTGAGTCCTAGAGGCAGAATTTGGATCCAGATTCTGAACCTTCATGGGCCTTGTTTAAATTCAGAGCTTCAGCCAGAATCTGGCCCTCAGGCAAAATTAGTATCCAGCTTCAAAATTTTAACTCAAATTGTCTAACTGTCAAATGTCAAAGTGTCTGGTACTTTGGTTCAGCTAAGAAATATGAGCACAGGGCCTAGATAAATATTCAGTGTCCTAGATTCTGTATTCCCCAGTTCAGAGGTTGTTTGCATTACAGATATTGGTTTATGATAGTTTAATATCTCTCTATAGTTGTGTTCTATCTGCAGTGGGGATCAGAGCTTTACATTTCTGACTTTGGCATGGTTAGATCCTTCGATGTAGCTTTCCAATCATATGCATTTTATTAAAAAAAGGAAAAAAGCATTGTTTCATTGATTGTCAATGTTTTCTTAAAACAAAAATAAGAGAGGCAGCAAACCTCTGATTGTTAGAAAGTCACGAGGTTACTGAATCCGTTTGAATTATCAAGTGAATTTCCAAGAGAATTAAGAAATAACAGAAGACATGACCCTGTTTCACATGATGAGGAAGCATGATAATCAAGGCTGAAGAGCAGATATGGTTGCTAAGGTCTATTTTTAAGAACTGGGTAGGCTGTCTAGTATCTCAGGCCATTTTTGATTTTCCCAGGCTCTCTGGCTGGTGGCCTATCCCGCTACTATCTAGCACCTTTTTCATTGTCATCCTTTATCTGAGGGTGCATGCCACAAAGGGTAAACACCTGGCCCATGGGCTCCCACCCAGCACTGTTCCTCCTGCCACTCTTGTTGCTGCTGTTGCCAGGGTCTCCCAGCTCACCTTCCTTCCCCCAGTTTCCACTTCTTGTCCCGCCCCTGGAAGCAAGGGGCAGTAAGGCTTACAGGGGCCTAGCAAGTCTGCAACCTGGATAGAAATGGGCATGGAGTATTGCCTGCACAGCACTGGGCACATTCATACAATAGTGGGACAGAGCCCTGGGAGGGGGGAGGCAGAGCACATCCCCCAGCTGCTCAAAAGCTGGAAGGCCCTGATTTACACAGTGTCCATTACAGTATGCATCTATAAATAAGATACTGGGGGGTAAAGTAAGGTGCCACATATCAGTCCCCTCCACAATGGGGGCTAAGCCACCAGGGTTTAATTTTTACTTATCACAAGATGAGAACTTGGACACATGGGTAGTTATTGCAGAGCAACCTACATGCAGTAAAGACCTGCCATCTTACATCAGAGTAAATTGTAGCTATGTCCATAACCTCACAGGGTGGAGCTCATGGCTACATGTCAGAAGGCAGCAAGATTCGAAGGGAGGTCGGATGGTTATAGGAATAACAAGATTATCCAGAGGTCTTAGAACTGATGCTGTAGAAAAAGTATTGGAAGGAATAAAACTTCATGTTTTTGAGGCAAAACTGATCCCTAATCTTTAGGGATGAAGATGAAACATTGATAGGAGTTAGATTTACCCGACATTGCTTACTGAAGGGTCTTGCACTTTCCTCTGAAGCATCTGATGGTGGTCCGAGTTGGAGACAGAATACTGCCCAAAATGGACCTCAGGTCTGATCCACGCTGGAGCTCCTATATGTAACCACCCAGACACGGAAAGGGGAGTGACTGCTGTCTTGGGAGAGAAATATGGCTATTCATCATCCCATCTCAGTTTCTTTGACTCTAGATGATGCTACTGTTACCTTGCACATATGGAAAGCCAGTCTCCGTGGAGATCAGACAATTCATTTCTTCCCTGCAATGAAGGATTTGGGCTTGGAATCATCCCCTTCACTTTCTGACTCCTCTTGGAAAAACAGAGATCCCTTTTTTCTCGAGTTGTTAAATGCCAAAACTTACTTTTGGTGACAGTCCTAATTCCAGGAGCACAAACACAGCGTAGCAATTTTTACTGGGTAGTTATAAGTGTCTACTTCATGCTTCTCTTTAATTTTTACTTGGAAAACATGCACTTGAATTTAAGTGCAGTTCTTAGCACGCAAACACTTGCTAAAGACACAACTGCATAGATTAGCTGTTTAGACTTTGCAAGGAGAAAGCATTCCTATGTCTGAGCCATAAATGTAACACAGACTTGCTTAAAAACATTACCTGTTTATATTTGTGTTGACAGCAGTAGCAGTCTACTTACAGCCTGGGGGCTGGATATAGCCCATAGCATGGAGGATCAGTGGCAAGCAGCTTGGCCTGGTGCACTGGCGACGTGTAGGGGGTGCATGCGGGTAGACACGCACTCACTGAGATTGGCTATGCACCCCCTAGAAGCACCAGCCACGAAATCAGTCACTGGGGGACCCTTCATGGGAGGCAGCAGTCGCCCATGGCCTGGTGCTTCCCCTTTCCTGACCCGTGCCACGTCACTGATCCCAGGTGGATCAGTTAGTTCTCTTCTTCTCTCCTTTGCCCTCTGCTCTTCCCCTCCCTCCAACACCGGCAGCCCCGCTTCTCTCTCCCCTGTTCTTCGATCAGAGTGGAGTGGTAGACTGCAGGGCAGCTGAGTTGCAAGTACCTAGCCTGCTACTCTAAAGGCTTTAGCTGCACTGGTCTACAGTAGGGCTGTGCAAAGCTTCAGGTGCTGATTCACTTCAGAGGAGATTCGGCCTGATTCAGGGCTCCAAACCTCCGGATCCAAATCGAATCAGGAGACCAGTTAGAAGGTCTGAATTGATTTGAAGCTCTCTAAATCGATTCGGAAAACATTTGGAGAGCTTCGGTGATTTGAGCAGTCCCTACTGGCTGCAGCAGGGAGCTGGAC
>NW_017728886.1:254134520-254147126 GCF_001723895.1 Crocodylus porosus | reverse complement strand
CCCCTGAGTGCCGCCCAACCTCTGCCTGCTCTCCCAGCCCCCCCATGGCTGCCCTGCCCGGCCCCAGCTCCCAGTTGTTTAAAAAAAAGCCCCTACTCACTGGGTGCTGCCAGGCAGGGGGGTGATCCCTGCTGCCCCCCACTGTCCCATGCTGTGTGGGAGGCAGCAGGAATTGTCCTCCTGCCTAGCAGCACCTAATGAGTGAAGGCTTTTTTTTTCAAAAGAGCCCGGAGCTGGGGCAGGCTGGGTTGGGAAAGCAGGTGGGGGATGGGGCCTGGGTGATTTGGCTGAATCGATTTGGGACAGTGATTTGAATCACCAAATCGAATCACTGTTCCCCAAATCAGCCAAATCTGACTCCAAAGCAAATACTAGGTTCTTCGCACAGGCCTAGTCTACAGTATTGTTTTGTAGAGCTTGCCAGAAGTATAATTTTTGCCAGGTGCAGGGCTTTGCAAAAGGAAAAGATGGCAACCTCCCTTAGTACAAATAAAAGATAAACTTTCTGTTAAAAAAAGTCAGAGGCAAGGACTGAGCATGGAAAAAATCCAGCCCCAAACAGTTAAACTCTCAAAATTTCAAGCAGCTGAAGGCAATAATGGGGAGTGATAGACAAGTTGTGTAGAAGTAGTCACTACCATTGCATCTATCAGACAGAGTGAACAATGGTCACTGACAGCAATGCTCACTACATGGAGGAGAAGGAAAGATGGGAAGAACAAATAACTACATCCTGTCACCAAACTACTGAAAAAAATGGATTAAAGTGCTACTCATCATGGGTGAAGGTGGCAGAATCTCACCCCCTGGTGAGAAAACCTGAAAAACTGCACCACAGCTGCAAGAGTTTTATCTGTAACCGTCATGCGCAAAGTTTCATAAAGTTCATTTTGCAACGATAATTTTTATATATAATGGAAGGAAACAAAATGGCCAAACCATATTACTATTATTTTGGATTTACATGGAGCACCTACCCCCTGGCTGAAAAATAAAATAGTCTAGAGTGCAAATCCAGTCCTGTAAATTGTGGTGAGTCCCCCAGAGTGGAAAACTGGTATTTAAAAAATTCCTTATCTTCTAAAAGCATTAAGGTGCCTCTGTTTGTGCAGCGACAGGAAATCCAAGGGACTGATTATGCCTTCAAGCAGAGCCTTGTGCGAGTGCTGTTATATACACTGCACCACCAATGGAGCTGCCCTAGGATGCCTGATGCTTTTATTGCATAATGACCTTTTTTCTTCCTCTTTATTTGAAGGATCAGTAAAATGCTGCTGTCTTATTCCAGCAACACTCAGTCAAGCAAAAGCTCAGAGGAACTGGAGGCTGTACTGGAGGGGTACAGCTAAAACCTGTTTTCCCCAGTCCCCATGTACTCACTGCTTCAGGGTGGAAGTAAACTGTCCTGTGGTACCTGCTTATTTTGTGTGTGTTTGTAACAAAGGCAGGGTTGTAATTTGGGGTAGGAGAGAGACTATGGGGAGTCGGGGCAGTGGGGGGAAGGAACCGGTTCCATCAGAAATGGAAACAAATATCAGATTTAGCCTCACAATAACAAAAAGGGAGAATTAATTAAGAATTCAAGTCTGGGTAAAACACCTTTAAAGAAAACCTATAACATCTCCCTCAATAAGCCTTCCATGCAATCTGCATTGTATCATACACTTCCTTGTCATTTCCCCGTTATGAATGAATCGGCTAGCTCAGACATCCATTCTTAATGTGTCAGGCAAACATTATTTTTCCATAACTCTCTTTAGCTGCCACTTTATGCACCCCACTGCCCGCTACATTACTCCCCCCTCTTAAAACTGGATGCAGAGTCAAGCCAGAAAGAGGGAAGATGAAGATGCATATCTAGAAAACCAAGAATATATAATTTAAGAGATGACATTCACCATGAAGTGTCCAAGGAACAGAAGGGGCTCTTTCAAACTTCAAACCAATATTTCTAGATTTCAAGACAAGAAACCCATTTTCTGACAGGTTCACTGACTGCTTAAATGGATGGCCCAAGTCCTTCCCAACAGAGGAAAGACCCACCACACATTTTCTCATGTTCAGCCAAACCTGTGAGGAACTGTATTATTTCAGAATACAAGCTGGGGAATTCTGTGTGTCATTCAGTCTTTCATTTTACATCACCCTCAAGTACGCTGAGCCTCTTATCTGGTGTTTTCCCCAGCCAGACGCTTCTGTGTCATTATCTTTTATGCAACCTTTGACTGACAATGTATCTGCAGCAATTTAATCTGGCATTATATGTTTGTCTAATAAATCAAGCAGTTGCTCCATCCAAGCCAGATTGGAAGGATGGTACTTACATTTTGTTTAGAGACTACTTAGGACCTGATATGGTATTTATGACGCAGGCAAAAGCCCAGATCCTTAAAAGAAGATAGATACCTAAGTGCCTTTGAGAATCTGGGCCAAAATGCCTATTGACTTTGCTAGGAGATTGTTAAATATATTTTTTTATGTTAGAGACACGGTTTTAAGCCATTTATGTGTTTGAAATAAGAGGTACTGATAAAATACCTTTCCTCTCCTTTTTCCCTGATGGAAATCATTTTATTTCCAAACATAAAGTTAGTGTTACAGCAAACAGGAGGGTTTTTTTCTGTTCCTGAGCTGCAGTTAATGTATATTTAGGAGGCCTTGGTTCTGGTCTTGCTTGCATCAATTTGTTACAGTTGCCTTCAGTGAAGTAACTCATTTACAACCAAAGAACAAAGCAGATCCAGACCTAACAATGCCTAGTGAATAATACTGCAGACAGCACAGAGTACAAGTGTGCCAACCCTCCAGTGCTAGAAACTGGCATGAGAAGCAAGGAGGAATTTTCACTTTTATATAGAAAATCATAGGGGTTAAGGTCACAAGCCAACGGGTTGAAGGGCAGGAACAAGTAAAAAAGGTAAAGAAACATCAGCACCATGGTAACATAGATTCAGCACCTTACTTTCCTCCTCGCATCTCCCAAGGGGTCCCTAAACCAGCCTTTAGTTCCTAGAGCACTCAAACAGAGGCTTGCAGCTGCCCCCTAGTCTCAGTCCCCAGTCCTGGCTGACCCAGCCAGTGAGATCTCCACCTCCACTGTGCACTCCTCTGCATAGGACCAGGCTCCACATGCATGCTGCTCTCTCTTCCCTTTACTCCAGCCTCAAGCGTCCTCTTCCTTTTCCCATTGTCCCCAGCCCCTGGGGGTTTCTAGGAACTGCAGTCCAAATGAACAGCTCTGCAGACCGTCCCCTGGTTCCACCTGCTTTTCCATACATTACACAGGCTAGTCCCACCCTGGAACAAGAAGTCGCTGTAAATACTAGCACCATTTCAGGCCATGGGCAGATGCAGGGTTTACTACAAGGGAGCGTGGCATACCTCTTTCAGACTATGGGGGGTTGGCAGTGAGGAATGGCTAGAGTCCCTGGGCTGGCAGGGAGCACCGGGAGATGTGCAGGGAATAGGTGAATGAAGGACAGGAGCTGCTGACCACTGCTGGTCTCAGGCTGTGTAAACGGACTGTGCACGCTCTTCTGGGAACAGCAGCAGTGGTGTGCAGGTTCCTTCTTCAAGCCCTTAAATAAAGCCAGAATAATGCCTGGACCTAATAACACATAGTTTCATAGTTGGTAGGGTCAGAAGGGACCTGAGCAGATCATCAAGTCCGACCCCCTGCCATGGCAGGAAAGAGTACTGGGGTCAAACGACCCCAGCCAGGTGTACATCCAGCCTCCTCTTAAAGACCCCCAGGGTAGGAGCCTGCACCACTTCCCTTGGAAGTTGGTTCCAGATCCTAGCTGCCCTGACAGTGAAGTCGCGCATCCTGATATCTAGTCTGAATTTACCCTCTGCCAGCTTGTGACCATTATATTTCTAGTCACTCCTGGTAGTGCTCAGGGGAACAGGGACTCCCCCAATGCCTGCTGGTCCCCCAACCAGTTTGTAAATGGCCGCTAGGTCCCCCCTCAGCCTTGTCTTGTCGAGGCTGAACAGGTTCAGGTCCTGTAGCCTCTCCTCATACAGCCTGCCCTGCTGCCCCCTGATCATATGAGTGGCCTCCTCTGGACCCTCTCCATGCTGTCCACATCCCTCTTGAAGTGCGGTGCCCAGAACTGGATGCAGTACTCCAGCTGCGGCTTGACCAGTGCCGCATAGAGGGGAAGGATCACCTCTTTGGACCTGTGGATCTGTGGATGCATGCCAAGGTGTGGTTGGCCTTCCTGACTGCATCCCCACACTGCCGGCCCATGTTCATCTTGGCATCAGTGATGACACCAAGATCCTTTTCTGCCTCTGCACTGATGAGAAGGGATTTCCCCAACCTGTAGGTATGGTGCCAGTTGTTCCTCCCCAGGTGTATCACCTTGCACTTATCCGTGTTGAATCCCATCCTGTTCTCATCCGCCCACCCTTGTAACCTCTCCAGGTCTGATTGTAACCTATTCCTCCCTTCTGGCGTGCCCACTTCTCCCAACATCTCAGTGTCATCAGCAAATTTGAACAGGGTGCTTTTTACCCCCTCATCCAAGTCGCTGATGAAGATGTTGAACAGTGCGGGCCTGAGGACCGAGCCCTGGGGGACCCCACTGCCCACGTCCTTCCAGGTAGAAAATGACCCGTTCACTACCACTCTCTGCGTGCGGCCCTCCAGTCAGTTGGTGACCCATTTGACTGTGTAGGTGTCAATGCCAAAGTCCCCTAGTTTTTTAATGAAAACGGGGTGAGAGACCATGTTGAAGGCCTTTCCGAAGTCCAGAAAGACTATGTCCACTGCTACCCCTGCATCTAAGGATTTGGTGACCTGGTTGTAGAAGGCCACCAGGTTGATCTGACAGGACCGGCCTCTAATGAACCCGTGTTGGTTGCCCCTAAGCATAATCTCCCCCGCTGGCCCCTCGTGGACATGTGCCAGAATAATTCTCTCAAAAAGCTTCCCCAGGACCGAGATAAGACTGATTGGCCTATAGTTTCCTGGGTCCTCCTCCCTCCCTTTTTTGAAAATGGGAACCACATTGGTCCTTTTCCAGTCCTCTGGCACCACACCAGAGTGCTCATACAGCCGTGCCGAGGGTCCCACAATGACCTCTGCCAATTCCCTCAGCACTCGGGGGTGGAGATCATCAGGACACAAAAAAGGCTTAAGTATATATCATACCAGAAGGTTGGTTGGAAAGTAAGAGGACTCCTGAATTGCTCAGTATCACCTGCTGGTTCATTACAACTTAGATATCTGTCTTTGTTTCTAAGGCCTGATATTAGTGTTTACTGTCTATGTGCATCAGATTAACCAATATTCTGCCTTTTTTAGCTACCACTTTCCACAATGGGCCTGATCCTAGCCAATTCTAATGTTTGCCAGGCTAATGAAATCCTAGCAGTAGTCAATATGACTGAAAAAGACTTCCATTAGCTTGGAAGGGGCTGGCTCAGGCATAACGTCTGACTACATGCCACCCTGTCCTGCCTTCTGTATGTGTAACGAAATGCTGCCCACTGCTGAAACCACCAAACAGTCATGCCAATAGATTCACTTCCAAACTCATGTCAGGAAAGAAGAGGGGTCCTCAGGTTTGTTGCGAGAGGAGGAGGTTTGGAGGACCAGGAAGGAGACATTGAGAGGAGAGATGAGATTCTCCTTGGGGAGTTAAATCCATTGCATTCACACACCAGTTAGCAATGCAGGGCCCCACACAGGTTAACCCCTGGGGAATCAAGCCCATGTTTTTATATCATGAGCAAGTCACAAATTGAACTTTGTGGGGTTCAAATGATTCAGTCCAAAATTAGAATGCTTCTGTTAGGAGGACGGGCTCTGTTTTACTAAGCAAAAAGCCTACAACCATGGATGCAACAAAAATGACATCATAGACATCTTATAGTCTTTTATGTCACTTTGTATAGGCCATAAGCAGATTCATTAACCCACTCCCTCAACACCTTCCAGAAAGGCATTAAAAATTGTGAGTAAAAAAAGGTTGAACAATTTGTGTGCTCTCATCCTCTCTTCAAGGGCAGAATATGTATGTTCCATGTAGCATAGGTTTGGTTTTAGGAATTTTAGGGTTTTATTATTTATTAACTGCACATATCCACTAGAGGAGCCATTCCTATTACTTGGGTTCGCTTTGGTGACCCCACTGTTCCTGTATGTTTACTGCTTGTTTGCTTGTCCCTGCCAACACTGCTCTCCTTCAAGTCCAACCTTGTTTTTTGTGTTCTCATTTCTTTCTCCTTCTTGAACTCTGCTTTCTCCATGTCCTTTCAAAGTATTTGATGAAGTGAGCTTCAGCCCATGAACACTTGTGCTCTATACACACGCACGTGCGCACACACACTTCAGTTAGTCTATAAGGTACATATCTACCCTGCCTACTGCTTGACTTCAGACTAACACGGATAACTACATCTCTCTGTATATTGCAGATGGTCAGATGAAGATGAGAGGTGGAAGGTGACAAAAATGATGATGGTCCTCAGTTCCTGGAGTCCACTGCACAGTTCAGCTCAGCCCCTGAAGAAGCTTCCCATAAACTACTACTAGATAAACCAGGACACACAAGAGCTTTTAGGCTTCCTCCTGTTGATCACTGGCAGAGTTGGAAACAGATCGCTAAAACCTCAATCACTAGAATCATTGAAGGAAACTTACACAGCAGTAGAGAAAAAAATAAAATATTTACAAATAATATAGAAACCTGGGGCTGTACTCCCACAAACAACAAGAGATTGTCTAAAGCACCAGCTGGGAAATCATGTGGCTACAAGTGGCAAATGCAGGGATAATTATAGCCCCACTCACTCACTTGCAAGCCATCCAGCCTCCAGGAAGAGTCTAGAAGGAAGGAGAAAGAGGAAAAGGGGGGAATCAGGAAATAATAAAGAGCTGTGTTGGGGGATAATTAAAGATGAACTGAAAAGTCATGAGATACTTTATCAGCTCCCAAGCTGAATCTTCACAAGCCCCAAATGTTATCAATTCCTTGTCGTTGGCCTCAAATTAGAAACAAACCATCTGAAATCAAAATCAGTGGTGCAGAGAACTCTGAATGAGAATCTCCTCTTTCATTTCTGCTCATCTCCCTTAATTTGCCACTCATTAATAACAACAGAAGAACAATCAATCAAAATAGAGTTCCCACTCATGGCTCCCATAAAGTAAGAGAAAAGGAGATTAAATCGTCATTAAGAAACTGCAGAAGTGTTATACATGGGGGCTGGCTGGAAGAGGAAAGGGAAGTTTATTAGGACTGTGGCAGGAAGTCATTTTTATTTTACAGTTTCTCCATTTGATAAAGGTTCAGATGCTCCCAGATCCAATTTCATCTCTGAAGCTCAGAAAATTAGCTTTGAGAACTATCCTGTTGCCATCACCATCATCCAAATCACAAGATACAGATTTCAAAACTGTCCTTAGCCACTGAACAGCTGGCTTGAATCAGGGGCTAATAGATTATTGCTTTTGTCTTAAAGTGAAGGCATCCTGATTTTGGTGGTGTGTACTTGCACCCCCACCCTAAGCAATGCGTGACATGGCAAGTGTGTAAAGGCAGGCAGCCCCCTAACTGGAAGGAGCACATTTTATGGTCATGTTTCTAATATGTTCACGGCCTTATCCCCCATAAGGCTACAGCATTAAGTCTGAATACCTCCAGGCCCAACCCACCTCTCACTAAAGGCAAACAAAAGGTTTTCCTTCACTGTTAAAGCTGAGAGAAGGATGGTTTTCTTAGCGCTACGTGCATAATGACACACTCATTCCAACAAGGAACAACCTTTGCTCCAGAGCCTTAGTAGCCACAGAGCCTCTTTTCCACTACAGATGACTTGCCTTTACGTTTGGTCAGATTATTTATCAGACCATTGTGCTTTTGGAAACTAAGAGATGATGAAATTCGCCACTCTACAAAGCCATCCTGAGACCCCGGTGCCACTGAGGTTCCACAATAACACTTGCATTACGGCTTTTTTGTAATCATTGCCCTTGCCGCCTTATTATATTTCCTTTCCTATTATAGAACTTATTTCTACTGACTGATTTACTGTCAGTTACCTTGTTTACAAGGCCAGATCCACCACTAGTATGCATTGGCATGACTCCATTGAAGCCAATGGGACTTTCTGGCTGAAAAAAGTCTTTTCCCACTGCTGAATTGTGTGCCTAGATAAATACATCACTATGCTCTCCATTTCAATGTATTTGGAGCACAATAAGGTCTCAGTACCCCCTGGGATTGCCCATGTAATGTATGAGGGTCTTTGTGTACAAAAAGCACCTTTCTAGGATTTGATGGCAGCAGCAGAGACCCACCACAAACAAAGGGATTCATTTCTATGCAAGCATTTTCCAAATTACAGGAGCTGTTTGCGTAACTTTCCATCAAGATTGCAGTTTCCCTCATACTCTGTAAACACAGCACGGTGCTTAAAATGCAGGTCCATACAGATAGTCATAAAGCAGGAAAAGTCTCTAAAAGTATGAATTGTTTGTGCTTTGAATTCCCTGCAGACATCCAGGAGAATTCCAGGACTATTTTCATCCTGTATAATAAAGTAGCCTGGCTACCTTGTCATACGCAGAGAAAACCAGTCTGAGTTTTCATTCTCACCTGCACATATGGAGCCTGGTTCCACTCTCTGTCACACCTGTGTAAATCCACTGAAGTGACTAGTCAGACAGGGTGTAAGCAGGATCAGAATTTGGCCCACCGTGCCATTTCTCCTGCCCTCCTGACTCCTGGCTGTCCTGTGAGAAACACGTGACACATGAAAAAACCTAAGCACAAACAGCATAAAAAATAAATGACAGTGCAGCGAGCTATCGAAGGGGCTTTAGCCAACTCTGATTTCGAGCCTAGGGATTTTTCTTTTTTGATACAGTTTCAATACTTACTCAGGCACAATGCGTATTGAACTAGGCTTTTCACTTCGTCTCCTGAACCAAATGTATGGTTCAGAGGATTGGCCAAGTCATGATATCTGCTGAATCCCATATGTTTCATTATCTTCATATTAAAAATCTGGAAGGTGCCTTAAAGCACATCTAGAAAGACGGGGCCAAGATTTTCATGAGGGATTTCTGGTGTTTTCATTCTGGAGGACCCAGCTTCACACACTTAATGAAGCCCAGTTTTTTGGGTAATGCCTCAGGTTGGGACACCTGAGAGTGTCTCTGAGTGTTTGAAAGTCTCATCCATGGTGCCCGAGAAAATGTGGGAAGTAACAGAAAGAAAGACTTGACAGTCTAATGGTCACAGTGCTAATTTGGCCTCCAGCTCCTGATCTTTGAACTTGATACAAAAGGGAATGTCTCCAAGTGGATACATTATAAAGGTCCCAATCCAGGGTACCCTTCAGCTTTATGGTTAGAACATTCATGACTGAGGCATGAGATCTGGGTTCAAATCCTTCCAGATGAAGGAGGAAGTTGGGTTTCTGCTCTGACCACTGGGCTATTGGGTGAACAGAAACTCACCCACGTTTTGAACAAAAAGAATGATACTGCCTGGTACAACAGGGAGTGGAGCACATGTCTCCCAATCTTTGATCACCAGTTTAACCAGCAGGATGAGCCTTGCAGAGATTTAGTAAAGCTTTTGATATAATCCACCATGACAGTCTCATAAGTAAACTGGAGAAATGCAGACTAGTTAGAATTACTGCAATATGTAAGTGGCTCAATAGGAGCAAGCGAATGGATCAATGTATGAATGGCAGAAGGTTTTAAGTGTTGTTACACAGGGGTCTATTCTGGGTCTGATGCTGTTTAACAAGTTTATTGATGAGTTGGATGCTGGAGTAAAGAGTTCCCTGATAGAGTTTGCAGATGACACCAAAGGGAAGGACTGCAAACGCTTTGAAGGACAGAAGCAGATTTCAGAAAGATCTTGACAGACTGGGGATCTGGGCTCAAGGCAATGGAATGAAGTTCAATGCAGACAAATGTAAGGCACTACATTTAGGGAAGAGTAACCAAATGCACAAATACAGAATGGGGAATTAACTGGCTGGGCAGTGGCACTGCTGGGCTTGGTGGTGGGGAGGGATGTTGGTAGATGACAGACTCAGTGTGAGTCAGCAGTGTGATGCAGTCCTTAAAAAATGTAACTTTGGGCTGCATCAACCAGAGCATTTGGTGTAGGGAGGTGATAGTAGCACTCTACTCTGTGCTGGTTAGCCCTCCGAGTAGTGTATGCAGTTCATTTAAGAAGGATGTGGAGAAGCTGAAGAGGGTCCAGAGACAGGTGATCAAATGCTAAAGAGTTGAAAGGCTAGCCATAAGAGGAAAGCTTAAATGGAGGTATATTTAGTTTGGAGAACAGGAGGTTAAGAGGGGGACATGGTAGCAGCTTTCAAATGTTTGAAAGGCTGTCATAAAGAAGAAGGAGAACTGTTCTTCCTTGCTGTAGAGGGCATGACAGGAAGCAATAATTTGAAATTGCAGCAAAGCAAATTTAGATTAAATCTCAGGGAAAACTTTCTTACAGTTGGAACAGTAAAGCAGTGGAATAGATTGCCCAGGGAGGTTGGAGAATTTCCTTCTTTGGAGGTTTTCAAGAGGAGGCTGGATAAGTATTTGATTGGGATGCCCGAGGAACAGCATTCCTCCATTTGTGCATGGAGTGGAACCAATGTCCTTTGAGGCTCCTTTCAACCCAGTGATTGCACAAGTCTATGATCTATCTTTGTGAATAATTGGGGGGTGGGGGGACGGGGACAGGGGTGAGTGTGTCTCTTCCGTTCTTCTTATCACCCCTAAAAACCAGACTTCGTGGGATACAAATCTGCAGTTTCAGTACATCTTTTGCAATTATTCAATAATGTTGCTAAAGAAAACAAACTGTCAGTCAAGGCAATGCTATTCTTGGCCAGCTGGCAGTCCCAGTAAATGTAATTCATTCAGTGCCTAGTCAGTTCTTTTCCCACATTAAAGGAGTTCTTGGGCAGCAAGGAGCCCTCTGGTACGCTGGTTCTACAGAAGAGATATAAATGAATTGCAGCAGCGAATGTGAAATGACAGGCTGCACATCTGTTGGAAAAGCAAAGTAAACAAAAATGCCATATGCAGAAAGGACAACAGATAACAGTGAAACTACACGCAAGGAAAGGCAAAGTTAGCATTCTAGTGATGATGCTTCTTCACTCTGAAATATGAATTACCATTTCTGCATCCAAGGAACATCTCAAGCCACATATCTTTAGCTACTATCACATTAAAAGTCTTAAAGGAGCCAAGGCTATGCTTCTTTCAATTAAACTGAATTTGACTTCAGTAATTATACTGTACCTTGGTTATGTTTTTAAAGTGGCCTCATGATGAAATAGCAGCTAGAGTAACAAACAAGGAATTACGACACCTGGCTTCCATCCTCTCTGCTAACAGCAGCTGGCTGCATGGCCTAAGGCAAGTTAAGCAGGAAATGATACAAATTTATAGGCATATTTGCATATGAGAAAGACATGTAAGTACAGTGCTATGCACATATAGTACCTAACTAAGCCCCTAATGCACATGACTGTATGCATTTGTATCTACTCATGTGCATGCACATATAAAGGACTTCCAAGTGTGTAGCTACTATGTAAGCCATAGGATCCTGTAAACTAGGCCTATGGCCTCTGTTCTCATTTCCTCCTCTGCAGAAGAACAACACTAAGCTCCGTCACACGAGGGTTATGATGCTCAGGGCATTAACAATCCTACCCTATCCCTAGTGGAGTCAATGTGAGTTTTTGCCTGTCAAGCTCAAAGTTGGAACTTGAGGTGTCCTGTAGAAATGCACGTGAGAATCTTGTCCGAGAACCAAAGAAGATGGCAACTTACATGGGACAAAATGGATAATAGTAGTAAGAGTTATGGGAAAGATTAAAATACCTCAGTGATGTCCTCCTGAACAGAAGGGATTGATTCCTGTCTACTATTGCTTGGGGTAATGTTGTTTTCATAGTTTCATAGTTGGTAGGGTTGGAAGGGACCTGAGCAGATCATCAAGTACGAGCCCCTCCCATGGCAGGAAAAAGTACTGGGGTCAAATGACTCTGGCCAGGTGTTCATCCAGCATCCTTTTAAAGACCCCCAGGGTAGGAGCCAGCACCACTTCCCTTGGAAGTTGGTTCCAGGCCCTAGCCGCCCTGACTGTGAAGTGGCGCCTCCTGATATCTAGCCTGACTCTACCCTCTGCCAGCTTGTGACCATTATTTCTCATCACTCCTGGGAGTGCTCGGGGGAACAGGGACTCCCTCAGTGCCTGCTGGTCCCCCCTGACTAGTTTGTAAACGGCCACCAGATCTCCCCTCAGCCTTCTCTTGTGGAAGCTGAACAGGTTCAGGTCCCGCAGCCTCTCCTCATAGGGCCTGCCCTGCTGCCCCCTGATCATGCGAGTTGCCCTCCTCTGGACCCTCATTTCTAGTCACTCCTGGCAGTGCTCGGGGGAACAGGGACTCCCCCAGTGCCTGCTGGTCCCCTCTGACTAGTTTGTAAACGGCCACCAGATCTCCCCTCAGCCTTCTCTTGTGGAGGCTGAACAGGTTCAGGTCCCGTAGGCTCTCCTCGGAGGGCCTGCCCTGCTGCCCCCTGATCAGGCGAGTGGCCTCCTCTGGACCCTC
>NW_017728886.1:254113041-254134269 GCF_001723895.1 Crocodylus porosus | reverse complement strand
GGCCTTTGATACGGTATCCCACCCCATACTGGTGAACAAGTTAAGAGGCTGTGACTTGGATGATTACACAGTCCAGTGGGTGGCAAATTGGCTAGAGGGTCATACCCAGAGAGTGGTAGTGGATGGGTCGGTATCGACCTGGAAGGGCGTGGGTAGTGGGGTCCCATAGAGCTCGGTCCTTGGACTGATACTCTTCAATGTCTTCATCAGTGACTTGGACGAGGGAGTGAAGTGTACCCTGTTCAAGTTAGCAGATGATAGAAAACTGTGGGGAAAAGTGGACACACTGCAGGCAAGGGAACAACTACAGGCAGACCTGGACAGGTTGGACAAATGGGCAGAAAACAATAGAATGCAGTTTAACAAGGAGAAATGCAAAGTGCTGCACCTAGGGAGGAAAAATGTCCAGCACACCTACTGCATAGGAAATTACCTGCCTAGTAGCACAGAAACAGAAACATGAGAATATGAGTCGTCAGTGTGATGAAGTCATCAGAAAAGCTAACTGCATTTCATCGTGCATCAGCAGATGCATGACAAACAGAACCAAGGAGGTGATACTTCCCCTCTATCAGGCGCTGGTCAGACCGAAGTTGGAATACTGCATGCAGTTTTGGGTACCACATTTCAAGAGGGATGTAGATAACCTGGAGAGTGCCCAGAGAAGGACCACTCCTATGGTTAACGGCTTGCAGGCCAAGCCCTACAAGGAGAGACTAGGGCACCTGGACCTCTTCAGCCTCCGCAAGAGAAGGCTGAGAGGCGACCTTGTGGCTGCCTATAAATTCATCATGGGGGCGCAGAAGGGAACTGGTGAGGCTCTACTCACCAAGGCGCCTCTGGGGGTCACAAGAAATAATGGCCATAAGCTAGCAGAGAGCAGATTTAGACTGGACATTAGGAAGACCTTCTTCACAGTTAGAGTGGCCAAGGTCTGGAAAGGACTCCCAAGGGAGGTGGTGCTCTCCCCTACCCTGGGGGTCTTCAAGAGGAGGTTAGATACACATCTGGCTGGCGTTATCTGAACCCAGCACTCTTACCTGTCTATGCAGGGGTTTGGACTCAATGATCTATTGAGGTCCCTCCTGACCCTAACATCTATGAATCTATGAGAGACCGCGTCGAAGGCCTTCCTAAAGTCCAGATAGACTATATTCACTGTGACACCTGCATCCAGGGATTTGGTGACCTGTTCATATAAGGCCACCAGGTTGGTCTGACAGGACCTGCCTCTAATGAACCTGTGTTGGTTGCCCCTAAGCATAGTCTCCCCTGCTGGCCCCTCATGGACATGCGCCAGGATAATTTTCTCAGATAAACTTTCCCAGGACTGAGGTAAGACTAATGGGTCTGTAGTTTCCTGGGTCCTCCTTCCTCCCTTTTTTTGAAAATGGGAACTACATTGGCCCTTTTCCAGTCCGCTGGCACATTGCCAGAGCACCATGAGTGTTCATAAAGCCGTGCCAGAGATCCTGCAATAACCTCTGCTAGTTCCCTCAGCACTCTGGGGTGGAGATCATCAGGACCTGCTGATTTAAATACATGCAGTCCCTTCAGAAGTTCCCTGACTAGGTCCTTGTTGACCCTAGGCCTGGGTGTGCCTCCCATGAGGCCTACAGGGATCCTAGTGGGGGGGATGACCAGGTCCCTACTCAGAAAAATGGAGGCAAAGAAATTGTTAAATAGCTTAGCTTTGCTGTCTGGTGCGATGACTTGATTTCCTAGCGTGTCCTAGAGAGGGCCCACGTTACCCGGTACCTTCTTTTTACCCTCTATGTATTTATAAAAGGACTTCTTGTTGTCCTTGATCCGGGTAGCTAGTCCCAGTTTCATCTCTGCCTTGGCCTTCCTGATCATCCCCCTACAGTCCCAAGCAACAGAGGTACAGTCCTCTCTGGTGATGGCCCCTCCCTTCCAATGGGTGTATGCCTCCTTTTTAGCTTGGAGACGTGCCCTCTTACCCCCTTTGATCTGCGTAGGGTTTTGGAGATGGCTGGAATAAGACAGCTGAATTATCAAAAGTGGATGAACCAGTCAAGATACAACCAGAACAGAGATGGCCAGACCTCCAATAAACCACTGGGTTTGGGGTTTTTTTGAGACCTAATGAATTTTCCAACATTATTCTTCTCTCAGCTTTTGTAGAGGTGAAGCATCCTCCCCATCCATAGGGACCCTATGTGGAGGCCATTTTGTCAACTTTGTCCAAGGGTGGGGGGAATTGTTAGCCCCTAAACAAACAAAGGGCAGCCAGAGGCAACCCTTCCTCCTTGCTTTCCACCTTGTCCCAATGTTTATGCTCCTAATGTTTTTTTTTTCACTTGCCTCTTCCTTTCTTATCCTGGTCAGGAACAAAAACTGATATATAAGATTTTAAAAGTGGTCCTCATTGTATTTCCACCTCAAATGGATGCAAGAATTACCCAAAATACATGAGTGTGGTAGTGAATCCAGTCTTGGTTAGCTGAACCAAGGGGTTCAGGTGCATTGGGCAAGCAACTGTACCACATGTCTGAAATTTGCCTGTGTCAGAATTGTTATGCCATAATGGCTGCCATGGAGGTGGACTGACCCAAAGACAATCACAAATCTCATTAGAGGCAATGGGTGTGCCAACCACCCTCCTTCAAATTCATTAGAAAGAATAATTAAGCCCCTTTCTATCTTGAAACAACTGTGAACTAGGGAAGCTAGGTCCCAGGGCACGAAACTGCACATTTTGGCCTGAAGAGAGCTAACTAGTGTTTCTTCCCTGATTGCAAATGCAAGAATTAGGATACATGTTTGTGGATAATCGGAATGGGTTGGAGATGAAAAGCTAAATCAGTAGTTGTTTGAGAGGAAAAATAGAAAAACAGCAGCAAGAAACTGGGATTTTGGAGAAAGCATATTGTTATTTGTTTTTGCTTCACTTAATACTTGCATGGCCAATTTTTTGCCATAACAAAAATAGCTCTGCAAGCCCCAAGCTAACTGATTGGGTCACAGGGAAAAGCTCCAATTGGTCATGCAATAGGAAAGTGGTACTTTTCATTCTGCAAATTCCTGGGCTTTTTAGGTCACCTACAAAGAATACAAGGTATGTGATTGCATGGTGGGGAATTCACGTAGAAAGAAAAACTACCAATTTTACAGCAAGCTGGCCATTCAAGAAGAGCAGTGGATAGTTCATTAATTAGAAACTGCACTATTTGTATTGTGAACAACACAGGACAACATTTTGAACAGAGCATTTGAAGTAAATTCAATAGCTCCCACATAAATAAGACAACTTCAGTATTCTCCCTGATACTCAGCCCCAGATATCACTCTCACGAGTGCAGCCTATATAACTAGTAATAGTCTTAATAGCAGACATGCAGACATTGCAACTTCAGAAAAAGAGGCTAAAAGTATGGAATAAATGACATGCTGGGAATTTTTCAATTGGAAAATTAAGGCTTTGGAAACCAATCTTATCCCCTGTACAATTCAGCTGTTTTCAGTTGTGTTATATCATGAAAGAATTTGACCCAATAGTATAGTTGGTTGTCTGTACCCTACAGAGAGAGAGAGAATCTTGGAAATATATAGGGATACATTTTCTCATGTGAGTGTCCAGCAGTATTGCCTCATATTTTATAACACTGCGTCTTATATTTTGTGTATTTTAGAATTGTATATGCATAGTTTAATAGAGTATATGACTCTTAGGCGGGGTTCTGCTGGGACCCCTTCCTTGATGCTTGCCTGTACTTACTCATCACTTACCTGAAACCCCAGTGGTGGTACCCCATTATAGAGAATAAGGTTTCTAGTTATATATCTGAATATATACTTATATATATATATCTGTACATATGTTTATATTTATGTTCATCTTTTAGCCACTTACGTAAATAATAATAAATTTGTATATAGTTAAGTTCCAGATTGTCTTGGCCTGGCTTTTTTGGGACATAGAGAAACTGTGAGCAGTCTGCACGTCCGTCCACAGCACACCTGCCAGCTAACAATCCCCTTCGCTTGGACAAGAGAGTACATACCTGTGTGCACCCAGGCTGCACCCTACTTTTCCTTTAAAAAGTTAAGCTGTCATCTTTTATTTTGAACAGTGCAGCTCAAGCCGCAGGAAGTATTTAAAAATAATTACATTTTGTATTTGCGATAAATTGCCAAAATAAATTCCTGAGCAGTGCAACACACAAAAGAGTGTTTAAACTGAGCATGCATTACAACTGCCTCTGTCTGATGCAGAGCTGAGGCAGATTACAGATATGTTCAAGAAATCCCTTTGTCAGTCATGCTGTATATCTCTCAGATCAGAAGTCATCCTAGTGATTTCTCTGAGAAGGGGACTCTCAGCAAGGGTTAACCACTTGACTTCCTTCACATAAACATCTTTATAGGCTAATCTTCAGCCCTGCTGACAGAACTCCCTTTCAGAGATTTCCTTATAAGGCCTTGGACAAAGAAAAGATTTTCCTTTTGTTTCTCAGGCTGTTGACAGGTATACGTGAAACTTACTCATCTTCCCTTGCTCTGGGATTCTGTTTTCCATACCATAAATATTAGCCTTCATCTGGATGGCAGTTCCTTTCTGAATGCAATTCCTCTCTTAAGTCAGCGTGTCTCAGGTTTTCAATCTCTGAGAGCCTCCTTAAAAACAAAAGGCAAAAAAAAATCCCTTTCATCACACAACTCTCTGCCCCATCTTCATATGCCTGACTACATTACGTGCAATGGAGACTAGATGTGTAACTGTTTTGTTTGGAGGTTTTGGGGTTTTTTTGGTTCATAAAGTAGGCATGATGCATCTGCCAATTAGAGGTCTCTGCCCTGTTGATTGCCCATCATGCTACTCAGGGAATAAAGATTCATAGCAGTTTCCATTTCTTCAGTACAGGCAGGGAACTCACACCAGTCACTTATGACGTCAAAGAGCTCATGGGGAAATACAACGGCCAGAGCGCTCCATAGCATGCTGATGATCCTTTTGGAATCACTGCTCATCCTTGAGACACACAGGACATGTCTACATGGCCAGTTAATGTGGAGCAATAAGCTCCAGTGCATATCACGCCAGAGGCGATTGCTCCTGGGTGTGCTGTTTGAACATGTGGCCGGGACCACAGCACATTGAGTCGGGGTGGAGCAGCCCCAGCTGGCAGAGAGACCAGGGGCTCAGCCTGCCGGCCTGGGGCTGCTCCATCCTGGCTCAACGTGCTGTAGGGGGGATGGCTGAGGCACAAGGGTGCTCTAATGCAGAGCTGCTAACCACAAGGCAGAATGCTTATGCTAAGCCATCCATTTGCTTATGCTAACTAACCATCTTAATTGTGTTAACCATTTTTCTGGAAAAAAGCAGCCTGTGCGCTGTGAACCAGCTACAGTGAGGAATGAGATAAGATACAGGGGCCCCAAAAGGGTGGGGATGGTACATACAACATGAGACAGAAAAGCAGACTAGAACTAAACAACACGTAATTGGTAAAAAAATCCAAAAAGAATATACGCAAAAAGGTGAATGGTGATTGGTGAAGAAGCCTCCAGAAGCTTCCAGGTTTTAGTCAAAATCCGCCCATTGACCAAAGAAGATGAGTCAAGGTCTTAGACATGCACTTATAGCAAAAAGACATGTAAATAAATGAAATGCATAGCCAATTCCATGCTAATGAAGCAAACAGTAAACAGAGGTGGAGCTTGAGATAGAAGGAGAAATGGGCAGAATAGAAGGAGGGACAGGGTGGAATAAATGTTAATGAGTATAAACCAAAGTCTATAAACAGAGGAAAAAAACTATTGTTTGTTGCTGCTCCCTGCGTTCATAGACTGGGTGTCTGTGAAGGAACTCGCCCGAAGCTGTCTCCATTCTGAATAAAGCTGTTATGAGCAATGTGTGCTGGTGCTTGCTCCCTGCTTGCTCTGGCAAATGAGTAACAGGACCCATGAGCAATTGGACTGTCATCTCCCTAGTCATTGGGCGCCACATGGAGCCGGGGTCTAACAATGTCATCCTGATAGAGGATAACCTACTACTGCTGTCAAATGCTAAGGAAAGTCACTTCAACTAAACACTCCGTAAGCAGTCTTCAACTGCATGGCTTTTTTTTTTTTTTGAGTGCCTGACCCCAAACCCTGAGGTCAGATTTGCAGAAGTGCTAAGCACTCATAGGTGCAACTAAATCAATGAGTGTGCTTTGAACATATTAAAGACTATATGACAGTATAGTCTATATGAGACCCTGAAACCTTTCACATTGTGCACCCAAAATGTGGACATGTTTTAATCATTCTTGTGCTTCTAACCTTGGAGATCATGCCACCCTTAATCTCATAGGGATTTTGAGAAGATTAATGAACATTTTTTCAGTACTTAGATATTCTGTTGGTGAGTATCATAGAGGAGAGCATGTCAAAACAATAATTCTCTCTTCAGAGTGAAGTCTGAGTAGTGTCAAATAAGGATCAGGAAATTGCATCTTTAAGAGGCTCCTGCAAAAGCCAGTTAGAACCAGTTATTTTATTGTTCCCATTATTGGAACAATACAAAACCAGTTATTGTATTGCTCCCATCCCAACAAATTCCCGTTGTGCAATGCTAATCAGTTAAAATACAGTCACTAAGACTCAGCCCCCTTGACTCTGAAAGATTTCTAAATAACGTATCATACAATAAAAGAGGTGTAGGGCCACATACTAAACAATAAGGATGAAACAAATTGTGGAAAAGCTGCTCATTAATTGAGCAATGTCCAACCTGTGCACTGAATAAAGCTGAGTTCCTGTGGAAAAAACCCCAGCATGTAGTCACATAATTAAAGATAGTCTTATTCAAACAAGGAAGAGAGTGATGAATCAAGGCTGTACAGGCAGTCTCAGTGTCTAGCATTTCCCAGTGCTTGATTGCTTGACTTTGCAACCTTATTGTTCTTTTAGAGTTATTTTTTTGTGCAGTAAATATTTGATCAGTTTCTATGGAGCAATCTTGCCTGACATCGTAATTTCAGAAAGTACAGGTTTCCTGATTAACATCTTCATTGTAAGCATTTCCCTCCTCAAATGTGACATCTGGAAGAGACATTTTCTTTGGACTCAAAGCCATCAAAGACTCAAGACAGCTGCCTGAGACGCAGCACATTACTCTGGAAATACTAATGACACCAAGAGAGAAAAAGCAGAGGCACAAGTTTCTACCAGTTTCATTAAAAACACTTGTTGTCCCATATATTCAATCACAGAGCCAGAAGATACCTTTGTCTAAGTACCCACCAGAGAGACCATGGGTAAAAAGATACCAGAAATATACTGGGATACCAAAGCCAATTTGGAGGCTTTGAAAACATTTTTAGCTATGGCAATTAAGTTAGAGACTAGAGACTATGTTCCTACTTTGGGTTATTCAATGCTGTGTTTGCGTATGGCTCCACACTACAATTATGTGATTTCTTTTTAAAGTAAATTTGCAGAAAAATGGAGTCTTCGGGAGATTTAAGCTATTTATAAATGTAGGTCAAATTCAGCAAAAAGTCCTGGCTGCAAAAAAAAAAAAGGGAATGCATTCTGAAAATGTAGAAATATTTCATCACAGCATTTTCAAAATGAAACTCATCCTGTCAGAAATAGCAGTGTTTCCTTCCCACAAGAGACATTTTTAATTTTGCAGTGCCAGGTTCCATTTAATAAATTACCAAAATTAAAAAGAAGAGAATGACAAAAAGGTTAAACGACACCTAAAATTTTGTTTGGTGTCAAATCAAATGTTTCTAATTGACTCCAAATTTTCATTTCCATTTTCTGTAGATTTCTGTTTTGGTTCAACCCAACCCGATTTTTAAAAAAATTTTCAGTTCAACAGCTCCCAGCTATTTTCCAACTCTTAAATGCTGGCTACCATTTTCTAGGTATTTTAAAAATCCCTTGGCAGTTTCTTTGCAGTTAACCCAGACTCTTACTCAGGTATGGCTCTTGCCTCTCATCCTCTCTACATACAAAGCCTTCTGACCCAAGCAGGGTGATGCATTAAATGAGGCGGCTTCAGCTGGGGATATAATTTGGAGCTCAGGTTCTATCGCTCAAGTCCTATCAGTGCCTCAGTGCCTAACCACCATGTCTCCATGCCCCTCATAGGAGAGAGATTTTTTTACAGTTCACTGAGAAAGAATCACAGACCACATCAGCTTGCTGCAGTACCAATAAATGCCACGTGCCTCCAGACATCTCAGCGACACACGTGGGCAGATCTAGGATTTTGAAAGGTGAAGTGCAGAAGATGTGGTGCATCATCACAAATAACACAACACACCTTTTTTCTCCAGATGAAAAGAAACTAGAAGCTTTGCTAATATGCTAGGGGCCTAGGGGTATATTATTCAGTTGAAGATCAAAGCAAAAAAGAAATATTACTGTACTGGAATGTGTGTTCATTTACCATATCATATTATATATAAAAACCACAACACACTAGGCAAAAAATAATCAAAAGATACTGTTTCTTCAATCCTGTTGCCATTAGAATTAAATCTACATCTCTTTCAGATTCATAAAGCAAAATCTACCCTTCTGGAGCATGTTGACAGAGCAATGCTTCAGTGAAACTTATTTCCATACCTGAGTTGATGTTCACCTGAGTGAATACTCGTAGCTAGAGTTAGAAACAGCCTGCAGTACTGTGAAATAGGCTGCCCCCCTCTACACATTACATGTATTGTCCAATTACCTGCTTAATGGTACAATTAATTTAGACAGATTACATGTGCAAAGTAAATTATCATGCCATAAAACAGTCCATCCAGCCATAAAGTTAGAGCTGGAAAACATATAATACCCTTATAGGTGGTTTCTATCCAGCTTTAATTTGTATGTGCAGCACAGTATGCCCCCAACAGCTAGGAGCCCTGTCAGCTGACAGGCCTCCCAAACACAGGGATGCACCATGCACAGCCGCAGTTGGGAGTCCTGCAGCTGCAGGACTCTGAGCCAATGCAGCATCCCATTCTCAGCCAACTACCCACAGCCATGGCAGCTCACAGGGCGCTTCTGCAGCTGTAAGCCCCAACAGCTAATGGGAGCTTGCTACTTGCCAGCGCAGGGGTAGTTGGGGTTGCTATCACTGGCAATAAGGCATGATTGGATCTGATGCTGGATCCCACAGTCACACCTCCTGCCATGCACATGCAGCATGGCAGGAGGCACAATTGTATACATCATACATAAGAACCTCTCACACCTTTAAATGAATGTCTAGAGGGGCTCACAGGTGCTACATTATCAGGCCAGCTGAACTGCAGAAGAAAGGATGGCTTGATTAGTGAAACATCAAGACCATTAAAAAAGGAGAGAGGACCATTAACATCTGTGGAATAGAGTTTAGAAGGAACCAGGTGGATTATAACAAATCATGAAGTCAAGTGAAATCAAGTACTGCCTGAATAGTAATGCTGCCACCGCAAGACAGTTGGTTTTAAACATAGGGTGGACCTGGAATCAAAGTGGGGGTGGGACTGCACCACTGCTCCTCCTGGGATCCACCCGTGGTGATGCACAAGAGTGAGCGGAGCATCAGCACTCAGGTAAATCAGGGAACTGGGGCAAATCGTAGCAATATGACTGTTCATAGCAGGAGCAAGCTAAACCAGGTACCTAGCATTAGGATGAACTCTAAAATGAAGGCATGCTCAAAAGAGCAAAGTCTTTTTTGTGTCTTCTGCCTTGACTAATGCTGATTTCCCTCAGTGTGCACTACTTAAATTTTGTTGCTGTTTTATGTATATGTATGCCATATTCTGGCTGCTGTTTTATGTATATAGTTTGTTAAATGCTTTGCATTCCTGTAAAGGGAATAATATGATTCATCAGTAGTTCCCATTTATCTTACTCACCCTGCTGATATGCTCTGTACGGCGTCTGCTCTGTGAAACACAAAGGGCTTTTAAAGAGAGCAAAACACTCATTAGGAAAATCATCTGTGGAATGTAAAAGGTGCACATTACATGCATACTTGCAGCATGCAAATATATCCCACTGGTCAGATCTTTGTAAAGCAAAGCACTGCCCTGCATGCATAAAGCTCTAAGAAGACAACAGGAGTGGGAAAAAATCACACATGATAGGTTCAGAGTAGTCCCACTGCTTACGGCACTCCTTGAAGGCACTCAGATTCGACAGTGTTGAGAGCAGCGTAAGAACCTCTACAGGATAAAAAAGAGCAGTGTCTGTTATATATCCCCTTCTGTGCCCAGCCACCGAAGGAGGTAAGCCTGTTACAGCACTGGGTTGGTGAGCTGGGCTCTTTAGCTCAAGTTTTAGCCACTTATGCCTTGAGCTCAGGAGGTCCCCTGTTCAAGCTCTGTAGGCAGCTCTCACACAAACATTATCCACGCATAGAAGAGGAGAGGGGGAAAAAAACCCAACTCCATTTCAGAAACTGTGCAATCTTCCAGGCTTTTAGAGTAAAATGGAATGGTATTTAAAGAAAGTTCACTGTGCACTCGAAATTTCCGTGAGGTAACTGGTAACTTTGAGATGTCTTTTGTCTCTTAATATTTAGTAGGAAAGACTGATACTGTACCACAGAATGAGAGTTTATTTCCTATAGCTTGCACATTAGCAAGCTGCAATGCAGATAATTCTGGTCCGAGTATGGCCAAGTACAAACATTCAAAAAGACCAAGGAGGAATTGATCTCACTTTAGCAGTTTTCTATAAGTAGCCTAAGTTAAATCAGTAGCTCTTTGGTGGGCTGGGGTGGGGAGGGAGCACAGAGGCTGCCTGCACCAGTTGGGGCTAGCGGGTCGGGGATGCTCCTTCACACCTCCCAGCATGGCCCCCTCAGCTGCCAGAGACTGTCAAGCACAGCGGAGCATGCCCCCCACCCCCCTGCCACGTCATCATGGACCCTTTCCCATGCCCAACCCTTGGTTTCCAGAAAAGCTGCAGAATAAGTGACCTCTGTCATGAGTTAGACATGTCCCGGCCTGCCTGTACCCTGCCATGGCATCCTGCCACCCATGCCCAAGCACAGACACCCAGGAGCTGAAGCATGCCCTGCTTGTCACCTTGCACAACTCTCACCAGAGGCTGCGGGATATCATGCATGCCCACCTGGACATGACCCAACAACTGGTCCCCGTGGCTCTGCAGTTACTATATTTCCAGATCCAAAAAGGGGACAGCTGTCACATGTTGGGGGGGGAATATGAAGGCGGGGGGGGGGCAGTGACATGTCAGTACCCTGCACCTGCCCCTGCTGCTGCCTCTCACTGCTGAGCCACAGCCCTGCCCCCCCAGCCCTGCCAGTGCCCCTCACTCCCAAACCACAGCACTGTGGCACAGCACTCCTGGGCCATGATGGTATTGTTCACTGCTGACCCACAACTCCCCCTGCTCAGCCCCAACCCTGCTGGTGCCCCTCACTCCCAACCCGCAGCCTCCTGGTGCCACCAGTGCCCCTCAGTCCCCACCCACAGTCATCCCCCCAGCCCTACCGGTGCCCCTCATTCCTGGCCTGCAGACCCCTGCCCGCCCCCCCCAAATCCTACTGGAGAGGCCCCGGGTGTCCCCATCCTGACTGGGCTGGAGTGCAGTGACTTTGATTCATGCAGGCAGCAGCAAGAGTGCATGTGGCCCCAGCACAGGTTGGAGGAAAAGGAGGGGAGGCTTGTGGCACCCCCTGCCCTGGGATGGGGGTGTTGTGCCAGGCAGCCTGGGCATGGCCCCTCTCCTTTCCCATGACCCTCACCCCATCAGCATCTCCTGTGAGCCCAGGCACTAACCCCTGTGCTACTGGCCAGCCACAAAGTTCCCCACTGCCCTCAAAGGGCTCCTCACCCCTTTCCCCACTGGAGGGCCAGGCAACCTCCCATCCCCGTCCCCCCTTCCCTGTCACAGCCCCAGCCCCCGCCCTGACCAAATGTCTGAGATTTTGCTTTGTTCCATTGGTGGGAGCAGAGGGAGAGTGATTGGAGGCAGCAGGGAGCACCACGTGAGTCTGTGCCGCCTCTGCAGCTGCAGGAAGGTATGTCTGTGCTCCTTGCTGCATCCTATTGCCCTCCCCCTGCTCCCACCAGCGGAGCAAAGCAAAATCCTGGACATTTGGTCAGATTTAAAAAAAACAACACCCAGATGGAGATCAGAGGACTCAAAAAGAGGACGTGTCTGGGAAAACCCGGATACACAACAACCCTAGTGGCACATGGCTTCATGCCCCAGAGCAGCAGCTGAACGTCCTGTACAGGGCCACCCCATCCTTCACCTGCTAAGTGTCCTGGACTGGGCCACCAACTCGCATGTGACCAACAAGGACAAGGTCATCAAGGACTCCATTATGTTGGCATCATGCATGAACTTATACTGCATCTTCATCCATTTGGTCTTGGCACAGCACTGCTCCCAATACCTTTTCTGGCCTCACGCCTGCATCTGCTGGGAAATGCTCTTGAAGATAGCCCTGTTCTGGTGCCTTTTCTGAAGTTGGTGACAGGTCGTCTCCTCACCCCAGATGGCAAAGAGGCCCCCTTCATCTCCTCATAGGCCCACTTGTGTGACTGGGGTTGTTAGTGGAGGAGGGCAGATGGTGTCATCTATGGTCTGAGGCAGTGCCTGTGGGTGTCTCAGCACCATGGGTGGCTGAGTGAGGGTCTGGCTGTCAGGGGAAGGATCGAAAGATGGGTAGAAGGATAGAAGGAGCTGTGGAGGAACATAGGTATGGGTCCCAGAGTATGGCTTTTCTTCTCACTGCAGCTAGGAATGGCCCCTGCTGCAGCATGGCGAGGGCTCCACCCCTCAGCCCAATCCTCCAACCTCGAACTTTCCAGGGGCTTCCAGCAGAAACCCCATGATTCTAGCAATGCCCTACTCCCTGGTCTGGAAATTTCCAGTGTAATTTACCTGCAACATGAAGACATGTGGCCATGCCCCACCTGTTTCTGAACTTTCCAGGGGAATCTGCCTGGCTGCTCTAGCTTGGAAGATCAGTGTCCCCCACACATAATGTTACCTCAGTAGTCTGGGACACTGCAGCTGCAGGCCAAAAATCCCTTGCAGCACCCCAGGTGCCCATGGCCTGGGTACCTGCTGGCCATGGCCAAGCCACAGAGGTCACAGGATTGCCTTCATGTAGGCCTAGTCCCGATATTCTGCCCCCCACCATCCTGACCCACCAGAGGAGACTGTCCACACCAGCTCCTGCTTGGAGGGGTGGGGGATTCATGCTGGGGTCCACGTGGAGGGTGCCTAGCTCTGGCCACTGCAATATGGTATGAGGGAGCTAGGGTTGGGGTTTGTGGGTCTGTCCCTACGTGTGGGGTTATGGGGGGAGTGGCTGGCTGGGTGTGCCTTGTTGGATCTGCAGGAGCCAGGGTTGGCAGACATGGGCCTGTATCCATGTGTGAGGGTTCTCCTGGGCTCAGTGTCAGGTCTGTGGGTATATCATGGGGTATGGGGACATGGCCCCAGGACTTGGGTGCCCAGGTACCGGGGCTCATGCAGGAGACACAGATGCTCATACAAGAGACACAGACAACCCTTGGGGAGGGCAAATCTGGGCGACCACCCTGGCCTCCGTGCTTTTGGGGGCCCCATGGACAGTGCTGTACAGGCCCTGCCACTGCCCTGCCACCACTGCCACCAGCTTCTGCCAGTGGTCACCACCACCCCCACTGCTGACACTGCCACCAGCTTCTGCAGGCAGTTGCCACCCCCTGCTTTCCTGCTGCTGTCTTCTGCAGGTGGTTGCTACCCCCTCCCCCACCAGCCCCACACAGGCTGATATGTCTCGGGCCCTGCACACCCCTAGGGATGGCTCTACTCCTGCCTGTGGGAGGATGCATGAGGCAGGGCTAGAGAGAGGGGCTGTGATGGCTCGGCTCAGAGAGCTCGGGGGTGGGTGCATGGACAGAGCAGCCAAGTGTGGGCCAAGTGTTAGTGTGCCTTCCTGCAAGGGAGAAACAGTGGAGAGCCACAGAGGAGGTGTGGATGCCAGTGGACAGAAATCAAACTTGAATGGATCTCGTACAAAATAATGATTCACCTGTCTAACCTAAATCAATTAGATTTGAGTGCACATCGATCCAAGTCTATCTTAGTCTGCATTCCACCATTTTTAGGCCAGTCTGTGTGCACCAAATTTCTGTATTGGCGTACATTTAGATTGATTTCCAATCAATTAGACTGGTATAAGTATGATGTCTGTACTAGGTAGGGGTGTGCAAAGCAGGCCCTATTCAATTCTGATCAGGGGCAGTGATTTGATTCATTGATTTGGATCATTGTCCCTGATTCGGTTCAGCTGAATCTGAATCTGAAGATTCAATGCTGATTCGGAGTATCAACGATTTGGCCAAAGACATAGCTTTAAAAGCTTTTTCTATTTACCTTGAGGTAGCAGGTGCAGCTCATGAATGCTGCAATGCTGAGGTGGATGGAGCGTCTCACAGGAGCGTGGGGGGGACCCTCCACGTGCTCAGCATGTACTTTTGGTCCTGGAAGTACTTCTGGTCCACTTTCAGGTCTGCCAGGGAGTGTGCTGGGGGACCCCTGTGCCTGCTCAGCTCGGCAGTTGGCCATGGGGGGACCCTGGGTGCCCCCCCGGACCCAGGAGGGACTAGTCGCCGAGCCAGGGGGGTGTGGAGCAGGGGTGCCCCGCATGCTTCCCAGTGGACCCAGAAGTGGACCGGAAGTGATTCTGGTCCACTTCCGGGTCTGCTACTGAGCACGGTGGGGACCCCACCATGCTTCTGTGGGACTCTCCATGTGCCCCAGCATCACAGCATCCACAAGCCCCCTGCTACCTAGAGGTACGTAGAAAAAAAATTTAAAGCTGTGTCTATGTCCGAATCTTTCCGAATCTCTCCAAATTGATTCGTAGGGTTCCAATTCAATTTGGAGAAATTAAAGGGTCCTTTGATTTGATTCGGCGATTCAGCCACCAAATCAGGCCAAATCTCAGCCGAATAGAATCAGGGACTGAAGCTTTGCACAGCCATAGTACCTGGCCTAAACATGGCAGTGACAGTACTAGCTGCCAATAGAAGTTGATTATTTCCTTTAGCGTTAAGATAATCAGATTGTTATGAACAAAAAACAGTCTTCTGATCAGTCAACAGGCAAAAATGTTGACGGATTATTTTATGGATCTTTTGTCGTTAATATATATCAGTTAAATAGAAGTGTAATATTAAAGGGCAGCTTATTAGAGTTATCTGGCCAAGAAGATTTAATGATTAGACAAATTTTCACTTTCCCCTCAATGCAGAGCTTTGTCACTCAAATTACACTCTGGAAAATTAATATTATTAAAGCCAGGGACTTTTAACAAGCAGAAAGCCAATAACTTCAACCTTAAAAGATAGTCTTTACTTTCCATATGTGTTTTAGTCCTATTGACCTTATTGATTTGGCTTTAAATGTTAATTTAGGAAAACAAAGACTCTCACACTGGCACAAATTGGAAAAAAAACACACAACAGGATGTTTCCTTAGGTATGTCTACAGTGAGGATTGCAGTGTAGTGTAAGCATACCCAAAGCTATCTTTAAATGAGTGACTTTGATTATTGGAAGAAGTCTTGATCCAGCTTAATGGAGCTCTGTACAGGCTCAACCCTGGCTGTTGCAACTTGCTGCATCACAGGATCACAGACATTCAAGGTAAAAAAAATTTACAAGGACACCTAGTCTATAAAGGAGATATCAGCCCCTATCTTTGTAATGGATAACCTAGCTACACAAGTGCTGGGAAGGCAACCAAAAAAAGAAACAAACCTTGCCAGAAGTGAGCTGGAAGAATGGCAAGTAATTTCACCCATCACACTATCAAACAGTCAATGTTGCAAAGAAACCCACTCTTCATGTTATATGGAGGGAAGTAAGTGATGCTTTTGATGTTTTGTCTCTTATCTGTGCCTTACTTTCCAGATCTAGTGATTTACTGCATTGAGTTAATTCAGTCTTCAGTCCTATGAGTCTATATTAAAAACTGCAGACTCCTGCACGTGGAAAGAGCAGATTTTATCCAGGCTCCTTACCTGAGATCATTAGCTGTGTAAGTGCAGCTGATATTAATACTGCTTTTCCATTGTTTTACCCTGCACACAATAAATCTCTTACATGGCCAGCTTATTAAATGTTACTTGCTACAAAAATTGCTCTAAGATCTAAATGTGCTGAATATGTAAAGTTCAGGAAACAAACTCTACAGTCCAAATATATACAAGTCCAGTTGACACACTGCAGAAGCTGGGATTATTTGCAAATTTTCTGTCTTGATCCAGTTCAGCAACTGCACTTGCTAAAAAAGCCTTTTTTGATTAGAAAAAAAGAATGCATGTATCATCAAAATAACAATTCCTAACATTAATAATCCAGTTTTTCCTGTATGTAGTTGGATTTCTTGTAGGGGAAAAAAACCTGATACTTTTCCATTTTTCAGTTTTCACCCAACTAAAATTGCAATCCCTGATATTATTGGATCCATTTCACTGCAGTTCAGGTTAGGTGGCCCACTGAGATCCAGCTGAGGCTTGAATGCTGCTTGCTGGATGCTGGGATGCAGGAACTCTAATATAATAAAAGCCTTGGTCCATCTGTCTGTCTGTCCACAATGCCAGTAGGCACTTCAACCAGGATGGCTCAACGGTGCCAGGTGCTGCACAACCATAGAATAAAAGTTGCATCCTTGTTCCTATCCATCTATTCTTGCAAACTAAAAGAGGAGTTTCTATTCAGACCTGTTTGTATCTAAATACAATAACTTTCGTGATGGACCTTGAAACCATTTGAAGAGAGCAAAGCCCAATATAACCCAAGTCTGTCTACCATTCTTCCATGGTGTGTCCAGAAATACTCTGAGAAGTATATGTCATCTGCTTATTAGGACTCCCACCACACCAAAGCCTCAGCTCTGCCCTCTCAGGGATGCTACTTTACGTGTTCTTAAGGCCATGCTAAGTTCATGACTGCCTAATTTCCAGGTTTTGGTGCATACTAGGCAGGAATTGTGTGCTTCCTTTCAGTGACAGGCCAGAGTTTGCTACAGAGGCAATGCAAACATGGCCTTAGTTTATAAGGGAGGTGTGGTTTTTTTTTTAACAACTGCCTTCACATTTCTGCTTCACATAACAAGGAGCAATTAAAAGCAAAAAAGGAATGCACTTTTCCTGAAGAATTTGCAAGCTATTCTTACACAGACACTTATATCAACATGGAACAGTGCCAATTTGTATATGAAAGGTGCAGGAAACAAATCCACGTCAAGTTTCTCTGCCAAGATGAGCTTGGGATGAGTCGAAAATGTGCCTTCTTGTTTTGTGATTGTTCATGTTTTTCCCCCACAAAAGGGTGAACAAATCTGTTCAATCAGAACAGTCTTTGCTTCACACTGATGGACAAGGCAGGAAGAAAAAGCAGCAGAAAGAGAGCTCAGGTCTGAATTTTCTCTATATTTGGATGTCCCCTGCCGTGAAGGGCTGGACTCAGGCTTCCTTCTGGCCCCTCTGCTTTCCCACAGATGGAGGAAAGGGGCAAGAGAGCTGGCAACAGGCCTTCTCCATGAACACAGGGTGCTGCTGTGCTGCCTTCACAGATGCCCCAATGCAAGGAGCATCCTGAGGAAGATGGGGGCACTGACAGGGGTGAGGTAGAGATGAAAAGAGCCCTGATACATGGGGAGAACATATCCTGACGAGTCCGCTCTGATTGTCTCACTGCTACCATGTGTGATGATGGGAAGCTACCCAGCCTGCTTTTTAGCACCTGATGGCAGAGAAGACTGACTGGTAGAAAAATGGATCTTAAAAAGATGAACAGAATTGTTAGGTATCCGGGTCATAGCCATATACTGGTCTAGAGGCAAAAGGAATCAGGACTCATGGTAGAGGAGATATCTTTTATTAGACCACTAGATTTTTGCCAAAAGATTTCTTTAATTGCTAAAATAACAATGGAATTGTTAAAAGAATTTGTATGTCCACACTGCAAAAGAGCAATGCCAAGAGCTTCTCTCCGTCCAATCTGTAATTGCCATACGAGCCACACAGAACTTATCTTTCCTAGCTCTCCCCACAGATGGAAGTTGGAGTTTCAGTAAGTTTTGTCAAAACTTTTGAGAAACAACGACCCCAAGAACTTCTAAGGAACAGCTGAACCTTCTGTTTTATGGCTCCATTACAATGGCATTTTTCTTGCTTTCCTCCCATTCTATTTTCCCCTGTTCTTTATTGTTTACCCAAAAGTGGATTTTCATTAGATTGGCATTAGAGAACAATTTTCCTAAGCAATCAGATTACAAAGAAACCCCTGCACCGCCAGCCCTGTCACACAGTGAGCTTTTGTACTCAGCACACCCAGGAACTCTGGGTGCATTTGCAATGAGACAGAGCTTCACACCTCAGGAGACCAGTCAAGAGCTCTCGTCTTAATTAATACTACACAACAGCTTCAGAAACAGAGTGACTAATACCTGCCTCACTTTCAGATCACACGTTGTTGTATACCTGAGTTATTTGCTGCAAAAGACTTCAACCTTTGATGGAAAAAATAGCAGTCTCTTAGACGTGAAAATCAAGGCTGTGCTTTCCAAAGGTCTGTAGGAAAAAGGTCATCAAGACAGTAATTGGCCTGAACAGAGTATTATGGGATGGGCCTATGCTCCACGCCTTCCTTACTTCCTGTTTAGTCTGAAGTAGTTCCTTCCCTTCCCCCTATTGTTTATGACAAGGATAAAATGAAACAGCAAGTTCCTGCAGTATTGTGACCAGAGAGTCATTATTAGGTACTTTCTTAAAGAACCTAAAGGAATTTGGGTGCCCACCTCTCCTTCAATTTTAATTGAAGTTGGACAGCCAGGTCCATTTAGCTGTTTTGAAAATCCCGGCCTGTTTGTGTTCAGTACCTTCAACAGAGATCTGTAGATATAACCCTACAACCAGTCGGTCAACATATGTTACTAATTCTCTCCCATGCTTCATCCACAAGATTTGCTCCTTAAACTCTTTGGTCCAAATTCTTGTCTAAGTCCTGGAATATAGCAACACATCTCAATGGCCCCAGCTTGCCGTAGCTGAGCATCAGAACCACTGGGGACAATTTGACTAAGAACTTAATAAAAATGTTGAGATTGAGGCCAGCTGAAAAGGGGGGAAATCTTTTTTTCTTGGGGCTACCTTATGTAGAAGTTATCATTTAGAGATGCTCCCTAACAAGACACCAAGAAAGTTGGGAATTGAGGAATGGTCCCTCAGTTAGTTAGTTAGCTAGTTAGTGGAAGAGAATGAGTCTGCAGAGGTTGTTTATTGCTCCACAATTTCTTGACCCCAACGATCACTACACCTCACAAGCAATTGACACACGTTTCAGAGCCCTTGGTGATACCATGGTGAAGATAATGTTGCTCAGATGCTGCTACCATTAATATGGGTCTAGTTACTGATCTGCTACTGAATTGGATGTCAGTGAACTGAGAACAAACATGAACTTGCCTGGATATATTTTATAAACCAAGTAGATTGTGTTAATCTGTAGAGATCCTGTTTTTTTGAAACACTAGCTCTTGTCAGCATGAAAAAGTTCTCATCTGACCCACAGGAAAATCCAGTGCTAAAAAAATGGGGGTAAACTATACTGACACAAGTTGTGCCTGCAGCTTATGGACATGGCACAGGTTATTACTCACTCTTCTGCCACCAACTACATGCAGCTACTCTGGAATAGCTGTATGTCTGCTCACTCCAGAGTCCCAGTGTAATTTATATCAGAATACAGAACTAATATAAGTAATAGTGGTGCAAATGTTTCATGTGTCTAGGCCCTGAGTTTCCTCCAACTCTGCTGAGTTCAGGGGAGCCTGGGTGCAGCTCCATCTTTTGCCAGTCTCAAGTCTTCCTTTAGAGCTACTTATGCCTTGCGCTCCTCCTTTGCACAGGGATAAACTTTATACATTTACAGTGGAGTCCCACAAGTGTTAAGAGGAGCTAAATTCTTATACTGAGAAGACAATGGGAGCCCTGTGGGTTTCAAGTTGTTGAAACAGCCTGTTACAGGGAGACAAAACAACCATTATAAAAGCTGTTACCATGATCAATGAAAAGCTCTCTGTTGACTTTCAAGGGTATTGGATCAGGCCCCTAGTCTCTTAGAAGACTGTGTTCTCCTCACCACAAACACAAAGCAAATATTGCCTCTTTTCTCCAAAAGAAAACATAAAACACAGTTTTATTTGCAGGGTGCTACAGACCATCATTTCTCCACGGAGCTGACAGAAGAAACAGACCCAATGGTGTAAAAAGAGCTGGCTTTGGTTTTTACATCTCTCCTCAGCCCCAACAAGGCAGAGGCTGATCTTTCTGCCGAAAAAGGAACAAGTAGGAGAACCACTGAGATCACGCCAAGAAATGAAGCTTGTGCCGAGCTACCGTTCTAGCTTCACTTAATCTCCTTGTTCTGTGGAATGAATGAGGAAGCTGAAATCTACACAGAAAAACTCAGTGTACCAAGTCAGTGCTGATACCAGCAGTCAGTAAAGCCTCCTTATCCCTCTATAGAATTAAACCGTTGTTATAATAAATGTGGCCTTCTGAAATAAAAGTTTGACACTTCCCATAGCTTATCAGTAGCATTCCTTCCAGTCCTTTGTGCAACTGAAAGAGCTTTGCAGAATGTAACCGAAAAAGACAAACAGAGCCTTAAGGTGTGTGTGGGGCGCAGGGGGGTGGAAATTTTCTCTGGTTCTGGCTTTATGCTACAAGATACTATGGGTGTGCAAAATGGGCCGTATTCGATTTGGATTTGGATTCGGCCCTAATTGGGGTCAGTAATTCAGTTCATTGATTCGGATCTCTATCCTTGATATGATTTGGCCAAATCCGAATCTGAAGATTCAATGCTGAGTCGGAGAATCGGCGATTCAGACACAGACACTGCTTTAACTGTTTTTTCTACATACCTTGGGTACCAGGCATGGCTTATGAATGCTGCAGTGCTGGGGCAGATGGAGAGTCCCACAGGAACATGCCCCCCCCATGTGCTTGGCAGTGAACCCAGACATGGAAGGGAAGTACTTCCAGTCCACTTCTGGGTCCACCACTGAAAGCACAGGGACCTGCCCCGTGCCCCCCAAACTGGGCAATTGGCCATGGGGGGATCCCAGGTGCACCCCCAGTCACCGAGGAGGACCCGGGAAACTATAGGCCAGTCAGTCTCACCTCCATCCTTGGCAAAATCTTTGAAAAAATCATCAAGGCTCACATTTGTGAGA
>NW_017728886.1:254076821-254112136 GCF_001723895.1 Crocodylus porosus | reverse complement strand
GCACTCTTTCCTGCTTATGCAGGGGGTCGGACTCGATGATCTATTGAGGTCCCTTCCGACCCTAGCATCTATGAATCTATGAATCTATGAGCCAGGAGGGTGCAGGAGGCCCCACCGCACGGTCCCTGGCAGATCCAGAAGTGGACCAGAAGTGCTTCTGGTCCACTTCCAGGTCTGCTGCCAAGCATGCTGGGGAGCCCCACTCCATGCACCCCACCGTCACAGCACTCATGAGCTGCCTGGTATCTTGAGGTATGTAGAAAAAACATTTAAAGCTGTGTCTATGTCCGAATCATTAAATCTTTCCGAATCTCTCTGAATTGATTTGGAGGGTTCCGATTCGATTTGGAGCAATTAAAGGGTCTCCTGATTCAGTTCAGATTTGGAGATTCAGCCACCAAATCGGGCCGAATCTCCGCCAAATTGAATCATTAACCGAAGCTTCGCCCAGTCCTACAAGATACTCTGTTCCAAGACACAAGAATAAACAAACTATTTCCAGTGCTTTGAGTGGGCCCATGGGGTTAGATAAAATGGTAATTTTTACACTTCACTGAGAACAAAGACAGGTTTAGGCATTCTTCCCTACTAAAACCAACTTCCTGAAAATTAGTGGGTAGTGGACAAACAGACAGATTAGCAGAGTTGATTGTAGATAAAGGGAATGAATGGAGTATCTTTTCCAGGGGTTACACCTGAACCTACCTCCATCTTTTCCCTCAGTATGTTAAGTGGAGGCCATGCCATAAAGTTATATCAACAGCCTAAAAGAAGTTGCAGTGGGACCCAAGTGAAGGACTGGGTGTCCAGCTAAAGGGAATTAGTAGGCAATAATACAGGGAGATTCCAACATAGGGGATTAGTTTATAGCACATTTACTATCTAAGCTGTATGTATCGGGTTTTGATGGAGAGTGAATGACTATACAGCTAACTGAGTCAGTGTGCTGAGGCTTAGGACTATGGGCACAGACAGAAGTGCAGCTCCCTGTTTAATTCCATATTGTCTCAGCTAAGAAACTACATAATGATTCCCCTGTGCGTGAGACTCTCCTTTGCACCTATTTCAGATCTCACACTGAAAAGGGTTATAAAAATGCTTTTTCGGGAGCCTGTCAACACCACCCATGGCACTGGCTCAGACTAACCACTAAAGGAAGACACCCAAGGTCTGACAGTGCTTCCACCCTGACCCTACCAGCTCTGGAACTAACAGGGCCTAGGCACCAAGACTTGAAATTGAATCTTCCACATGTCAACACAAGCTAGATTTGGATGATGGCCTGACCTGTCACTATTTTACTTGAAATTTACCCTTGAGCAGGGCCTGGGACACTCTGACAGTGAGAACTTAAGTGGTGCATAGGTTTTATGCTATCCCTGTGCACAGGCAGATCTCATCATTTGTAAAGGAGGTTCGAGTATGGCACGCAATACCTTTTGCCTTGCACACAGCAACAGGTATAGTTAATGACACAGTGAATGGCATGCTAGTCACAGTTAATGATGCAGTGAATGGAATACTGGCCTTAAAAGCACCATACAATAGAGAGCAGATAGCATGAAATAAAGCAGATTAGTTGGCAGGGGGGTTGCCTACTGGTATTAAGGAGAATTGGTGTCAGCCAACTGTAAGCACTTATTGTGAAAGTCTCAACTTCCTCAAAAGGGATTTCTACTGTTAAATCCTTTAGTGGTTATGAAATTACAGTCAGAAGTAATCCAGTGCTAATATGCCATTCTATTTTTGACTTTACAGCAATATATGTAAATGTAATTCAAATAAGACAAGTTCAATAGTAAGAAACCCATTTATGCTTATCTGAATATATCACATTTTCAGTTCTATTTCCTCATTGTATCTATACTGTAGTTAAAGTTGCTGTATCCATGTAGCTGATTGTATTGAGATGGATGGCCAGCTAAAAATGAAAGTTTAGCCACAACTTGCAGCATGAAAGGCATGGGTTTCTTTTATTTTTTTTCAGTTCTTTATCAAACAATATATCTTTCTCCCCTGCTCAATTATACTTTATTTTATATTTAAAGAACAACTAACTCCTGGAAATACAGAGATAAATCCCCTCAGAAATAATGTCTTTGTTTATTGTATATCTTTTTCTGTTACATCATCCTGAACTATTTATACTAGGGGACCTTGATTACTTAAAAGTCCATCCACACTTGTTGATTATGGCCATCTATATTGTACTTAAAACCACATACAGCAGAAGTAGGAGGGAATTTGCTGGGTTAAGGAAAGTGAATGCTGTGGACTAATGGACAGGAGGCTGAATCAGAATTGCTTTGGTGGACTGGGAGGCAAATGGACATGACACAATGGAAGGAGGAAACAGAAGAGTTTCATGTATTTTCTCACATGCAATATCCATCTTTTCTACTCAAATCAGTCCGCACAAATTGGTGTATGAACTTTAGGTGGGCAAGCTGTTTTCTTTATTGGAAAACAACCAGCCCTGGAGGCACTGTACATGCCACACAGATGCCAAGATGTCTGCCAAGGTGGTAGTCATAGCTCTTACAGCCATAGCTATTGGCTGAGCACTGTAGCTGGTGACTGCAGCAGCAAGCGAATTGCTGGCAGTATCTTGATGAGGTTTGTGACGTACTTTATTTACAAGAACTTATATACATAACTACTTACAGTAAAGAAATGTGTTACTATAGCCCATACAAGGGTCTGGAGCATAACCTTGTGTGACACAGAGTAAGTACTCCTGGGAACACAGGGTCCAGAAAGTACAGAACCAGATCCTGGTGCCAGGTGCCTCACCAAATTGTCTCGTGGATGTCACATTTTCTGGACATCCTGTGTTCCCAGAACAACTTTGTTACATAGCCAGTCTTGACTCTGGAAAAATATTTTTTTTTACATTCTACATGAGACATTAACTTTGCATTAGCATAGTTTACTGCAAAGTAAGCATGTGTGTCTATACATGCACACACTTACTTCACAGTAAACCTCCCTGATATCAAGTAAGTTTGCTACCTGCAAATACAAGTAGCAAATTTCTTCACCATTAGTAATGGCGCCATAGCAATCGAGTAGATGCCAGACCAGGAGTAAAATCTGCTCCTGGTTAGCCATCCAAACGGGGAGCAGGAGATAGCTCCCTATCCCCGGGAGCTGCCTGCTGCCAGGGTGGGCACTGCCACAGGAGCCCAGGCAGGGGCTATGTCGCCCTGTCCCAGAAGCAGGGAGCTCCAAGCCCCCTGCTCCCAGACCATGATTGTGGCTTGAGCTCCACAGTGGCCTGAGCTCCACAGTCATGGGCTTGAGCTGGGAGACCTTTATCTCCCAGCCTCAGCTCCATGGTCATGGACCCTTATCTCCCAGCCTGAGCCCTGAGGACACAGAGCTGCTGGGATATAAGGGTCTCCCAGCCCGAGCTCCATAACCACAGAGCTCAGGCTGGAAAATAAGCATCTCCCAGAAGTGGTCCCACGGTTGCTGAGCTGGTGCTGGGAGCTCCCTACTGGCAGGGGCTGGAGAGCTCGTTCCTCTCCCAGCTCCATGATCATGGAGTTGAGCAGGAAAAAAGCTCCCCAGCCCCCACCCTATATGCCTAGGTGGGGACAATGCCCCCCTGCCCCAGCAGCAGGGAGCTTCCAGCCCCTGATCACAATCATAGAACAGGGCCCGGGAGCTCCTTGCATGGGGACAGCCTGGAGCTGGCTGGGATCTGCCTCTGACTGGGATAGTTCCCAGCCAGCCCCACCCAGGCTGCACAGAGAAATATATGCAGCCTGGAGGTGGCTGGGGACTATCCTATTTCAGGCAGTCCCCAGCCAGCTCCAGGCTGCACATGCAGACTGCCCCATGTAACCCAGGGCCGGCCAAGAACTGTCACTGTTAGGGGCAGGTTCCAGTCCCATGCCCCAATCGGACGATCAAGGCACAGGGCTTGGAAAGAGCTGCAGGGGTGGCGTAGGCTCCAGAGTCCTGCCCCAATCTAATGGTGGGGCAGCTAGCAGTTAACTAGCTGCACCACCGGCTATCAGGGCAGGGGGCTTTTATCAGCTTTGCTCATTCTGGTGGCAAAAGGAATAACGACAAAAATTTGCCATTCCGAAAGTGCATATACCACTTGTACCTAATGGAGGGCTCAATTGGGATGTAAGGAATGAACACTTATAATTGATGCTAGACTTCTGTAAAAGCATGGATTTCACCTAAGGTAAATAATAAAATGCTTCTCTCCACTCTAAGAGAACGTAAAATGTTTGGTTTCACAGGGACTGAACTCAGTTTGAATGCACCGATGTTGAATCATTGAGTGTCTTGTGACAAATAGCACAATCCCACTTGAAAGAGGAGCTCCAAGATCTACTCCTGAATGCACTGCAAATCATGTCTTTCACATTGTTTCCTCTAGGTCACCCTGGAAAAGTTCCTAAATCTGGGGAAACAAAACCCTTTCTTCTGTAATACTGGTGACAAAGGAACCAGATGTGAAAGGCTTTGTTCAGAAAGCCATATTTTTAAATAGGCTTTGCATGCTTTGCTTTCATAAAAATAATTAAATCTCCTGGTTATTATTGAAGCTTCCTTCACTGAGCTGAATAAACAGTTCTGTTTTTCACAGACTCAGAGAAGGAAGGCTAGATAAACCTCACAAGGTCCTTTAGTGCAACTCACCTGAACAGAGGCAGGATCAAGAATACCCACATCATCTCTGAGAGGTGCTTGTCTACTCTGATCTTAACAGTCTTTCATGAAAGAGATTCAGCAACCCACTAAGGTAGCTTAGACCAGCATTTTACACCCGCTTTAGAAATTATTCCAAGATAAATCTGCTTTGCTGCAAAGTAAGTTGATGTCTTCTTGTCCTTGGCCACACAGAAAAAAATACTGGTGTCCTCTTTATTATTCTATGTATTGGGTGGATGTTCAATGTATCATGATGCTTCACTCTTTCCTTCTCTAAAAACTTTTCCTCATAGGTGACTTTTTCTAAACTTCTTACCATTATAGTTACTCCTTTACTGTTTTTGGGCAAAGGTTTTTGGGCTAACCAGCCCTTAAAATCCCTCAGAAGTGCAAATACTAAATGTCCACTTATGTGGACAGCAAGTACAAGAGGACGTCCCAAACTTCGCTATAAAGACACATGCCAGCAAGATATGAAGGCATTTGGAATCGATCCAATGGGAAACCTTGGCAAGTGATCGTAACAAGTGGCATCACCGTCTCCACCAGGGCATCAAAGTTCATGACAGAAATTGGCTCCAACACCTTGAAAAGAAGAGAGCCCATAGGAAGCAAGCAGCTCCCAAACCACCCAACCATGACATAAAGATTTGTAACCACTGCCACAGATCATGCAAATCTCAGATTGGACTAGTCAGTCACATGAGATATTGCAAACCATCTACACCATATCCACTGTCTCCTGTAGACGAAGGGATGCTTGTCATGGAACAAGATCCTCAGGGGTGGCCATGATGCCCCTGACAGCTCTGTGATCGTGCAAGCTCTTGCCCAAGGGCACCCTCTTATCTCACCTGCCACGTCTTTTTTTGAAAAATAACTTGAGAGTCTGCCCACGGGCCTTCGCTTAGTCCCAGTCTGTTGAACCTTACTCAGGCTCACTGATCTGCAGGCCCTTTGCCAGCCCCTCTTCAATACGGTGATGCACCGGACATCTCAGACCTTATGAGCTAATTTCATGGTTCCAACTTCCCCTTTCCTATACTCCATGCCTCGTGGGTGTTATACTGTTGTTATACTCTCTGTTGGGGCCGCAGCCTGCTCGGCCTCCACCCCTTTAATACAGATAAGCCTTCTAGCCTAGATCCACTGTGTCATGCCCAGCTGGAGAGCCCACAATCTCTTCTTATCACCAGGCCCTTGGCCCTTGTCCACGGCGCCCATCTGGTGCTGGGCTCTCCAGCCCCTTGCAGCTTGTGGCCCTCTGGCACTGGGCTCTCCGGCCCCTTGCAGTTTGCACCCCTCTGGCACTGGGGCGCTACACAATAGTGTGCCCAATGAGGCTCCTCCTCCCCCATTAGCCTCATCCCAGTCCACAGGTTCAAGCACTTACACAAACCTGAGGCCCTGGGCTGTAACATAACATTACCCTCTTTAAGAAGGCAGACTCCCACCCGTAGAATACCATACCCTCAGCTCTGGGAACCTTTTGAGCCCCTAGAGCCTTACGGCGCTTGGAGGTAGCGAAGCAGGCAGCCAGATGCATTGAGCAGCAATCCTGTGCAGGAGCTCCTTTTCCTGGCAGTTGCCAAAGAGAGAGTGAGTCCAGCCAGCTCCAGCCCTGCACTTATCCTTCCCTGGGCTCTGATTTCTTCCGGTCAGCTGACTGCCTGCAGGTGCCGGCTAATTACCTAGTTAGCCTGTTACTTAGGCAACCTGCAGCTGTGGAGCAGTGGAGCCTGCCAGGCTGTGTCTGCCCTTAAAGGTGCAGGCACACCTTGGTACCCTGCAACAGTGCTAAAGACTTATGTGACAACTGCTATCATAGTCAACACACACAGGAAAGAACCGAAGCCTCCAGGACTAAAGTCAGAAGTGGCTACCACCCAAGGTGGAAATCTCCAATATAGGCTTACAGCCTCTGCAAAGAGGGTAAGCTTTAAGATGCACTCAGATGGGGGGTGGTCACACTTATTTGTACAGTATTCTATGGTCCACTGGGACAGATTCTACTTTCCTTACCTTGTAAAGTGTATTTCACTACAATACACGCGTCCAACAAATGGCCGAGGGACTTGCTTGCTATGTAAGCTTTGTGTTTACTCACTGCCTAGAGTGCAGTTTCATTCCTGAAATAGTGTTTTACTCTACCTGTAGTCCCAAATGAGTAACAGCATATGTCTACACATGAGGCTAATTCTGGGATAAGGGATTATTCTACATAAATAAGGGTGTCAAAATTTTACCTTCTAGGAACAGGTTATAAGAAACAATAGTCCCAAATTTGCAGCCCCTTTCTTAACTCAGCCTGACCTACCCAACCAATATATACTTTTTAAAAGTCTGGCTATGGAGGGAGGCAACTTTCTGTGTATTTTTAAGGCCTTCGTTGTGTCCTATTTTACATGTTACATTTATTATGACACAGACCACCCATCCCACAGTCTCCTCCCTCCATTGCATCATGTCCATTTTCCTCCCAGTCCACCAAAGCAATTCTCCGATTCAGCCTGCAGTCCATCAGCCCACAGCATTCAGACTCAGCCCAGGAAATTCCTTCCTACTTCTGCCAAATGTGGGGCATTTCATCCCACTACACCCTTGTGCTCAGTTTGCAATAAAGTCGGTCCCTCCTACAGACTGGAAAATATTTCAGGGTATTTTTGTAGGCTTCTTTCCAATAATAGAGTAAAATTGGATGTTTTCAAGGATCTGTTTGTATAAGAAGTTCAAACTGTGAAGTACAAATGAATTCAGTGAGCTGAGTGAAATGTTTCCCCTAAGATTAACTGGGCAGGACATTTCTGATAGTTTTAAAGCTGAGATTTTTTTTATCTTAAAATCTTTTTTGTTGTTATTGTTGCATTTTAATCCTTAGTATAATGGAATTTTTCTTCAGAGGTTATGAAGAAGGTAAAATGCTTGCATATCTTTAGCCTGATGCAGTGCCCACTGGAGCCCTTCTGCTGAATTCATTAGGCTCTGCTTGAAATCAGCTGTGGGTTAAATCAACAGTCAAGAATCATGTCACTGTGTCCCTTGTTCCTGCTCCTGCAATGGAGCGATTTTAGTTTGAGAAAAGAAAATATGGATTCCTAGCCATGTGTAGCACAGACTAAAAATGCAGTGCTTCAACCTGAGGTAATGCATGCAGACCTGGGTACAGGATTTAAAGGAACCGGCTGTTGAATGGACTAAAAGCAAAATAGTAACTTGTAAATCTTTTCTTCTTCCTTGTTGTTGGATTTACTTATATAGCAGTTTGTTTAATTAAGTATATATACATACATACAATTTAAGAATCTAGACCAATACGGCTAGGACCTGGATACCCGATACATGCAATTTAGATCTTTCGTATTAACTGTACAATGTCATACAACTGTTGTTGCATGTCTAAATTACAGAGGGCATAGAAAGGGACTAATTCCATTAATTATGGGGTGCCACAGAACAAGGAAATCCTGCTCCTCCCTTAGGATCTGAATTCTAGAGAGAATCAGCATCCCAGAGCACGTCTCCTTATCCTCAGCCAGGTGGGCACTCAGCACCTCCTGGAAAACAGGTTTTCTAAGATGTCTTAAACATCGACACTGGGTCCCTGCTGCTCTCAGGGTGGCTGCTGAAAAATAAGGTCCTCCCTCTTGCTCCTGCTTTGCACACTCCAAATTTGGAAATAGAGAGGTGAAGACATTCCCTAAGCATCCCCCGTTGCTGCTTTCAAATCTCAAGAGTCAGAGATTTTAAGGGCAAAACTGGGATCACTTCTGAGCCATCCCCATAGCCTAAGATCTAGGCTTGAAGTGTGCTGACTAGGGCGGTGGGTCCGGACAGGTTCCCACTCCTCACGCTCCTTGAGAGCAGCTCAGAGCCAGTGGAGACGCACTATCATTTCACGCACCCGTTTCAATTTTGAAACCCTTAGCTAAACTAATATTTTAGAATTGGGATTTTTAACCTAGTGAGTATTAATACTGCCAATATTATTGATTATGTTTGTTTAAAAGAAATTGTAAGAACCAGTGCTAACTCACTGAGCTATGGAAAGATGAAGCAAACTCAGAAAACTATTCTCAACATGAGCTCTAAAGTTCATTTAATCTAATTGTTTATCAACTGACTAATCTCCCATAAAATAAAAGATGTGTGATTGGAGGTTTTTTGACAAAATTTGTCAAAAAAACATGGATTGGCTGCTGATGAAGAGCTAAAGGAGAAAAACGACTGATTTGCTTTGCAGAAGGGCCATTTATTGATGTGGTGCAGTTGGGTGGCACAAGGCATAGATATTTCAGTCAAACAGACGTGATTGGTATCTTACTTGCCAAGTCAATGACAATGATAAGCGAGCTGGAAGAGACAAAGGGGCTGTAGTCAAGAGTTGTAGCAATAACTGCCTGGATACGAAAAATAAGAAGGTTAAAATTTCTTTGGGTAAATTATTGCCTGAAATTCCTTTCGAAGCAAACTGAAAATACCTTTCCAAGCCTAAGAGTGAGAGAGATAAGAACATCTGCCTTGCATGAGTGTTTTCTCCAGTTATCTTAAAGAACATGCACCTCCCCATTAACTTCATTCTTCTGCTATCTTGTCCCAGACTCCTACAGGCTAACATTAGCTCCACCAAGTTTACGTAAGTGCCCTTTTTCATTTCTAAACTCCAGAGTGCAGCTACATCTGCATTAACAGCAATGGGACAGGAAGTTGAAGAGAAGCACGCTGGTCTATGAACAGCCAAAGATATGGAGGCAGACAGGTTTTCTCCTGAGATTCCCGATGCTGTGCAACTAATCCGCATCTGTTCACTACTCTCAAGGGTTAAAGACAAGTTCTGGCTCCCAGCTTAGACCCTAGGTCAGACTGTGCTAAGCTGTCACTGAATCAAAGACCTTTTTCCCTTTTTGTGCTCCATTACCTAAAATTCCATTAAATAATACCAAAACGCAAGCTCTCAAACATGACTTCTAATTGGGGTCACTTCAATTTTAGACCCTTAGGCATAGATTCGGATCTCTGGACTTAAAATTAAAAAATTAAAAGTAAATCTGACTTACCAAAACTGCTTTCTTAATATGAACCAAGTGCAAACCAGCACAGCAATGCCTGCCAGAGTCCATAGCCACCTGGAAACAAAGGTCCTGAGAGGTGTGGCGTAGTGCTATTTGTAAGCCGTTGGTTCTGAAATCTAGTCTTAATATGTATGCTTCTTAATACAAAAAGTATTTTTAAATGCTTCTAATAAAGATATGCAAGAAAGCAGAGAGATAACCACAACGATGTAAACAATCTGATATAAGGAATATGTCATTTGGGATCAAAAGTAAGTACAGGCTGGAAAAAATATGACCTCTCAGGAGCTTCCTGGGTACAACAGTGTCTTACATCTCTCAAATATCAGGAGAAAGAAACCGTTTTGCTCACGGCACTTTTCCTTTTGCACAGGGTTTCTTGGCACACTGTTAATAATGGCATCAGCTACTGAGCAATACACATCTCTCTGTTTCAGAGATTAAGTATCATTTTCATCCGTATCTTGAAATGCCCCAGATCTGAATCCAAATACCTTGACATCAAGGAGAGCTTTTCCATTTACTTCATGGGGTTACTCATCAGGCCTTTTACACTGAGAATGATGATTTAGACACTTGTAAAATGTTGGTCTTAAGAACAACATACATATGTTTTCTTAGCAAGGGGAATGGGATGTAAGAGAAGTGGGTTACATCTTTCATTACCTACCAACTTAAATTAATGAAGGAGATTTCTTCCCTGGAGTGTCTGCAAGTCAACCCATACTTTCTGACTGCTCACACTTACTTTCTAACCATACCATTGAAACAATGCCAACATAAGCATGTGGCCCACCAACAGCCTATTGTTTGTACCTGAGGAGGATGTTGAAACAGAAGTTATCCTACCAGAATTGAGGAAGAGATGGCTTTCATTTCTGACAAATATTGGGATAGCTGAATAGGGATGATATAGTGAATGAAAGATACTTTTATTGGGGTAGGACATAAACCTATGAGTTTCAGACAAGACTTGTTGAACAGGCTATGGAAATCTCTATTTGGAGTAGTAAAGTACTTTTCCTAATTAGGTGCATTGAGCCACTAATCTGCTTCTCTCTGACCCGTGTAACATGGGAAGTTACAGTCTGCAACAAATGCAATTTTATTCTTCTTCATAAGAACATTTAGGTGTCTCTGTCACCTTGCTCTCAAGGAAACCCCAAGAGTAAAAAGTCCCTTCTTTCATGCTTAAATGCCAAAATAATGTTTCTGCCCAGGAGGCCTGCTCACTTTCTATTATGTTGGTCAAGGACACCGTGTGTCTTGTAAGCTTTGTCCTGCAGTCCCGGGAAAACTAAATCTGAAATTGGTATGCGGTCCGAAAGCTATGCCATGTAAAATGTGAAATAAATTAGCCAAGCCACCAGCATATATTTCCAGCTGTGCTTCTCTATAGGAACCAGCTGCCTTGATGAATGTATTCACTGTAAATATTTAAATTGAAATCAGCAAAACATTTTTTAAACATAAGCAAACAGTATCACCTTATCTCAGCAAGACACCTTGAATACCATGAATGAATTCTGTATCACAGCCACCAACAGGACTAGAGAAAATGTCGCCGTCATGTCTGTATGTCTATTCTGTTCTGACTGAGCAAACTAGTGCGAAGATCCCAACAAGCAGAGTTGTCACCGGGGGGATTGCAGGGGCAGTGGAAGAAAACCCTCAGTTCTTGCAAACAAACCTTAGCACTTCCAAGTTACCAGTTATTTTCCAGGCCATAAGAAAAAAACCCCAAAAAACTTCGAAGCATTGCTCAAGGTGGGTTGCCTTACAACTTTTGGTGGCAGATTTGTTCCCACAAAAATATAAATTAAATAAATAAAACCCTAAAATAGATGGCTTACAGTGTGAATGTGTAATTCATCTTTTCATGCTAGAGCTTGAAAGGAAGCAGGATTATTGAAGGGTGGGCCAGGCAATCGAGGTGCAGAGAGAACTGTGCCCGAGTGGTTTCATAAGCCTGTCAAGCATGAAGGGATGCAGGATCTCATTGAGCTTGGGTGAACCTTCCAGAAAATGTGTCCATGATGGATAAAGCATTTTCATCAGTGCTATTAGCTCAGTTCAGTGGGTGGCTACTGGTGAGGGAGGTTCCCCCTCTTATTTTTAATTTTATTAGCACACAGTAGTAATGACATCAGACTCTGGAGAGGGGAGGAGGAGGTATCATCACTGCATGGATGTTAAACCATCACTCATGCTTAGGTAACAGAGCCTAATCCTGAGAGCAGTATTGGAGGGGAAAGTCCTGAACAGTTAGAGAGATTTCAAAATTTGACCCAATTGTCCTCATCAATCCTCCTGCAACTCAAGTTACTCAGAGTCAGTAGGAGAGTGCTTGTATTTAACCTGCAGCTTTTTCACAGCTCCTTTGTTTTAAGAATGATACCCTAGGCTTGGCCAAGCCTGGCCTGGCTCAGTCCACCCTCCAAACTCCTTGTCTGCTTCCTTTCCTAAGAAAGGCAATCCTCCAGTGGCTTCTTCAGGCTTCTTTACTAATTACCAGGGTCACATTTTGCCAACAACCGGACAGAAACAACACGAGTCATGTTACCAGTCCAAAAAAACCCGAAAAGCCCAGCCTAACAGAGCAGTTTTGAATAAGTAAAATAGCAATGATTTGCAGTGAGTGCTTGGTGAGGAACAGGGGCAGAGCTAGGGGGAGGCTTTGGGGTCTATAGCTACCCCAAAACATGCCTTAGCTCGCTGGTGCAAATGTTTGACCAGATGACATATAGCACAACCCCCTCCCCCGCAATTTTATGTGTAGCCCAACTCAACCCCTGCACCGGAAAAAGGTTGGTACTGCCCTTGGTGAGGAACTTCCCCCACATCCTTGGCAATTACACTTGCATAACAAATATATTAGTGATCTGCCCATAACGATTACATAGTAGACAAAGAAAAGTTACACTAGATGTTATATCCTCCTCTTACATCCATAATACTTGAATGAAATCTCCACAAAAGTCTATATATCATGAACATACACACACACATGCATATGCACACGTGTGTGCAAACACAAGCATGGAAAAAAAACCCTTGCTAGTATGCCAGTCTGCAGAGCTAGCTTTTTCAGCATTAGTTGCACAGCAAATGTATATGCTTGAACACAGCTGTCTAGATTTCCACACTTGTACAGCGCCTTCGAGGCAGATTGATCCTTGAAGAAACAAATATGTCATTTTCCATATCTAGCCCCCTGTCAGAGGAAAAGCTTTTTTCCTGCGAGCTTGATGAGGCAGCCCATACTTAAGATGGGAACTGGAAAATATTGGAGGTTTTCACCTTTCCTGAGTTGTTTTAAAGTTTTGGGGAATGTCAGCACAAGAAGTAGACTTCTTTTTTCTAGAACAAATTAGATGTATTTTGTTCCCCTCTATTAGTTTTGATCTGCCCTGTTATGAAAAGGTTGGCTTTCAAAAGCTAGCCAGCCATTTAGGGATTGTCCAATAGTAATATGTGCAGTTATTTTGTTCTGTTTTGTTTTTTCTCCACTTTGCTGACTGAATCAGCTTATTTTATTTTTTATTGACAAAATTAAAAAAAAAACATTTTCAGGCCCTTTAATCCTTTTGCTAATTAAATATATATATAGCTTGTTACTTTCTTGACTGAAGCTTTGTTTCAAATGGAAAAAGATAACATGTTTTATATATTATATGTTTTATATGGAAACCCCACCCAAAAATTTGGGCTCTACCAATTTTTCCCCATTTTTAGTGAAAAACTATTTGCTGAATTCACAAAGTTTCAACTCCCTTTTTTAAATTAAAAAAAGCTTTTGCAGTAAATAAACTTTTTGGGGGGGGGAGGGGCGTGAAAATCACTTTATTCTCATCTATACACATATTGTAAAGACCACAGAGTTAAATATAGGCTTTGGAGCATCCATGAACATAGACAAAAGATACTGCCATGTCATTAAACTTAAGGCATGGTTACACATGCTGTGGAGTGGTGGTGGGCAGCAGAGCACTTTAGTTAGAGCAGCTCTTGTTTGATGAGCTCTAGTAAAAGCATCCTGCTGCCATTCTGAAGCACAATTATGCTCAGTACATGTGACACTGAGCCTGCTGGAGCATGCTAATTAGAACACATCAGAGCAGGTGTTGGGCATGTATATAGGTGCCCTCAGTTTCTAGGATTAAATGAACCCTGTATACAGTATGTGGCTCAGGTGCTGTACCTATTAAAATCTTTTTCTGCTGGTCAGGTAGCATAAAGAAACTGTACTCTAGACATATATGCTTAGCAGAGAAGAAAACTTTTAGTTACTGTATATGTGATGGGTCAAGTCCCCGTCTCTATAGACCCCTATCACACAAGGGTATATGAAGAAGGTATGGTTGATTGGTCCAGGCTAGGGTGTTCTGGTGATTTACAATATGGGATCTGCTGGCCTTGTCTGTGTGCCAGGACCCTGCCTCTCCCTATACTTGGTGTGGTGGCAGCAGAGGATTCCTCTCTGCTCCCAGAGAGGTAGAGGAGAGGCATGTGGTCTACAGGAATAGAGCATTGAAGGCAGGGCCTGGGGACATCTTTTAGACTACCTTCTTCAGATAGGCATGATCTTTTGGGTTAGAGACAGCAATTACACATAAACCAGTATAAGTGATTGGAAACTGGTTCAAATCTATAACACAAAAGAAGCTCAGGAATTTTAAGTGTCCTGAGACAAAGAACCTGACCCAAATATTTAATCTCTTCAAATTGGCCTTCAAGGTGTCCTTCAATCTCTTCTTTTGTCTATCTCTAGAAAAGTGACCATAGGTGAGTTGGGAGTATAGGACCGGTTTTGGGATCCAGTTGTCAAGCAACCTTATGATATGTCCTGTCCAATGAAGCTGGTGCCATATAAATATGACTTTAATGCTGGTGGTGCTTGCTTGAGCGAATGCTGTTATTTGTTCTTCTGTCATCAAACTGATATGGAGTAATTTCAGAAAACATTACTGATGGAAACAGCCCAAGGTTTTCAGGTGTTTCTGATATGTTGTCCACGTTTCACACCCAGACAACCGGATAGGGATGATTGCAGCCTGGTAAATGATAAGTCTGGTTTGGGCACTGATGTCATGATCATTGAACACAATGATTTTGGAGGTGTCCAAAGGCAGCACTGAAGGTTTTATTCAGTGTTGAATATTATCCTCTATGCTTACTTTTTGGGAAAGGTGACTACCCAGGTAGGGAAAATGCTCAACATTCTCCAAGGACTGACATCTAATTGTAGTATGCGGGGGAACAGCTGGTTGATTTGGGATAGGTTGGAATAAAGTACCTTGGGTTTCATGAAGTTGACAGTAAGTCCAAGCTTTTCATTTGCTTCAGAGAAGCACTTGGGAATGACCTGGAGATCTTGTCTAGCTGGCTCTTAAAAACCCCCAAACTTAGAGATTCTACAACCTGTCTTGGTAACCCAATCCAGTGCTTTACTACCCTCCTTGTGAGACAGTTTTCCTTGATATATACCTTCCCTTACTGCATCTTGAGACCATTGTTCCTTGTTCTGTCATCTTCCATCACTGAAAACAGTCTAGTTCTAGCCTCTTTGGACCCCACTTCAAGTACTTGAAGGTTTCTATTAAATCCCGCCTCAGTCTTCTCTTCCTTAAACTAAATAAGCCCAGTTCACTCAGCCCAGTTCCTCATACATCAAGTGCCCCAGCCCCTCACCACTTTCACTGCCCTGTGCTGGACTCTCTTCAATTTGTCCACAACATTTTTGTAGTTGGGGATCCAAAACTGGACACAGTACTCCAGATGTGGCCTCACTTCCCTCAATTAGTAGGCAATGCACCTACTAAATCGGCCCAGTATGCTGTTAGTCTTATTTGCAACTAGGGCACACTGTTGGGTCATATTCATCTTATTGTGCACTGTAACCCCCAGGTCCTTTTCTGCAAAGTTGTTGCTTAGGCAGTCAGCCCCCTCCCGTACCGATGCATGGGATTGTTCCATCCTAAGTGCAGGACTTTTTACTTGTCCTTGAACCTCATGAGATTTCATTTAAACCAATCCTCCAGTTTTTTGAGGTCTCTGTGAATCTATTATTTCCCATATCTATTCCTCCCCTCAGCTTGGTGTCATCTGCAAACTTGCTGAGGGTGCACTCCATCCCTTCTTTCAGGTCATTGATGAAGATACTGAACAAAACTGGCCCAAGAACCAATTCCTGGGGCCCTTGGTGAATCCATGCTGACTGTTCCTAATCACCTTCTCCTCCTCAAAGTGCTTAGAAATGGATTCCTTGAGAACCTGCACCATGATTTTTACAGGGACTGAAGTTAGGCTGTAGAACTGCAGATCCCCCTTCTTCTTTTTTTTGAAGATGGGCACTATATTTGCCCTTTCCAATCATCTTGGACCTTTCCCAACAAGTTTTCAAATATAATGGCCAGTGGCTCTGCAATCACATCAGCCAACTCCCTTAGCACCTTTGGGTGCATCGTGTCCAGCCCCATGGACTTGTACACATCCAGATTTTCTAAATAGTCCCTAACCTGTTCTTTTACCACTGAAGGCTGATCACCTTTTCCCCAAACTGTGCTGCCTGGTGCAGTAGTCTGGGAGCTGACCTTGCCTGTGAAAACTGAGGTAAAAAATGGTATTGAGAACTTGAGCCTTTTCTACATCATCCATCACTGGGTTGCTTTCCCCATTCAGAAAGGGATCCACACTTCCCCTGATCTTCCTCTTGTTGCTGACATACTTGTACAAACCCTTCTCATTACCCTTTATGTTCCTTGTTAGCCGCAACTCCAATTCCACTTTAGCCTTCCTGATTTCATCCCTGTATGCCCAAGCAATACTCTTTTACGCCTTCCTAGTTGTTTGTCCAAGTTTCCACTTCTTGTAAGCTTCCTTTTTGTGTTTTAGGTCACTGAAAAGGTCTCTGCTAAGCTAAGCTGGTCTTCTGCCATACTTAATAATCTTCCTGTGCATTGGGATCATTCCTTCCCCTCCTTAATATGTTTTCTTTAAAGTACAGCCAGCTCTTCTAGACTCCTTACTCCCTCAGACTAACCTCCCAGGGCTTTCTGCCCATTGGCTCCCTCTGCGAGTTGAAGTCTGCTTTTCTGAAGTCCAGGGTCCTTACTCTGCTGCTCTCCATCCTTCCTTTTCTCGGGATCCTAAAATCAATCATCTTGTGGTTGCTGTTGCCCAAGTTGCCATCCACTACTACATTCCCCACCAATTCTTCCCTGTTTGTGAGCAGCAGGTCAAGGAGAATATGGCCCCTAGCTGGCTTCTCCAACACTTGCACCAGGAAGTTGTCCCCATCTCTCTCCAGAAACTTCCTGGATTGCCTGTGCACTGCTGTATTGCCCTCCCAGCAGATGTCAGGGTGGCTGAAGTCCCCCATGAGAATCAGTGCGAGTTATGAGGAAACTTCAACTAGCCTTTTGAAGAAAGCCTCATCCATATCATCCTCCTGGGCTGGTGGTCTATAGCAGACACCCCACGTGACATCTCCCTTGTTGCTTTCCCCTGTGACCCTAACCCAGAGACTTTCAACAGGCCTATCACCAGTTTCATACAGGAGCTCTGAGTAATCATACAGCTGTTTCATATAAAGAGCTCTTCTCCCCTGCCTGTCCTTCCTGAACAGTCTATACTCATCCATGACAGTACTCTAGTAATGCGAGCTATCCCACCAACGCTGTTATTCCATTCACAGCATAGATCCATGACTGCGTGAGGACTTGAAATTCTTTCTGCTTGTTTCCCAGGCTCCATGCATCCATGTACAATTGCCTGAAGTAACAAGTCAATTGCCCTACTCTGTCAGGAAGAATGAGAAGATGTCCCCTGTTGCCCTCCCCTGCTCATGCTTCCTCTAGGTCAACCACTTCCCCACTTACCTCAGGATTTTGGTTTCCATCCCCCAGCAAACCTAGCTTAAAGCCCTAGGTTAGTGAGACTATCTGCGAGGATGCTCTTCCCTCTTCCTTCATCTTGGAACAACATCCCATGGCTGAAGAAGCCAAAGCCCTGCTGGCAACACCATCTGCACAACCATGCATTGATATTCAGGATGCATTCACTTCTGCCCGGGCTCTTCTGAGATGCAGAATACCTGTGATATAGCTGAAAAAAGTGTTGGTGGAATCACACATTGTTGCTTGACTCTGGTTCTAATGGCCAAGGCTCTGGTTTTGAGGCACTGCTTAAGATAATTACTTCTCATATTGTCTTAAAGATGTGGTTTTGGTAAAAAATGTTGGTGGGCATCCAGGCTCATCTGGGTCTTTCATAGATCTTCTCTGTTGATTGAATCACAGGCCTTAGTGAAATCAATGAAGGCCATGTAAAGATCTTTGTGTTGCTCATGGCACTTCTGCAGCTGCCCAGCAACAACGATCATGTCTATTTTACCTCTGAATAGTCTGAAACCACACTGGGACTGAGGTAGAATCTCCTCAGCAAGAGGAGTCACTTCTGTTGAGGAGAACGATGATCTTCTAAAGTATGGACAGGAGTAGAATGCCATGGTAATTGCTACAAATTCAATCTGTCTCGTTTCTTGAATATGGTTACAATTCTGGCACCTCTCAAGTCACTGAGAATTTGTACATGTTTCCAAATTTTCTGAATAATGGCATGCAGTTGGTGAAAGAGCTTTTTCCACCATGCTTATAAATTCCAGCTGGCATTCCATCAGGACCATAGGCTTTGTTGTTCTTTTTCCATGCAATGGCTTTGAAGGCCTCTTGATTGATTGCAGATCTTGGTGAATCTGCAAGGTAGTCCTTAATGGGGTACTGTGGAATGGCTTCAGCAGCAACTGAAAGTATTCTTTCCATCACACATTGGCAGTGGAGCTATCTTTAAAGAGTGGTGTTTCATCCTTGGATCTTAGAAGGATGGCTTCTTGTGTGCTTTGCTGATAGATAGCTTTGGTTGTGCTGAAGAAACTACACATATTTTGGCTGTTAGTAGGCATTTAGATCCCTTTTGCTTTGTCCTCCTATCACTTGTTCTTTTGCTGTCAAATTTTCCTCTGAGTCCCTGCTATAAAGTGGCAATACAGGTCTTGCCTCTGTTTGGAGTTGATGTAATTCTGTCAAACTCTGAAGGCTCTCCTGTAAAGGAGAGTTTGAATATCATTCTCATTCTCATCCAACCAGAGCTACTGTTGCTTTGTGGATAAGCTTAAAGATTCATCATATACTTCATGGATGCTTTTCTTGAGGCTTTCCTAGTGATCAGTGGTGTCAATATCATTGGGAAGGTTGAAGAGTTTCTCACTAAGATACTGCTGGAAATGACTGCTTTCACCTAGGTCTTCCAAGCATAGGGCTTCCCACCCTGCTGCCCTCCCCCCAGGGCCTCCGAGGCCTGGCAACCAGGTCCCAGAATGGCAGGGAAGAGCAAGGCCAGATGTGGAAGCTCAGTGCCACCATTGGGTGCTCTGGACCACACTGGCAAGGTGCTTCCTTCCCACCCTGCAGCAGTGAGGGGCACAACTCTGTGCTACCACCCCTGCTGTTGCCAGAGGGCACTTCACCATGGCAGTGCAGGGCACGTGGCACTCCTTGATGATCGTCCTTCTCCTGCCAGCCTGCAAAGGGAAACCCACCATTCCCTGTGTTATTCTCTTTTAAATGAGAAAAATCTGGGTTTTACCACAGGTTTCCATTGCAAATGGAAAACCCAGATCCCTGACGATGATGATATCAAGTTCTCAACATCTGCACAGAAGAAGAATTCCACCTGAACTGTTCCTTTCCAGAGCTCCTTTCTAGTTTGAACCATTTCTCCATAAAAAAGTTTGAAGTGACCTGCCATGTCTAAAGATTCCTTACATGGAAGTGGTGTTGATTTGGGGCAGATCTCCAGGTAATGGAGCTACACTGATTTACATCTTTTAAGGGCTTCATGGTTAATCTAGTGCATTATAAAAGTACTCCTGAGCTCTGAATGTGAACCTGATTCTGGACACAGGAACTGATCTGGTATTCAGCTCAGGCTCATCTCTATGCATTTTCAAAGAGATACATTTCACGGTTTTAAACTGATCTGAATGCCAAAAATCTGCAAATAAACTAATTTTGGGGAGGTTGGGGGGAGGTTGTATTCCTCTGAGTTATTACTGACAAATGAAATTTTGTGCTCCATTAGTCCATAAGATAAACTAACTGTAGGCCTTTGTCTACTGAGCTTTTAATTAAAAAGGAACTGAATAAAGGGTTGAAAATCATCAGCTGTGACTTTTGTTTTTAAGTAACATTATTGCTTTCAGTATTAAAAAACCCTAACAGACAATTGCACAGTATCATGATCCATGAATATTTCACTATCATTTTATGTATGCTATTATCCAGAGACAGAGACTGTCTCCTTCTGTGTGTCTTGATACTGCCCAGCACAACAGAAGATCAATTCTCACTGGGGCTTCTCTGTGCTCCCATTATATAGTAGCTAAATAATAATCTATGCAACTTTGAGCACGATTAACAAGTAATTACCCTGCATCCTTCCTCATGCCATCTGTGAGCACAAAAACTCACTTCACTCTCTAGGGGTAAATAAGCAGGCACTGTATTTTCCAGTGCATCAGATATATATTTTTCCCCCAGAAAATGAAGTTGCATTTTGCACACTGAACCTACATAACAAAAAAGTAATTGGAATCATTATAATAAAAGTATTCAATACAAATCTTGAATTTTGGTCAACTTTTTCCCTCTGAACAATTTTATCCTTTGGAGGAGAGAAATGTGTCTTATACACAGGTGTGTCCTAAATGTTAGAAAATAAAGCATGTAGTCTCTGTTGGTAACCATGCGGACTACCATTACAAATGTTTTGGAGATAAACATTTAAAGTAAAAGAATAAATCATAATGCATAATTTTCACTGATTTCCTATCTCTGATGAAGTTTTAGCAGAAAAATCAATAGTTACCCTGGACTTTCCTTCTCTCGCTTTGCTACCAGCAAAATATACTTCACAATTGGTCTGAGCCAAACCCCATTTAAATGATCAAGACTTCTCAACTCATTTTCTTGAGTGTCACCGGCCTTCATGCTTCATACCCGAATTCTCTCAGCCACTCTCTGATTTTTTTTCTTATGCACTTGACGCTAAGTTCCTGATTACATTTTCTGCTGGATCAAGGCTATAGCCAGCTAAATTTCCTGCAGCTCAAAACCACACCAGCCTGTCTGGCAAATAGTGGTTTCCTGTTTGATTAAGCATTCCCTTTATTACCTTTTAGGGTATCAGATTCACTGCCAGCTGAAATAAATGGAAATATTCCCACTGAGTTAATGGGCATGAGATCAAGTCCTTTAAAGATATGCTGACTTCAAAGGGAACAGAGTGCATTCAGAAACTTGCAGGAGGTACTAAACCCTTGCACAAACCGGGGGACCAAAGATGCATAAAGACATTTGCTTCAGAGTATTAATACTCTTTAATAAATGCATTTGAAATTGAGACAATATAGATTCTCTGCTGTGATATAACAAAAAATGGAAGCTGTTCTTGTGGACTCAATAGTAAATAAGATAAGATATTGCATTTTTCATCAATTATGCCTCCACATAAAATAATTTTCACTGTGTAACACCTCATGATAATTTATGTCGACAGCAAATCATTATAATGTCTGTAGCAGGTCATAATTAGGATAATTAATTTTCTATTGGGCATAGACTTTTCTGCTGAATTACGACAAAAGAAAAATTGCGGAGATCTAATGAGATTCTTACATGTTTGAATGATAACTGGGCATACGTTTCTCCTTCAAATGAGCCCATTCTGACTACAGCAGTTCACATTAATGGTCATCACAATGCTCTGAATAATAAAGAATGACATTTCTTTGAAAATGCACTAGTTTATCTTCTTAACTGTGTAATTATCCACATTTGTTTTCCTTCGAGCAAAAAAAGAAAAACCAACCCTTAAGAGTAAACTAAAACTTTATTTGAAAAAGTCTAATCAAACGTGAGAGGTCCAAAACATAAAATACTATTTCAAGAGCCATGCTTACAAATGCTCTTGGTCAATATTGGGGGGGGGGGGGACTCCAATATTTTGCTGCTCAGTCTAAGACTTTGTAGGAGCCCAATTCTGCGCGTGTCCAGCACACTGTGAGATTTCTTTAAAGACTTAAAAAATGGAGACGTTCAAAATGGAGGCAATTTTAGGGTTTGAGTAGCCCCATCATTACTTAATTTACACAACTGGGAAACCACAAGGGATGGGGGAGCCACCAGCCTGGATTGGCCTATGCCAGATTGGGCCTGCCATCCCTGACCCCCACATCCCTGCACCCCCTCCTCCCCGGTACAGCTTACTTGTGGCTGTCAGCACTGTCCCAGGGAGTAGACAGAAGGGGAATCTGCTGGCCCAGGGACTACTGCCACCACTGCTGTCTGAGCTGGGTGGCCACAAGTAACCCATAGGATGCAGGGGCTGTGGATGAGCTGTGAGGAAAAGGGGGCAGGGAAGAGCAGAGAGGATCCCCACGCAGTGGTGGGGGAGCTCCAAGGGCAGATGGGAATCCCAGAGTGGGAGGAAGGGGAGAGGAAGAAAGGGGAGAATAAAGGATTTTTACCTTCCAGGCCTCTAGGATCCTGCTGGCCTGAACAGCTGACTGCTCCAGACTCAGCAAGCACTAACACCAATCAACATTTCAGCAGCAAAAAAAGTGCAATGTGTAACGAGGCCCTAAATAGGCGCATAGACATGAATGAGCTTAAATACAGTTCTGAATCCTGACCTGAAACCATGCTCTAGCCTCTGTCGGCAGAGCCACTTCACCTAGTCCACAGGGCTCCTTCCACACGGTACAGAAACTTGGTGGTGGGGAGCAGTGGCAGCATTAATCACTGCTCCCTTGCTGCCAAATTTCCAGAGCCATGGGAAGTCCTGCAACCCAGATAGATTGGCTCCACACGCTACAAGCAGGATGTGGGTGCACAAGGCCTAATTCATGTGGCATGAGGCAGGATCTGGATGTACAGGACCCAGGTGGTATGGAGTCTAATCTGGGCCATACAAGATGGGATACGAGGATGTGGAGCCTGATCTGGGTGGTGGGAGGCAGGATTCACCACCACTGGCCTAAAGCTTTAGTAACATATTGGTGAACCGAGCACAAACTCTTGAAAAGGTGACCTACTCTCTCAAACAAAGAGCTTATCATAGCTAATGGCCTACTGAGAACCAGCACAAGCAACCCGGTTTGTCCAGTCTGAATTGCTATTTTCTCCGTCAAGTTATTTGACATTTTGCTTTTTAAAGCCCCAGCTCTTGGAATCAGGTGAGTGCATGAAAATCTCGGCTTATATATTTTACAAGAAGCTTCTGGCCTTCATGCTTAAAGAAAAAAAGCTTGCAAAACACAAACCCAGAGACTCAAACACCATAAAGGAACCAATCTTTAAAAAAACAAACAAACAAAAAAACCCTCTCTTCATCTTAAGCTAATTTCATGATTTGGGAGAAAGCTCAGAGTCCGGATTCCCGAACATCTGTGCTTTGGCACTTCCACAATGTCTTTGCAGTGAGAAAATTCCTAATTTTAGAAGATCAAATTATTCCTAATTTTAGAAGATCAAATCAGAATTTACCTATATGAATAAGAAGGCGAGCAGAGTGGGAGAATCAGATGGTTTTATGTGTTTGTTTTCAGGCTGTAATCAGAAAAAAGGAGAAGCCATATGCATTTTTATTAACTCATGCATTATAAATTCTGGAAAGCTGTCAGAACCAGGACTCATGGTAAAGCACAGCTTCTTTCTGACTCACCTTAGCAGTCTGGCTAGGTGTATGCTAGATCCAACCGCAAGCTGGCACAAAGCAAAAGTTCCTTTACTCACTGGAAGAAAAGTCTTTATGTAAGGGACCAGGGATTGTTCTTGCCTAAGTAGTCAAAGGCGAGTCAGTGGGACCATAAGGGAGCTCCACCCCATGTTGGACAATGCTATAAAGTGCCACGCCATGCAGCTGCCATTAGAGTAGCACTAGTCTCCCTTAGTGCCATTCTCAGGAGTGCTCCCAAGAGTGAGAGTGATGCTGTACATGCCCTGGGTATCTGTCAAAAAGGGTCTCCAAAACTTTCTCTAGCATTCAACACGTATGGAACAAAGGGACAGGGCATTTTGTCACAGTGCTACTCCCTAGCACCCACTGACACAGCATATGACCTTGTTGAGCAAAGGCATGCCCTTTGTGTAAGTAAACTTACCCATTTAGAAGGAGTCTGGTAAAATGAGGATCTTGCTTTGGATTCATGTGTTCATGTATACCTTTGTCTAACTCACAAGAACTAGAAGGAGCACCCCAGCAAAAAGGCTGGCTGTCTGTAACACATCTGCAGTTCTATACAAACCAACACACAGTTGGTAGACTTCATACTGAGTCGGTAATCCTGGATAGTTCCTCTTATTCTTTGAATAGGGGAAATACATCACATAACTATTTATTATCGATGAATACTATTTTTTTATTTCAAGTTTCCTATAAACAGGGAAGGGAGAACAGCCAAAATCTCCAAAGCCACTACAAACCTGGCTCTATTAACCAAGGGGGTTCTCACAACTTCTAGTACTGGGCATCAGAACAAAACACTAAACAGGAGACAGGAGCCTGATTACCTAGTATATGAAGTCCTATAAACTGCACTCTGGCATGTTCCTATGAGTATTTCACTCAGGGATTAGGTTTCCATATGGGCTCAAGCGCTTTTCTCCATGATGTCTCAGACTGCTTTTCCAACTAGATGTAGGTGGAGAATCACTCACATATGTAAAACGTCTTGATTGTAAATACTTTTGATCATGAGCTCAGTTGGTCATCTAGATGTGAAAGCAATAGGAATTGCATAAGAGTTATTAGACATGCAGATTTTCTATCTGAAAGGACATTTTACTTCAGAAAAGAAAAGCTGGGCAAGAACCAGTGATTTCAAGTTAGTCAGACAAACCTAAACTAAAATGCCACAATTTTTTTGGACTGGTGGTAGTTAGCCCTTGAAAGACATAATCACGGAAAAGGCAGGTTTTGATGCTGTTACATCAGGCCTGGGAACCGTTCTGGAAAATGGGTTTTAATGCACTCCAAGTTGTCAGACTCAATGCAGGGATAAACTGAATGGCATTCTGTGGGCTGTGTTTTACAGAGTAATGAACTAATGGTTCCTTCACATCTTAAAATATACATGTCTGTCAGCTGAAAAATGGCAGCTTCGCACACGAAATTTTGCAGCATTTGCCAACTATGTATTCCTAGAAGAGAGCTCCATGCGCTACATCACTAACCCCTCCTCCCAGGTATTAGGGCCTGGCTCCATTATTTTTAGGACTGAAGTAGTCACAAAGTGTTAGCATTGTTCTGGGGAAAAATGTCATTCTAGGATTCTTCTCACAGTACATCCAAGACAAGACAGTCTATTTGCTGATGCAATTGTTTGATGCATCGAAGCACAGGAAATTCAAATACCTGTGGTCTGCCGAAAAATGTGATAAGAACCTGTGTCCACCAGTGGAACCGCTCTTGTAGGAGTGTAACTGGCAAAGAAGTTCTAGTTCACAATCGTTCAAAAATGACACTAATCCACCTACTGCCAGAGGGTAATTTTTACTGTTGCTCACAAGCTCAAGCGGGCAGATGTTAATTTTGGTCTTGGCACACAAGCCCTCATTAAAACAGCTCTGTTTGTGCAGACACTCTGCAAATATAAATTAGGACAAAAAAAAACCATAACAGTAAAACCTTAAAGAGGCACTAAAATACTTGGTAAACCCTAAGTTTGACTTTTTCTCCTATATCTGTTTCTTTTAAAGTAGTCTTTTATTTCACAACAATCCCTGTCAATAGCCCTTCCCAATGAAACCACAGTAGAGATGGGTACACATGTGCCTCAGTTTATAACAACCAGCTAAGTAGCAGCATGCATCTTTGAAAGAATCATATTGTGTTAATTTAAATGGAACCAGTAAGAGGGTTAATTGTTAAATGCTATACAAGAACCAGATCAGATTAAGCATGACACAGGGTTTTGAGTGAAATGACTTTGACTTGATTTGTCCCATCCAAGTCCTAGAAAAATCTCTGTCCCTGTACTGGGACTCCTTCCTTTCAAACTCTGCATTGTTTTCTCTCTGTTTCAGTGCGGTGACGTCTGTTCTCTTCTCCAGGAACATCACTGAGTAGGTTTCTCTGCAAGCATATACTTCCCTACAGCTCTATTAATTATACAGTAGTATGTGTAAGGCTGGAAGGCATAGTGACAGAACAGTTAGGCCCAAACTCTATTACCATTTATGGGCCTAAATGGCACGTATCCAGCCACATCAGGGACATTTGTGGAATGTATGCATTTTGTAATTCTATTACCCATGCAGTGCGAACACATGGAAGAGAAAGCGGATGATCACTTTTGGAGTACTGTGTCCAGGTTTGGGCCCCCCACTACAGAAAGGATGTGGATAAATTGGAGAGAGTCCCGCAGAAGGCAACAAAAATGGTACAGGGGCTGGGAGCCATGACTTGTGAGGAGAGGCAGAGGGAACTGGGCTTATTTAGTCTAGAGAAAGAAGACTGAGGGCCACCTCTGTTTCTCCCCAAAAACTCTGCTCTGTGACAATTTGGTTAAGATTGGCCCTACAGAGGGTACACACCTTACCCTGTCTCTTTAGGTAACCTGAGCTGGACACATTCCTGAGGGAGGGGGGAAACCTCCTCCCTCTGTCTCCATGACTGGCATCACATATCTGGGTGAGGGGCTTAGGCTGCCTGGGGAGCTAGGAACTGCCAGTCTGCCCAGCAACTAGTGATGCATTTCAAATTGGTTGGCTGAGAGTCAACAGGTGCTGGCCTCCATCGGACCAGGTAAATGACATTATAAGGGCTATATAAGCTAAGGACTGCCCCAGAGGGTGAAGCAGCAGCCATGAGGAAGACTCAGAGAGACAGAAGAGCTGGACCATCTGAAACTTGCTCTCTCTCTCAAAACTCATGATCAATGAACTGCCTGCCTCCAGAGGGAATCTCCACCTGCCTCTAGATGATACTTGTGAGTAAGCTACTTGAGATCGAACTAGATATATAGGTTGCAGTAACTCAGATGTGTGATCAAAGGCTACCCAGCCAGGGGACTTTGCTCTATGGGATTTATCTGATATTGCTCTACCCTGTACCCTATTGCAGCCTTACCCCTTGTAACCAATAAAGTTCTCCTTTGTACCTCAAGTGGGAGACTTATTGGGAGTGGGTCTAGATTTTGCCTTGGGGTCCCCTTGGTTCGGCTGACTAAGCGAGACCACTACTTGTGCTTCCAACTGAGAGAAGCACCCCCAAGTGCTTGAAGTGAGTCAAGTACCCTCGAGGGCTACTAGGCCTGTGTTTCCTGGGGTGCACAGAGCCAGAATAAAGCCCAGCTCTAGGTGGTGGCAGTTTTTACCCCAGGCTAGTGGGTGTGCTCCAGGAAGGGGATCAGCCAGACGTGAGGAGTCCCCAGGGAGGCACTCGGAGCCTGGAAGGTGGTAGGGCACAATGAGGTGGGAGGCTCAACACAGGAGCACTCCCTACTGCCCTGCCACAGCCTTCAACTACCTGAAAGCAGGCTCCAAAGAGGATGGAGTTAAACTGTTCTCAGTGGTGGCAGATGACAGAACTAGGAGCAATGGTCTCAAGTTGCAGCAAGGGAAGTTTAGGTTAGATATTAGGAAGAATTTTCTCTCTAGGAGGGTAGTTAATCACTGAAACAGTTTACCAGAGAGGTGGTGGAAGCTTCATCCTTGGGTTTTTAAGACCTGGCTAGACAAAGCCTTGGCTGGGATAATCTAGTTGAGGATGGTCCTGCTTTGAGCAGGGGGTTGGACTGGATGACCTCTTGAGGTCTCTTCAAACCACCTGGGTGATAGCAACCATTGCCTACTGGAATTTAGCTTCCAGCGCAGGGTGTCAAAGGCTTGCAGCAAGGCAGCAGCCCTGGACTTCAGGAAGGTGGATTTCACTGAGGTAAGGAGACTAGTCAGGAAAGCACTGAGGTCCCAGAGAGGAGGGAATTTGGGAGTCCAAGAAGAGTGGTTGTTCCTTAAGGAGACAATCTTCCAAGCCCAAAATGTGACAATCCCCATGTGAATCAAAGGGGGCAAGAGTGCTCAAAAGCCCCCATGGCTCACCAAAAGCATCCATGAATGCCTCAAAGCCAAAAAGGAAGCATACACCCAATGAAAGGGAGGGGCTTGAGATTGTAGGGGGGCTAGCAGGAAGGCTAACGCAGAGATGGAACTGGGACTAGCCACCTGGATCAAAGATAACAAAAAGTCCTTTTTTAAATACATATGGGGTAAAAAGAAGGTACCAATTAATGCAGGGCATCTGCAGGACATGCTTGGTAATCTGGTGGTAGCACCAGATGACAAAGCTAATCTCTTTAACAGATTCTTTGCTTCCATTTTTCTGAGCAGGGACCAGGGCTTCCTCCCCACTGGGGTTCTGGACAGACCCAGGGGAGGCGCAGCCAGGCCCAGGGTCATTGAGGACCTAGTCAGGGAACTTCTGGAGGGACTAGATCTGTTCAAATCAGCAGGTCCTGATGATCTCCACCCCAGAGTACTTAGGGAACTGGCAGAGGTCATTGCAGGACCCCGGAACAGCTTTACGAGCACTTGTAGTGCTCTGGTTAGGTGCCTGATGACTGGAAAAGGGCCAATGTGGTTCCCATTTTCAAAAAAGGGAGGAAAAAAGACCCAGGAAACTATAGGCCCATTAGTCTTACCTCAGTCCTGGGGAAGCTTTTTGAGAAATTTATCCAGGAGCACATCTGCAAGGGGCCAGCAGGGGAGTTTATGCTTAGGGGCAATCAACATGGGTTCATTATAGGCAGGTCCTGTAAGACCAACCTGGTGCCCTCCTATGACCAGGTCACAAAAGCCTTGGATGCAGGTGTTGTGGTGGACGTAGTCTTTCTGGATGTCAGGAAGGCCTTTGACACTGTCTCTCACCCTATCCTCAATAAAAAATTAGGCATCTGTGGTGTCAGCACCTACACAGTCAGATGGGTGGCAAATTGGCTGGAGGGCCGCACCCAGAGAGTGGTGATGGATGGGTCATTTTTGACTTGGAGGGATGTAGGCAGTGGGGTTCCCCAGGGCTTGGTCCTTGGGCCTGCACTGATTTGGGCAAGGGGGTGAAAAGCACCTTGTTCAAGTTCTCAGATGACACTAAGATGTGGGGAGAAGTGAGCACGCTAGAAGGGAGGGACAGGCTACAACTAGATCTGGACACGTTACAGAGGTGGGCAGATGAGAATAGGATGGGTTTCAATATGGACAAGTGCAAGGTGCTGCACCTGGGGAGGAAGAACCAGCAGCATACCTACAGGCTGGGGAATTTCCTTCTCATCAGCACAGAGGCAGAGAAGGATCTTGGAATCACTACTGATTCCAAGATGAACATGGGCCGACAGTGTGGGGACACGGTCAGGAAGGCCAACCATACTTTGTTATGCATCCATAGATGCATCACGAGCAGGTCCAAGGAGGTGATCCTCCTCCTCTATGCAACACTGGTCAGGCCACAGCTGGAGTACTGTGTCCAGTTCTGGGCGCCACAATTCAGGAGGGATGTGGATAGCATCGAGAGGATCCAGAGGAGGCCACTCGCATGATTAGGGGGCAGCAGGGCAGGCCCTATGAAGAGAAGCCATGGGACCTGAACTTGTTCAGCCTCCACAAAAGAAGGCTGAGAGGGGATTTGGTGGCCGCCTATAAACTTGCCAAGGGGGACCAGCAGGCAATGGGAGAGTCCCTGTTCCCCTGAGCACTACCGGGGTAACAAGGAACAACGGCCATAAGTTGACTGACAGTAGATTCAGGCTAGACATCAGGAGGCACTACTTCACAGTCAGGGCAGCTAGGAGCTGGAACCAACTTCCAAGGGAAGTGGTGCTTGCCCCTACCCTGGGGGGTCTTCAAAAGGAGGCCTGACAACCACCTAGCTGGGGTCATTTGACCCCAGCATCCTTTCCTGCCCAAGGCAAGGGGTCAGACTAGATGATCTGCTTAGGTCCCTTCTGATCCTACCAACTGTGAAACTATGAAAACCTAATTTTCTATAAGTCTTTGATCCTCCCCCATGTTTAAGTCCCCGGACCTGAATGGTTGCGGCACCTGGAAAGAGGTGCTAGAGAGGGGTCTAGATCAAACATTGTCAAACTATGGCTTGTGGACCAGATTAGGCCCATCGCACAATTTCATCCAGCCTATGAAGCTGAGACATTGGTGGCAATTCAGAGGTGAGGGAAGCAGCTTCGAGGTCAGAAGCACTTAGCAGCATGGGAAAAGCAGCATTTAGGTTGCAAATGGCAGCCTGTCTGGGGAGCAAGATGTGCTGATTTGGTCTGAAGGTCCTAAAAGGTCACCAAACCCTGGGCTAGATAATGCCTAAAGTGTGACCTGGCTTTTAGAGCACATTGCTGAAAGTCTCAGATGCAAGTTCAACCCCACTCCAGGTAAGGTAAGCCTAGGACCTGTGTTTCCTGCTTACTGAAGGAGTGGCTAAACCACTCAGCTATTGAGGCTGAAACATAGGATGGGCCCCCTCATTTGGAAGGTGTGGGGGGAAGACCTACTTATGTAAAGACACAGTAGATGTATCCATACTGCACAGATCATAGCCTTGTAAACTCTAAATAGGTGCTGAAAATCCCACTTCCATGTAAAGCTTAATCTCAGCGTATCTCACTACAGCTCCAGAAACATGGACTGAATACTCAATCTGAACCTGAGTCAAAGACTGCCCCTAGCCAGCCCAAATGTAAATGGGCACTGGGTCATTTGGTTCTGGGGGTGGGGGAGAGAGAAAGGGGATTAAACTTAACTTTATGTGCTGTTGACTATAGAAATTGGTGTATCTTGACCACACTATCCCTACTGGCCATTAGGCTTGTAGATCAGCATGCGCTTCATTTATACAGAATGAGGATCGGGTGTGTGATATACAATCATACTAATGGGCACTTTGTAACTTTTATACTGTATAGAAGAAATATCCAAGAAGATCTACAAATATTTATTGAATTCATTACAAATCATTTTTAAAGCAATTTCTGATCTTCTTTGGTTTCCAAAAATAAGTCCCACAGCTCAACACTAACCTTTTAATAATCCCTTCAGTAACTTCCTTATCCTACGCAATCCCTGTGTATGGCAGTGGCCTGGTCTCTGTTCAAAGGCCTGTCCTCAGCTGGAAATACCTTTTAAAACAGGAAAGAAAGCTATTTGACTCTAGCTGTATAAATGCGGCTAGTTCCCCAACAAAATAACAAAAGAGGAAAAAATGAAATGAAGATTAATTCTTAATCTTTATCCTGAGATCCTCCTGCATGCTTGGCTTAACCATTTTTTAACACCTTTGCTCCTGATGAAAGGTGGATTGGCAGGAGTTTGCTGTGGAATACGTACCAGAGCGTTAGGCTTGGAGCACAGAAAACATGACATCCCCAACCTCTCCATGGATTGATAAAGTCCTCCACTTTTCTGTTTATGCTGAACATACAAAAACCCCTTTCCCTTCACACAGCCTTGCAGAAGAGCCTGGCTATTCAGCCTAGCCAATGAATTTCAATATGTCATGTCTTTCTCTCTTTCCCTCAGCTGTGATCTCATCTGCCTTTGTTGCTTCCATTACTGGACCCCAGAGTATCTGGGTTGGTCTCTGGTTACCAGTGAATTTAAATCTTGCTCACTCAGAGATGCTCAATGTGCACTGGGGTTCATGGCCCCCTCCGGCATGTGGGATTAGAATTTAGCAGCATCAAAGACCCACTGGAGTAGCCTGCAGAATAGATGGGCCCCATGATGGGAACCTTCAAGAGTTTCTAACAACCCATGTGCTTTTGAAGGTTTGTGAAAAGGGAGGGAGGGCTATTCGGGTCTTTCAGAGAGTCAAATAATCTATGGAAGCAAAGCAGCAGCTGGAGGTTTTCAGAAGAATAGAGAAACTAGGTACTGATTGAAAGGCCTACAGGAAAGAAGCCTAAAAAAAAAAAAAATCAAAATACAGAGGGTCTCAGACATAAAGCTCAGGTTCAGAAAAGGCTGTTGGATACAGGATCTTGATTTGGACCTATCTGCAATTTGGAGTAGTTCTTTCGTTGTTGCTTTTCTCTGTTGAAAAAAATCTTACCACCCTGCTGAGATGGACTTTGCATGTACTGGGAAAGGGTATTCAAGCCACAGTAAAGTTTTCTAATATTAACAGTTGTTATTATAGATTTAGCAATACCTTAGAAGACAGGATACCCCAGTGAAGTCAACCTGTGCGAATTAAGTTTTACTCATGGAAGATTTATAACCATTACAGAAATACCAGCACAGTGAGAAACACAGGAAACATTTGTGTTCATACTCAGGGGAAGTGAAGGATTTTGTTTTTTCACTGGAATGTGAGAAAGCCAAATTTCTTTTTTCTTTTTTCTTTTTTGCCCCTGCTGTTTAGGTCTCTTCAGTCAGGTGAACTCACCCTACCTCACAGCTACAATAAGTTGCTGATGGTGGAGAAAGAAAGAGGTGCCTTCCAATAACAATGAAAAGTGGTCTAATGAGAGAGCATGTTGGAGAAAGCAAAGATGAAAATCCATTACCCTTCCGAACCACCTCTCACTTGGGAATGTGAAAACATTTTCTAAATATTTGTTGCTGGGGGCTTATCAGTGTTCTTCAGAAACGAGTTAAGGAGTGGGATGTTTTCAGCCAACAAGCACAGCAGCACTTCTGCAGGGAGGCACAGAAATGCCATCTAGGGACCTACCTAGAGCTGAGTCACTAGGAGTCTTTCCATTGATTTATATGGCCACTGTATCAGGCCATAGGACTGAAAGGTAAAATAGAGATCTCTGTGCTTCACCACAATGGTAATTCAATATTATACCAGTAATACTTCAGGGAAGTCAACTGAGTTATAGAGTCAGGAGATTGGAGAAGTGTACAAGTCATCAGGCCTTGACACTATGCCCCAACGGTTCCCAAGCTGCAGAATGCAGACAACTAGTAGCTAACAGGCCCATCATAAATGGTTCATGGCCTGCTCCCTGCCACTTCTTCCCAATAACAAGGGATCATGATGGCCTGCAAGTAGTGTCGGTGTAAAAAAGTTCAGGAACCAATGTATCCAATTAAAGTAGAGAAGGAAATAAGGTACTGCACTGGATATCTTTAATCCCTTCCTGTAGCCAGAACTGTAGTGTTTGCATCTGTACTTTACAGAACTTTTCTTTGTATTCATGGCAGATTTTCAAAAGAGCTCAGCTCCCACTTAGGAGCCAGAACAAGTGTCCAGATTTCAAAGAACTTGTCACTCTGGGTGCCAAGTTCTTCTGAAAATCTCCCACAAAAATCATGATCAGGGCTGCTGAATGCCACACTGTTTTGAAAATCTGGTGCTAAGCATTCAGAAATATAATGCCTCATGACCACAATGGTCAGGATGTCTATCTTTGCCATCCAGCATTCCCAGTGACCATGATGGAGCACTGAGTCAGATGAAGGCAAGCCACCTAATTAATCACAGATGCCAGAGAAATGGTTCTTGGAGGTCTTTCACCAAAGGCAGCGATCCTGTACAGGCATACCTCGGAGATATTGCGGGTTCGGTTCCAGACCACCGCAATAAAGCAAATATCGCAATAAAGCGAGTCACATGAATTTTTTGGTTTCCCAGTGCATATAAAAGTTATGTTTACACTATACTGTAGTCTATTAAGTGTGCAATAGCATTATGTCTAAAAAAATAATGTACATACCTTAATTAAAAAATACTTTATTGCTAAAAAATGCGAAGTGAGCAAATGCTGTTGGAAAAATGGCGCCGATAGACTTGCTTGATGCAGGGTTGCCACAAACCTTCAATTTGTAAAAACACAATATCTGCGAAGCGCAATAAAGCGAAGCGCAATAAAATGAGGTACGCCTGTATAACCCTGCTTAGTGTATAAGCTGTGGCAACACTACCACAATACAACCATATCATAGGCCCTTTGTTGTCTTTGTGTATCTGTAAAAATAAGATCTTGCCTTTCCAGCTAGGGACAGTCAGTATGACCATCATTTACTAGAAGCCCTGGTACCATAAGCCTTGAAGGCATCAGACTCCGGTGAACAAGAGATCCATATTTTTTGCATCTCTATCACTGGTTACCTTCACTGTAGCCACAAACTTTGCTGGGGATGTGGTGGGTGAGGGAAAAATGGGGGAAATCTCACTAACTTTTCACCAACATGCTCTGTTACCCTTTGTACAAAGAAACTAGTGGACTCATTGCAGTTCCTGATGATGCTGTGAGTAATGTCAGTGCCAGTGGTCATCTTTCCTTCTCATCTGGGCTCTGCTTCCCTGCCTCTCCTGGGCACTCCCAGCATCTGAGAGGTAGTGCAAGGGATTTTGAAAGTTTAAAAACATGCTGACATTGAACCTCAATTTGTGAGTGCTTTCTCCCTTCCAGTTAGTTATTTTGTATTCCACAGGAATGATGATCTGACTATGCCATTTGCTTTGAAGCAATTAACTATCTCAGCTATTTTTGAGAGACCTTATTTCTGCTCAGGTGATCCTCTTTTAAAGTCCTGCACCACTGTCCTGCCAATCTTCCTGGTAGCTCCTGGACCATCCCAGTTAGGCTGATTTTTGCCTTCTGTGCATGACTTCTCTTCACCACCATCATCTTTTCAAAAGCTACTTGCCGATCTCATTCTGTTCACGTGTTTTTAAGTGTGGTAGAAAGGGCTCTAAACTGCAATTTTTATAATCAGCCTCCTGGGTCTACCTCAGCTTTTGGGGTTGACCCTAGAAACCTTAATTAAACATGCATAATCAAGACAGCTGGTCCAGTCATATGGGGAATCTGCAGAATCTGGCCTCTATTTGGTTTCTTGCCGGTGGGTTTAAACTAAACGGATAGTAAGCCCCAGCTAATACACCAAAATCCTTTCCCACTCCTTTGTTTCCAGCAGCTCAAATTGAGTTTTAGATTTTGCAGCAGGTCCTGCTGAGTGAAGAGAGTTTTGGTCCACTCCTGAAGTCTGATTAATTAGGGCTGCTAACCAAGTAGCAGCTTGCATCAGCTGGCTCAGACATGGGGACTGGAACATAGCTTAGAGAGAGTGGTTTTGAACCTCCTATTTACAAAAGAGCACACTGCAGAAGAGAACTTGGTACGTGAGCAGCGGCAGCATGCAACTCCCAGCTCTGTTCCCAGGGCCCACCCACCAGCATTCTGCAAGCTTCAAAAGCATCTTTGCCTTTTTGGTGGCAGGCAATGCATGTCCTAGGCTTGTGCTGTCAGTCTCCAGTAAAATGCTATTTATTATGTTGTATTAGGGCATATTAGGGGTTGCCTTTGGCCACCTGCATTTATAAGTAGCAGGGCTGGTGCCAGAGTCCCTGCATGTGCCAAAACCAACACAAAATAACCCAGTACAATGAACACATGTTAAAAATGGTTATAGATTCATAGATTCATAGATGCTAGGGTCAGAAGGGACCTCAATAGATCATCGAGTCCGACCCCCTGCATAAGCAGGAAAGAGTGCT
>NW_017728886.1:254075483-254076810 GCF_001723895.1 Crocodylus porosus | reverse complement strand
ACCTCAGGGTCCACGCATGGAAGTCTGGTGCCTTGCTGCTGCCTCCCTACACTCCCAGTGAGAGACTTGTCATGCCTCTCGCTTAGGAACACTGAGGCGAAGAACTCGTTGAGGAGTTCAGCCTTGTCCCCTCTGTCCGTCACCAATTGTTAAATAGCAACATGGTCCAAAAAGATACCTGTAACCCCGCCCCTACACCTTACCTTCACACACACTATATGGCTTCCAGGACATAATAACTAAAACTGTTAGGTACATGAAAAGAAGTGCGGGTGACTGAATACATCAATTTGTGTCTACCATCCTATTGCCTGACCTAGACAAGAAATTCTGCTTCGGAGATATTACAGAATACAGGAGCACAGTAATAGAATTGACACCATAGTCTCCAAGGTAAACTCCAGAGACTTACATTATGGACTTCAGAAGCAGAAGGCTGTCTACTGTGTATGAATGATAGGTGACAAATTACAAGGGTGAATATGACTACGCAAATAAGATTATTTTATGTTAACGCAGAAGGAACTATATTGATGCCTCTGAGCCTGCCTGAGGTGAACCCAAGGATTCAGAAAGCTTGAAATTGGGAAGGCTGTGCTGAATGCTCAAGTAGTTAACAATGGCTGCTGCCTTCTCCTCTGACAAGCCTAACTCCTATTTGTCTGCAAACTCAGATGGCAACTTTGTCATCACAATGTCTGAGCACCTGAGAAGCATGGATTTATACTCACTGTACTCCTGGAAGGCAAGGAAGTGCCATTATTACAGTTTACAGATGGAACTGAGGCATAAAGAGAATTCATAGAATGATAGGTAGGGCTGGAAAGGACCTCAAAAGGTCACGTAGTCCAACCCCTTTGCTGAGACAGAATCATCCCTATGTACACCATCTTATACAAATCCTATACAAATCCATCATCTAACCATTTAGCAAAACTATACAGTCAACCCTGACACAACACCCTAATCTACCACAGGTAAAGCAGAGGGAGCAAGACAGCCAATGTCGTGCTGCTGCAAATGTTCTTAAAATCCGCTTGAGAGAGCCCATGAAGCAGTGGCTATGCATAGGGTGTGAACGGGTGGGTGTGTGCACCCCTGAGAGTGCGGTGCACCCTCTGACCAGCTAAGCTCGCTACTTAGGCAATGGGCGGGGGGGAGGCAGGAGCACCTGTGCCCCCCTTAAAAGCACTGGCTGGGGAGTGGGAGCACTGGATGTAGGCCACTGCCTCTTCCGGGAGCACTGCAGCCGCTTTTGGGAGTAGCATGACTGCTCACTGGTCAGTAAGTTTTGCCACAGGGGGACACTCCCCCCCAGTCAGCGGGA
>NW_017728886.1:254061700-254075383 GCF_001723895.1 Crocodylus porosus | reverse complement strand
GGCAAGAGTGTCCCCGGTCACTGACTAGTCACTGGGGGGGGCATATGCCCCCCCTAACTAAGGTGGCACCAGTCGCCCATGCCCCCTGCTAGAGAGGAAAGCAAAACCCCCTACAGTCGATACCAACCCAACCAATCTACAACTGAATATAGAGAGGAGAGATAGACAGAATTGAGTAATTTGCCCAAGGTGACATAGGAAGGACCTTGGCTAAGGCAAGAATTTGATATTAGAGAGATTGAGTTAATACAACTTTACACCAGTGACTAGGATGACACACCTACTTGAATGTGGCTTTCTAAAACAAATACCAAGGATTTAAGTAAGACACTGATTCTTAGAGCTCTCAAAGAAAACATGACTTTACTGGTCTAATAGGTAGTTTCTGAAGATAGCACAGTCTTTTTGGCCAATAACTTCAGTGGTATTTAGGCATCTTATTCCTATATATCAACGGGAGTTAGGTACCAAAATCCTGCTGATGATCTAAGTGTTTGTGCTTGATTCGGTTTTGTATTAAAAATGGTGCTGGGCAGTAATCACCTTTCTCCTCCTTACAAGAACAGAAAATGAATCTGCTAAGGGGTAGGTGACTCAAATATCCTTATTTTTAGGCTACGTTTTGAAGTTGTGCCTGTTTTTAGCACATTGAAGTTCTTTTTCCTCCTTGTCTCTTGCAAGAGCATAAATTAACTTTAGACCCAGCAGGCAACATCTTTACCTAAGTGACAGCAGCGGCAGCAGGGGAAAGAGAGGCCTGTAGTTCAGCTCTGAACAGCAGTATCCAAATCAGCAGAAAAAGCATGTTTTGAAGTGTCACTTCTCTCATACAGCACTTTGTTTTGCTCCCCTCCTTAGAACATAAAGAAACAGCACATATTTATACCAGTAAATCAGATCTCAGCATTTCTTCCACACGTGGAAATATTCCCCAGTCCTCTGCAACTGATGTACACTATCTTTGGGGGATGTCAATATGTCTTTATGCAGGTCATCCACACAGCAAGCTTTCCTTGTGAATAAAGAATTATTTGGACAGGATGTACACTATGATTATGTTTTATCAGACCCCCACTGAAGCTAGAGACTATGATCTTGACCTCTGTGTATACATATTGAGACTACATTAGAGCATTATCATTTATGTCAATCAAGAAAACAAAGAGGCTGAATATGGCTAGTGATACTTCCATACTCAGTTGACTCAGAAAGTTAGCTTTCGTTTCACTTCGCCTATCTGCCAAGTTTTGTGAAACTGAATAGATGCATCATGCAAAATGCATTGAGATGCTCTTATTAAATATGGCAGCTTATAGAAGAGTAGCCCTGTAGACCAAAGCTCATGGAAGAAGAAAGCATATACAACAATCTATTGATAAAATGAGAGAAAGAAGGAGGAAGACCTTGTTTTCATGGAAGATTCAGGGGCAGGGTAATGAAAAGTTCTTATCCTGACAGTGTTGTACGTTGTTACTAAAGGGCACCAGAACTCAGTTAGACAAGCTCTGGGCAAGGAAGCCAGTATTTCTAAATCCCAGTCATGTACCACTGGGTACCTGAACTTAGGATGAATGAATTATGAAGTGTGCCCCACTTCAGGAGGGATGTGGACAACACTGAAAGGATCCAGAGGAGGGCCACCCTCATGATCTGGGGACTACAGGGCAGACCCTACAGAAAGAGACTGTGGGATCTGAACCTGTTCAGCCTTCACAAGAGAAGGCTGAGGGGGGACCTGGTGACCATCTATAAACTCACTAGGGGGGGCCAAAAGGATTTGCGAGAAACCTTGTTTCCCCTCGCGCCCCCTGGCATAACAAGGAATAACAGCCACAAGTTGTTGGAGAGTAGGTTTAGATTAGACATCTGTAAGAACTACTTCACAGTCAGGGCGGCTAGGAGCTGGAACCAACTTCCAAGGGAAGTGGTGCTGGCTGCTACCCTGGGGGTCTTTAAGAAGAGGCTTGATGCCTACTTGGCTGGACTCATTTGAGCCCAGTTTTTCTCCTGCCCAGGCAGGGGGTCGGACTTGAAGATCTCCAAGGTCCCTTCGACCCGACTTCTATGATTCTATGATAAACGTTCATGATCATGTGCTTTCTTCTGTGGAAGTGTTTATCTATGGTGGTAAAGACTTATGTTAGTGTCTCATTTGCCTGAACCTTCTCAGTAGTGTGATAGTAGAGCTAAACTGGTAGGGATTTGGACGTAGAGTCTGTCCATAAGTAATCCCACTGAAGTCAATGAGTCAGAGAGGAGGATTACCTAGTGATTAGGGTGCTGGTCCGGGACTTGGGAGATCTGAGAGCAATCCCTTGCTCTGTCAGTATCTTCTTCAGCAATCTCAGGGAGGTCATATACAGCCAGATTTTTTAAAAAGTGACTCCCACTGCAATCAAGAGGAGTCTGAAAATCATGTATTAAAAAATTTGCCCTTTAGCCAATTTTTTTTTTTTTTTTACGGCTGCAGAAAATGTGTATAAGAGCACTATCCCCATCCACAGGGGTTGAGGATAAAGACTGTGAGGTACTTGTGCTACAGGAACAAAACCAAATAAATTATATAGACAATCCCATAATCAAAGTTAAAGTATGCGCTTAAATGAGTTGTCAGTTTAGTGCCTACTGAAATAATATTATCTTCCAATTAAGCAAACCCTTCTGTGAACCATATTTGTTTTCATTTTTTCTTTAATGGATGGCACTGACAGGTAGCAAGAAAACACTTCTGCTAAGTAAATGACTGACTAATACAATGCATCTTGTATCCCTGCAGCTGCCAGAGCAGGGAGTTCAACACAACATATTGTGGCTGCTACAAGAATATTGCAAGTCCAGAGGTCAGAACTTCTATTACCAAGATTTTGAAAAGGAGGGAAAGCTCAGTGAAGTTTTAAGTCACCACCAATTCAAAAAATTACTACATGACACCGGTACAGTGTAACAATTTTAATAGTGTATTTGGGGGAGAGATGGGGTGGGGGGGAAGCAATATATATTTGAGTATGTAGAGTGCCAAGATGTAAGATAAAGTAAGGCATGATTGTAATATTGCTTTTCTAAAATAACATGGTAATACCCAGTTACAAACAAGAAGGGTTTTTTGCTTACACCTGAAGAGAGGGAAAGTTTGCAAGGATCTGAAGCCTAGGTACGCTTTGAAATTCTCGCTGTTCATCCTAATCAACCAAATGAACCATTCACCTGTCACGCTCACTTGCTTTCTTTACACTTGACCACATTTGCTAATTGGTGATAACAAACCTATAATCAATAATGTAATGGAGCCAAGGTTTGGCCTCAAAACCTCAAGGTCTAATTCCAGCACTGACACTTGTTCGGTGTCAGGTGGTGTTTTTTTCCTGGCAAGTGTTACTTGGTGTTCCAGGAGCTTAGCTTTCATCGAGTCAAAAAAGAGTTTCCAGGCTGTACAGTTTATTCTCATTTGAAGGTTATATCAGCAATGGTAAACACATAAAGCGATGCTTGCCCAACCTAGGAAACAGTGACTGAGAGACATGACCTGTTCCAATTCATGCCGTGGCTAATTATGCTATTGTAAGTGTCTTCAAAGGAACTTCTCTCAGAGCAGTGTAAGAGTGGCAGGAAGAGTGACAAAAGGCAGGGCAGGGCGACATGTTGGAGGCCAACTCAAAGGCATAAGCTTTTGTAGACAGGTTTATTTGTGAGGTGCTATGAATCAACTTGCAAAGATCAGAGGTAGTCAATAAAAAGGTGTAAAGTAAGTTGCATAAGGAAAAGGGAAAGCAGCGGAAAGAATTGGGGCAGACCTCAGGGATGCAGCGGTGCACCTGATTTTGATTCCTGCTCCATCCAAACTTTAAAACCAACTGCCTGAGAGGGGCAGTGGCATTTCTATTCAGGCAGTCATGTCTTTCTCTCTTTCTCTTTCCCTCAAAACAGTTAATTAACTTCATGGCTCATTATCATCTCCCTGATTCCTGCTAATCTCTCTCCAGTCTGCAGGTTTTAATGACCCTCTCTCCTTTTCAATGCTCTTGTTCTGCCATTCAAACAATCCTTTCTTCTGCATATTTGCTGCCTGTTAGCCATCCCAATGAGCTTTATTTCATAATGTCTCTTATTCCATAGCTCTGCAGACCGTTTTTAGCTCTAGCTAAAAACCCTAACTCAGGTGTGGTAATATTAACTCAGAAGTGGAAATGACTGACAGTATTGCATGCACTGTCAAGATGTTCAAGAAGGCTAGATTTTGTTTTATAAATCTGAATAAGAGATGTACATTTAACTATAATGACTACAGGACTAAAACTAACAACGCAGACGTTTTTGATTGCTTTGACTATTTTTGCCTAGTTCTTTTTTAAAAAAAGCTTCGTATACAATTTAGCAAATTAGTGCACATACCAATAGTTGTATTTGTTTCTGCTTTGATCTTAAACTGAATGATACAATACTAGCTCCCTAGCATATTAGTAAAGCACCTAGTTTCTTGTCAACTACAGAAAAATATGTGCTATATGTGACGATGTGCCACACCATTTGCTCCCTGCTTTTCAAAATCCTAGACCTGCCCAATGGAAAGGACAGGGGGAAGGGATTGCTGAATCAGGGAGTGAGTGGATAAGAGCATCGTTATTCGGGGTCCACAGATATTGTACAGCTTGTGATACTAAGTATCAAGCAAGTGTACACAAGTATGAATGAGTGGATAACATTTGCATTTGTGTTCCATCTGTAGAGGGAAGTCCTGCTATTGCTACTTTGCCTTGGGAAGAGGCTTGGCCTTTATATTTATATTCCAAAATGACTCCGTCAAAAGCAGCTTCCAACCCAAAACAAACAGGAGCTAGGGCTGGGTGGTGGCCTAGGGCTCCTATACATGTGCAGGGAAACTCTGTAATTACAGCGCATCAGAACAAATTCGATTAAACGAGCCTGCTGGAACATGGAAATGACCATGCTCCAGCAGCCTCCAGTGTCCTCACACTGAAAAATGTGTGTGGGGTGCTTTAAACAAAAGCTCATTCAACGAGCTTTATTTGAAAGCACCCTGCTGCCATTTTTCAGCTTTGGGACACTGATGCTCCTGGCACTTTTAATTAGTGCGGCTCTCAGAGCTGCTCTAATTAAAGCGCTTCCTCCCCCGGCCTCCCAGAGTATGTCTATAAATCCCCCTACAGCAGAGGTAGGCAACATTTTTTGGCTGGAGTGCCGAAAAACACCACAATACCTATCCTGGAAGGTGCCAAAGCACCGGCATGCCAGAAAAGCAAAATAAGTTCTCATCTTTAGCTACCTACTTAAAATCAGTTCCAGGAGTACTATCGCTTTTCAAACACTTAAAGGCATGCTAGAATATTATATCAAGTGTTATATAACACTGACACTACTAAACTATATATAAAATGATGGACAAAAAGGAAATGAATAAATACTTTTAGAAGTTACACGAAAGGGGAAACATGAAGTAAGTATCTCTTAAAACTCAGTTTATCTTGAAGTTGTATCTCCACTGCTACAATCAACTTTTAGGCCGCTACAGTCCGGTGCTACAGTCAACTTCAATGCAGCATAGGAACAGCCACAGTGTTACTGGCTGATGTTACTGGCTGATCCTGGATTTCTTAGCATCCAATGTGGACCAAACACAATACAGAGTATCAGTTCTGTGTCTAGCATGTACAAGAGCAACAATATTCTGCCATCCCTGTGTCTGCTTTTGCGTCTCATCAGACCATGCATGCACAGTAAAACCTGGGAATGCTGCCAGTTTCTGAGACCCTTGGTGTGCGAAGCCCATTCCCTCTACTGCATTATTAAAAGAGCTGTTGGCAAAGCTAAACATCAAACAGAAGCGGCCCACAACTTCTATGAGTCAAGAGATCCTCAATGCTAATCTGCAAGGTCAATCAAAGATTAATTTGCACATGAGGAGATGAGTTATTAAGGGGATGATGTAATGAGATGGATAGAGGGAGATAAATGCCAACTATTAACCACAAAAGGCCCAGAAACCTACTGTGAAACTGCTGGTTACTTACCAGAGTTTTTAGGGAGAATAGGGAAGTGTATTGCCTTACAAGGGCTGCCTAATTAACCTAAGTTTTACTTCAGCCAGATTGTATATTTTGCTGTTCATTTATGTAAATGGAGCTGTATTTGCTCCAAGATTAATAGGCCCTTTAAATAAGCAGGCATTTATTGCGCAAGATGAGACTACAAGGCACCATTGTTGCTTTTTATAACCAGATATTTCAGCTCTAAACTATCTCCTGGATCTTGGCTTTAGAAACAATCCTAAGAGTTTGCAGAAGGGGATCTCCCACTGAGCGTGCACTGTATGCCTTTGCACTTAAACATTCGAAGTCAGGTTTGATATTTAGTACAATTATCTCATATTACAATTGGAGAACTCCAATTACCAGACTCCAATAGTTTCCAGTCCGAAGATTATTGGATTCAGAATAAGTTAAAAGTAGATGAACAGTATTCTTTATATGAATTTGTAGTTTCTAAAAGTGATACTCCTAATTAAAAAGGCAAGTACATTTAAAAGGAGAGACAGAAAAGGATGCATGAAGAGTTTTAGTAATCAATCACTGTTTACTGGAGATTTGTCCTCCATTGTAAAACTGACCATCAGCTGTTAAGACAGCTTGTGTATTTTTCAAGTTAGGCCACAAAGGATATGATTATTAACTGAAGGACATGGGTAAAAATTTGGAAGATTCATGATTGGACATGGATAAACATTTGCAAGATTGGTGATTAGAGATGGTCTGAACATTTTCAAGTAAAAGGAAAAAAAACGTTTTCCACTGAAAAATGCAGTTTGGTAACAACCAGGACATGTTGCAATATTGTTTCCACTGGCAAAAATTTGAAATGTTATTTACATATTATTTTGGGTTGTGGCTCAATATAGTAGTCAAAATATTATATATTTACTTTAATTGTTGAAAGCAGCAGCTGTTTCAAATATCCTTGAGTTAGCCTGAAATTTTTCTAAGCTATTAAAAGCAGCTGTTGTTCTATTATTGAATGAAATGCTGTATTCCTAATTTCTTGTTAAAGGGTTTCTTGTTTTTTATGTAGTGAAGCAACTTGACACTTTTGGGAAATAAAAGCTCTCACTGTTCATTATATAAAAAATGTTTTTTTTAACAATCTAAAAATGAAAATAAAAAGAAATGACACAAGATATATCAATAGTATTGCATGATATAGCTTTCTACTGGTGTGCCATAAAACATGCAAATAAGATTGAAATGAAAATTGCTGAAGAAAACCAAACTTTACAAATAAAATTTGACAACTATTTTTTAGTTAAGTGTTGCAGTAAATTTTAAAGTCTGTTTTTGTTCTATTTTGGAACAAAAATCAAATTTGCAATGTCAGTCTTTCCCCATGAAATGGAAGTTAAGAGTTTTTGACTAACTAGCTCCAATTACGCTACTGTGGAGGTGCTTGTTTGAAGTCACATCTGGGTGCATCATAACAGACAGCCTACAAAATGAGAGGTAGCAATGCAAAGTAAGGAAGAGACAGTAGACAGTAGAAAAGCTTATTTGTTTCATGATTATTAATGCCATCTTCATAGCTGATAGGTTTATAAGAATAGGCAAATGTTTCTTTTTCAGCTAAGCACATCAGGTACATCATTCACAGTGGAAACTATAGAGGTTACTTCCTGTGAATTTAATCATGATCTCTACATAGACAATTTTTTTAAAAAGTGGGGAAGAAGTTGGCTATTGAAAGAGGCTCAACTCATCTGGTCTCTGATCGGGTGTTCCCAGTCTCAGGTTCCCTGCCAAAGCACGTCTTCCTCATGCTGATAGGTAATCTAGATGTAGCCCTCTGCAACCTTTTAGACTCTTACCCTGAACTATAAGAGTTTCCTCACTTTATGTCATGGTCCAGTTGTCCTTCTGCTTCCTGACACCATAATTCCCTGAGAAACGTGCCTTTAATTGCAGGGATTTCAGCCCCAGGGAACACCATGAGATAATCCTGAGACCCTTGCCTCTGAAGCAGCTACCAAACTTCCTTACTTTGCATCTGCCAGGATTACTTCCTAGTATTGCTTATCTTTTCTCCCTGGCACTTCAACCAGCTGCCTTCCAAGCTGCTTCTCCACAAGGCAGCCCTCACCAGCGAGCCCAGTCTCAGGCCACATCTGAACACAACCTCACCAGCCAGCAGCTGCTACGTTCCCTCCCAGTGAGAACAATCACTCCTTTTATACTTGCCTTCTCCTTCCCGATATGTTCCTGTAAGAGGGACTACAGGGTCCAGAATCCCTAGAAGTTAGGAGAGCCTAGGCCCCAACTGGGACTTAAATAGCATATCATGCTCTGGTTCTCCCTGTGATGATCTGTTGCTCCTAGTTTTGCCACAAATAATCATATGTATGACTCCTTTACCTGAACCCATCATAAAAATAAAAGCTACGTAATTTTTAAGTGAGATTTCCATAAGCATTTTCACTTTTCTTTGAAGAAGATAAGTAGACTTGTTTTTCATACAGTGTTTCAGGAATGCTCCAGCAGCAAACTGCCTCTCAGAACTCACACCTATCCTGACATTGCATCCTCAAAGCAAAACAGTTGCTTCTTGAGAAGAGCCTTTTGTATGACACTTCTGGTTCTTCTTACTTCTGGTAAGGCCTAAAATACCATAATAAATGCATATGGTATTTTCCAGCCTCATCGTAGAAGTGCATTTTTGAGAAGAAAAATTATTAAAAAGAAGTGGTGTGAGAAGCGGGTTGGCTAAATTTGTGGATGACACCATATTATGGGGAAGTGCAGTCACACTAGAGGATAAGCTAGCGATCCAGGCCAACCTGGACAGGTTCGCAAGGTGGGCGGATCAAAACCTGATGGCGTTCAACATGGAGAAATGCAAGGTACCCCACCTCAGAAGAGAAACCCCACATCATACTTATAGGCTGGGCAGTGCTACACTCACTAGCACTGCTACTGAAAAAGACATGGGGGTCATGATCAACCACAAGATGAATATGAGCCACTAATGCAATGCCATAGCTGTCAAAGCAAACAAAACTCTGGCTTGCATCTACTGATGCATCTCAAGCAAGACCCAGGAAGTCATCCTCCTGCTTTACTCAGCCTTGGTGAGGCCACAGCTGGAGTACTGCATCCAGTCCTGGGCTCTGCAATTTAGAAAGGATGTGGAGAAGCTTGAAAGGGTCCAAAGGAAAGCCACGTGCATGATTAGAGGACAAGAGAGCAGGCCTCATGAGGAGAGGTTAAAAGCCATGGGACTTTTCAGCTTGGAGAAGCGCAGGCTCAGGGGTGACTCGGTGGCAGGCTGTAAGTATATAAAGGGTGTGCATCAGGAACTGGGAGAATGTCTGCTTACCAAGGCAGCCCAAGGGAAGACAAGGTTCAATAGTCACAAACCCCTGGAAGACCATTTCCAGCTGGACATAAGGAAAAACTTATTTACCGGCCGAATCCCCAGGGCCTGGAATAGACTCCCCCCAGAAGTGGTGCAAGCACCTACTCTGGACACTTTTTAAGAAACATGTGAATGTCTATCTTTCTGGGATTGTTTGGCCCCAACTGACTTCCTGCCCCTGGGGAACGGGGCTGGACCTGATGATCTTGCAAGGTCCCTTCCAGCCCTAATGTCTATGAAATCTGTGAAGTTATTAAATCAAATAATTACCAGGTAAATTTCTAAAAATTAACAAAAAGATGCCTGAAAGAGGATTTTGAAAGCCTGGCACATTACTGGATAAGAAGTGGGAAAGTGTTATAAATGGCTTGCTATTGAAAGGTGATACATTTTAGTGATATTAAAAGTTAAACATTTTAGGTCCCGGTCTTGCATTCCTAGTCCACTTAGACCTTTCAGAGAAAACACCAAGAATTGTATATGTGCAAAAAATACTGTTTATTTGTAAATATATATTCTAGAAAAAGGTTCAAGTAAATAAATAAGAAAGTCATTTTATAAGACCAACTCTGAAATCACTACCCTAGTGAAAGTCCCATTGACACTATGACAGCCTAGGGGACTTGAAAGGCCTCAAAGACTTAGGAAGTGGTTAGCTCAGCTGAGAGCTCAAACAAGTCAGGTTCTTATCCAGACCTATTACTTTTTTAAAGCTCATAAAAATAAGCTTTCTTAAGAGTTTTATATTGCTTTCTATTTCCAATAAGGCCTGACATACCATATATGCATGTGTTAGTTTTCCTGACTGGGCAAGTCAGTTATAGCATTGAAGGGGAGAAGAAAAAGAAAAAAAGAACAGATCAAACTTTAAAAAAAAATAACAAAAAAGGTCAAGATTTAAGTCCAGGGTTGTCCCCTCCCTCCTCTCCCCCCCCCCCCAAAAAGAGAGAGAGAGAGAGAGAGATTTGACTATCCCAAATTAAAAATCCAAGTGCAGCTCCACCGGGTATACTCATTTTTAAAACAGATTATTTGTATTTTGCTCCTTAAGAAAATAAGATTCAGCAGTGAGGGGGGAAAATATGGCTTTTTGTAGTAGCACATTGGGCAAATTCAGCTCACCTTACTCAGATGAGTACTCCCAGCAAGCTCAGTCCTGAGAAGGAACTGATGAAGAATTGCAGGATTCAGCCCAGAAAGAGGGACTTGTCACAAGAAATCAAAGCTCTTCAAGGGGCTCAGGACTAAACAATAAAAGCTGTTCAGGGATGTTCCTAAAGATAGAACTTCTCTGAAGGAATGCTAAAAACATCTTCAGAGAGACACCCGAGCCACATGAAGAACTTGGAGAAGAACCTCTTCAGCAATTGGGACGCCTTCAAAGGTGACCCCTATTAACAAGAAACTTCAAAAGTGGGATGTGATATGATGTGAAAATCCTCTCACTGATATGAAGCTCTGTAAAGACAGAATCCCCTAAAGCAACATTAAGCCTTTGAAGTGGCAGCATAGGCATAGCTCTTTGAATACAGAAAGGTGCAATGCACAGTAAGGCTTGCCGTGAAGGAATTACTGGGGCCAGTGCAGAGCTCGGGGGGTTGCCATCCTGCTCACTGGGCTTCTATAAGCTTGAAGTCAGCTGTGAGGGCAAGGCAGGAGAGATGTTATTTAATTGACCTTAAGAAACATCTTTGATCTCTCTCTGTCAATATTCCTGATGCTGAAAAGGAGGTGTCTTGGGATTTGAAACAAGCATGGGTAGGTGAAAAGAGTCCCTTTTGTAGAGCAGGGTTAGTGTGTGATGTTCTGGAGGAAGTTAAAGAAGGTGTTTTGCTTAAATATACTACATAATTAACTGAGGATTTGTTAAGGTTACCCTTTTTTTTAATTTGGAAGGCTGTGGATCTGTGATCCCAAACTCCTTGAACTCCATAAACAGAATGGTTATAATTTTGCCGGGAAGCTATTTCTCAATGAGCAGGACAACAAGTTTATACCCTTTCAACATTTAAGTTGCAAAGAAAACATGCAGTGTGTGGTTTTGTTCAGGTAATGGGGTCCAAAGTTAAGGCATTATAAATTATATAAACATGTTAGAACAGAATAATAAGAAATGAAACTCCCTGGACAATGCCCCCAAACTTACCTCCACCTAATGAAGACCTGCCCAAATAGAAGGTTCTTACCAGATGTCCAGGTTATGGTGGTCTGACAGGCCACAATGGGGAGGACATTACAGAGCAGAGGAATGACGGCTGGAGATTACCTCCCACATGCTTTCTCCAAACAGACTTGGTGCACAGATGCTACTTCCTGGAGACTGCTCTTGGTTGACCTTAGGGATTATGGTGGAGCATAAGGGAGAAGGTGGTCCTAAATTATGTAGGGCCCAGACTGTTTATAGGGTTTTATTGGTCAAAACAAGTACTTTGAATTGTGCCTGGAAAGCTATTGGGAGCCATTGCAGACCCTGGGGCACTGGAGATATATGCTCCTAGTAACCCATCCCCATCAGAAGGTGGGACATCACATGCTATGCTAACTGCAGTTTCTGGACAGTCCTTAAAAGCAACCCTACATTAGCATACATTGACATATTCTAGCCTTGAGATTTAAAAAGCATGGATGATGATGGGCAGATCCAGCTCTGAAAAGCAGATTCAGATATGAATTAGTGAAAGATGTTCCTGGCCACCACCACCACCTAGCCAGATGCAGTGAAGGATGCAGAAGCACCCAGAGACTACAAACCTGAATGACAAGTGAGGCTGAACCCCATTAATGATTGGTGTCTCTAATCATTTTAAGTCATGAGGTCTGCCAAACACCATGACCTCTGATTTGTCTGCATTCAAATTCAATTAGTTTGCACTCATTCAGTCTCCGGCTATAGCCAGGCAATGGGTTAGGGCAGGATGAAGACTGCAGGGCTTGGATGAGATGAAAGAGGGAGAGAGCTGGGTGTTACTAGCATATTGATGGCACCTCACTTCAAACCTCCACACAATCTTGCCCAATGGCCTCCGGCACATGCTGAAGAGGAGAGGTGACAAAGCAGGGACAGGGAAAGTCCCAAGGGGAGAACAAACACTCACCCATCATCACATCTGGGGACTTCAGTGACTTTAGAAAACAGCAAAACTAATTAAGAGCACTCCCACAAATATCCACCAGGTCGTATAAATGTATTATCAGCAAGGGTCTGGGTTTTTTATTTACCACAGAAAAACAGAGAAAAACACAGATTTCCTCCTTAACCCAAGGAAAATAGGGACTGCTCATTTTAACAGAGAGACCCACAGATCGTGCACTTTTGCAAAGAGCTCTCTGCAGGCTGGCAGATTTCCAGTCTGTAGGGAGCTGGGGGAAGTGGGAGGAGGGCGATCAGGAGAGGGGTGCCAGGTGTATGTAAATGCACATGGTGGCCAGGCAGCCTGGAGAACAGCTCCTGTAGGTAAGTGGTGGAGGGATTAAGGCCCCACATAGGGAGGGAGGCAGAGGGTTGGGCAGGGCTGGGGCTGCTGCTGCTCTGGTGGGGAGCAGAACAGGGCCATGGGTGGCTCATCTAGGGGGCTGGGGAGGCTCCCCACCACTGTGTGCACTCATGGGAAAGGAGAGGGGACTCGTGCCCTCCAGATCTGTGTGTGGGGCAGGGGCAGCTGCAAGCTGCCCCTTGCAGGATTACCCTGCTGCCCTCCCCCAGGGCCTCCACAGCCCAGTAAGTGCAAACTGGCACTGCAAGACAAAGCGGGGCTGTGCAGGGAAGCTTCTTGCCACTATGAGCTCCATGCTGCCCTGGTGACACACATAGCCGTAGCGGGGACAGAGGCGTGGGGTTGTGCCCCTTGCTGCTGCTGCACGTGCAGGGGTATGCCACCAGGGCAGTGTAAAGCTTGCAGTGGCAAGCAGCTTCCCTGCACAGCCCCGCTCTTCCCTGCAGCAACTGCCCCTGGCTCTGCCCCCACTGCCACCCCATGCAGAAATCTGGGGGTCACATGCCTCTCCTTCCCCCACAGGAGTGCATGCAGCAGCAGGGAGCCAGCTGCCCCCCACCCCACCCCCCCAGTCTGAGCTCACAGCAGGCAGGTATCAGGGAAGGTTGGAAGGGGGAGATGGGAGGGAAGCTGAGCTCCGAGCTCTGCTCTGCTACAGCAGCTTCCACTTCCTGTGGGTGGCAATCAGGGTTTGTATGCTGCTGTGGGGGGTAGGGGGCCGTGGACCCAGGTCCCTGGCCCCATAGTCATGGCAGCTGGGGGCCCCTCTGGCAGCTGG
>NW_017728886.1:254041842-254061570 GCF_001723895.1 Crocodylus porosus | reverse complement strand
GAGTAAGGGGCACCGTCAGGGCTGGGGGGCTGTGGCTTGGGAGTAACCTGCATTCTTTTTGCTAAGGGGGCAGGGGGAGCTCTGCTTTTCCATGATAAGAAACCCAAAACCAAATGCCAAAATGTTTAGCAATTTGGAATTTATTTTATTATAGTTATTGAGGCTTCCAAATTGCTGGACGATTGTAAATATATCAAGATAACAGTGCATTCAATTGATCCCTATGTACATAATGGCCTTTCATTTTAATAACAGATTTCAGGGGGTTTATCGGTGAATTTTCCATTTTTTATCAAGGAAAACCAGGATCCCTGGTTATCAATGCTTCACGGTCAACTATCAAATGCGACTGAAAGGTCTAGTAAGATCAATGGGGTACACTTTTCCCTGTCAAGTCCCGGGCAAAAATTGTGAGCATCTGCCACATAAAGGGCAAGGGCCCAGGGTCTCTCCCATCCAGGGCAGTGCCCATCTGCCACACTACCTCTGAATTTCTCTTCTCCTGGCCCACATCTCTTCTTTTACTGGATGCCCAGTAGGCCCGCTTCAAGAGGCATGCTGGAGAGGGCTCTGGCCAATGACAAGCCCAGAGCCTTGTGGTTAGAGGACTTTAATGGGAAGCGGGAGATGAAACAAGTTACCTCATTTTCTTGCATACCGCACAACCAGACATAGACACGTACCTTGTTTTTGGGAAGGCAAAAGACGACTACAAGATTTTGCCAGAGTTATGGCCACACTGATCAGGGACAGATCATAAATTTCAGCTCGCTCACGCATTCTTTCCTGCTGAGGTGAAAGGTGCAGTTTTAACCCTTTCACAGCTAAATTGTCAGCAGCTCTTAGCTATTCAGCAAAAAGCTGAAATTGTAGCTGCTACTGAAATCCAGACTTGATGGGTGGATTCATAGATGTTAAGGTTGGAAGGGACCTCAGTAGGTCATTGAGTCTGACCGCCTGCCCTGGGCAGGGAAGAGTGCTGGGGTCAGATGACCCCAATTAGGTGTTTGTCCAAAATGCTCCAGGTGAGGCTTGAACTCACAACCTTGGCATTGCTTCCCTCATACTGCCTTATAAGTACCACATACTAACCCATTGCACCACTGGAGCTAACTTTTGCTCAAACCTGAATCTAGGATTTTGAAAATGTAGGATTTTGAAAAGAGCTAAAAACAGGACTGTGAAAGAAAAGTGACCAGGAATAGCTAACAGATAGCAACTTGCTTAAAAAAAAAAAGGGTGGGGGGAGTTAGCTTGATTAGTGAAGCATCAAGATCATTAAAAGGAGAGAAGATCATTCATGCCTATAGTGTGAAGAGTGACTAGCAGGAATCAGGCAGATTACAATGAGCCCTCAAGTCAACTGACACTCTCAGAACTGCCTTGATAGAAATGCCACTGCTGCAGCTGTGCAGTTGGTTTTAAATTTTGGGTGGAGCTGGCATTAAAGTGGTTTGCGACCACATTGCTGCATCCTTCGATCTGCTCCTTCTGGACTCTGCCCCTTTGTTCATGCAGCTGCTAGAGGGAAGAGAAGGAAAAGCAGTAGCAACCAACTTATAGCATCTCTGTGCTTCTATTCTGGGCAGAAAATCAGCTTCCCTACTTCAGACATGCACCCTAATTATGGGAGGCTAATTTTTGGACAAAGTATACATGTGGTATGCAAATAAATATGATAACTGCAAGCACCTGGAAGACAACACATAAAAACCAATATTACAATAACCTATTTTCTAGGAGATGATAACAGGATTTGGGTGTTACTGGGATGAAGGAAGAAATAGTGTCAGGCTGGCTTCAAACAAGACCTGAGCAGCAATTACAGGCATAATACAGAAATAATTGCTGTAGGGCCAGATGGGGAAAGATCTCCAGACCTAAGTCTGCCCAACTGCGGATGCACCTGCAAGGTGTTTAGGGGCACCTAGCAATATTATGGATATTTAATTGTGTGCAAGACAGGAAAAAAGGGAATTCTTCATGGCCAAATTTGAGGAATGAGCTTGCAGACAATAGAAGAGAAACAATTTTCATGAAATGACCTTCACAATATCTGTTTGAACAAAACCACTGTCCTTCCTTGATTGACAAAAATCAGCTTAGGATGCTAAGGGATTTGAAAAATCTGATTAAGTTCTCTTACTATTAGGTCTCACTACTTCAAGCTGCCTTGCTGTCACAGAGAGCTCCACTGATTTCAACAATGCTTCAAGTAAGAATTCATCCTTACAGAGCAGATCCGAGAACTGGGACCTTAGTGGCTTCTTGTTTGTATTTTGCCTTTCATTTAGCTTGCATAGTGGAAAGAAAGTAGTCTTTCCTAGGGCTGTGCAAAGCTTCTGGTGGTGATTCGATTTGGAGGAGATATGGCCTGATTCAATGGCCAAATCTCCAAATCTGAATCAAATCAGACCAGTTAAAAGGTCTGAACTGATTCAAAGCTCTGGAAAAGATTTAGAGAGCTTCAGTGATTCAGGCAGTCCCCAGTTGCTGCACCAGGGAGCTAGAGCCAGACTTGGAGCTGGTAAGTAGGGGGTGGAGAGGGGGAAGGGGACCATGGGGGGACCCCTGCCGGGCCCCATCCCCTGCCCGCTCCCCCAGGCCCTCCCATGACAGCCCTGCCCACCCCAGCTTCCAGGCCTGTAAAGAAAAGCCCCTCTCACCGGGTCCTGCCAGGTGGGGGGGGTGATCGCTACTGCCCCACACTGCCCCACACTGTGGGAGGGGCTCTCCTATGAACTCCCGAGCCCCCCTGCTCTCCATGCATGAGGCAGTGGGGGGCAGTGGGGATCTCCCCCTGCCCCCCCCCGGCAGCACCCCGTGAGCCCAGGCTTTTTTTTTCAAAGTGCTGGGAGCTGGGGCAGGCAGGGCAGCCATTGCCAGGGCTTGGAGAGTGGGAGGGGGATGGGGCTGCCTGATTCAGCGATCTGACTGATTTGGCAGCAGCCGAATCTCCAAATCAGATTCGACTGAGTTGATTTGGGACATTGATTCGAATCACCGAATCGAATCACTGTCCCCCGAATCAGCTGAATCCAAAGCGAATACTAGCTGCTCCACACAGGCCTAGTCTTTCCTGCATGTCTTTCCTCAATGTTTAGATACACCCAATGTGAGAGGAACATTTAAACCCAGACCAAAACCTGGTTTTAGTGGAAACCCTGGAGGTGTTCCCATTTCCAACACCATTTACACAAAACCTAAATGTTGGGCTGAAATCTCTCTCATTTAAGTATTTCCCCTTAAATGAGTGATGCTGACCTCTAAAGTGAATCAGCATGCTTCTTAAAACATTATCTGACATTTTCTGCCTTCTTTTAAAACCAGAAATAGGATGCTATACAACTATGCCATTATGCATTAGTCAGAAACCAGGTTAGCAGAATCAGAGTACCAGTCCATAAGCCAGATTTGTAATTGCTTTCTTAAGCAACAGACTGGAATTACTTTGTGGAAACCTCTAGGTACATGTTTTAAGAGCAGCAGCCTCATAAAGATCATATATCAGAATCAAGTATAATCAGCTCCAAAGCAATAGCATCTGACAAAGTAGGTTGTTGCCCACAAAAGCTCATGCTTCTCTGAATCCTGCTCTACCTTCTGCCTGACTGCAGATTAATACACGTCGCCACCTCTGTGCATAAGACTCAAAAAGTTTGTTCTTCTTTTCCCCTAATAACTATGAATTCTGGCTGTGGTTCCATTAGCCTGACTCAATAACATATTGCTAACACCCTTGAACCTTCCTGCATGAGTCAGGTACAACTATTCAAAATGAACAGTTCCTCACTTAATGTATAGTTCCACTGAAGACCTCAGTGTGAAAAAGCCTTCCAAAATCTGTCATCCTGGAGCCACTTTCCACTTCACTTGGTCTGCCTTCCTTCCTCTTCCTTGTCTTCACCCCACACCTAGAAACTTCTCATTGCTCTCCTCCTCCAGCTCCCCCAGTTAACTTATCTATTGAGCTTCTTCATGCTTTTACTCTTCTCCTCAGCCTCTCACTTCTCTCTGGCTCTTGCTTTCATGATGCAAACATGCCTCAGTTTTTTCTATCTTAAAAAAAGCACTGGTGATAGCACCTGCCTCCCCAAATAGTGCCTCATTTTTATTTAACTGGTGTCTACAGTCCTCTCCAATTCCATTCTAGATCCTCTCTGATCTGACTTTGGTTTCTTGTACTCCACTGAAGCCACTTTTAGCAGGGCCTCTAATGACCTCGACATTCAGTACCCCATCCTCCTCTTACTTCATGTCAGCCACACTTGACACTATTTACTTTTTTAATGTCTTGTTCTTCCTTGGTTTCTGAGTCTCTGTCCTCTCCTAATTCTCCTTATCTCTCTCTATTTGCTTTTTTCTCATCCTCTCTCAACTTTCTGTGGGGTTTCCATAAGTCTGTGCCCCTGGTCTCCCTCTTCTCTCCCTCCCACAAAAACAAATTCTACTGAGATCTCTCCAGACCTGTATTTTTCCATCCAAACTGATACTTCCTTGTGGATGTTCAGCTCTCAGCTCAAGTTCAAAATTAAGAAAACAGAATTCTTAATATTCCGCTCTCCGCCAACCAAAATACCCCCTGGTACCTCCTATCATTGTATGTCATCAACCGTCGCTCTGAGTTGTAATATGTGTGTCATCTTTGACTGAGTTCTTACTCTGAGTGCTCACATCCAGGTTATGTTGAACCTCTGTAGATTCATTCTAGTTAACGTGTCTAAGATGTGGCCTTTCTCATCCATCCACACAGCAAAAAATCACAGACAGGATCTCATGGTTACTATAACATTTTTCTCCAGCTTTAACAAATGACATCTTGACCCACTCATACACACTGGGAATGTTGCTCCAAAAAGTAGTTTCCTAAGTAACTGCTTTGATTACGTCCCCCCTATCTTTGCACTGCCAGTTAGGGGAAGAGTCAGCAGTGTGCAGCCAGCTCAGCACCCACTGTCAGCAGCTCTGCCCCGAGCTAGTGCCAACATACTTGAGCCCCTTCCCTGTCCTGCCTACCCTCAGGTCCCTCTGCTTGCCCCTCTCTCCTCCAGCCTGGGTCCCTCTGTTCACATCTAAGATAGAGCCGCTGCCACCACCGTGATCCCTCTGTGTGTGTCCCCATGTGGGCTTGGTGTCATTTCACTCCTCTCCCCCTGAACTGGCCTTTTTTCCTCGGCTGCCCCAAGCAAAGCCCTGGCCTTGGTGGCTAGGAAGGCACAGCAGGATTGCCCTATGACTGAAAGGGGGCTATGGGGGTCCCAGGTCATGCTGAGCCATAAGCAAGGGGCAAAAAGTTGGGCAGACCCTGGCTGGGGTCCCTGCAGGCCAGGGTTGGGGTTTAAACCCCTCCCCAGTCATACTCAGCCTGCCATGCACCCTTCATTTCAGCTTCCCTCCAGCCTAAAGGAAAGGGAAGGCTCGCTCTCATATCATCCCCAGCTTCTAGCCTGAGCAAGTGCAGGCATGCGCCTGTATTTCCAGAATCAAAAGTGAATTTATTTACTTGCTTGCCAATTCAATCAATGCAGACTAGACGAACCTGCAAAGATTGAATCAATTAAAGTTCAGGCTTTTTGAATGTCTGCACTTAGCCCATGTGCTTATGCGCTTGGGAGCCCTGTCGGCTGACTCAGGCTCCCAGCCATGGGGGTGCCTCAGGGGTCTCTGCAGCAGGGAGACTGCAGCTGATGTGATCTCCCAGCTGTGGGGGTGCTCCACGCACCCTGCGGACAGGGAACGGCACCTGATGTCAGCTGGGAGCTCCCAGCCTCGGGGTGGACTTGCCCCCCAAGCTGGGAGCTCTGCTCAACTGATGGGGCTCCCAGCTACAGGGGTCCCTGGCCACATGCTTAGTTATTGGTGTGATAGGCAGCAATAACCAGTTAATCATGCCTTAAGTGTAACGCGTAGAAAGCAAACCAGGGCGGCACCTTATAGATCAAGCTGTTCAAAGAGGCATGAGTTTTGTAGGCTACAGCCCACAAAGTTGTCCAGTTATCGAGAATAATGTGGCTAACTACCTTTCCCTAGTAATTCTAATTAATATTAACCATTCTAATGGTCAATATTGCGTAGAGTTGATAAAGAAAGACCTTTTACTTTAAAAAGAAGTACAGGCAGGCTTTTCAAGGCAGGAACGTTTATTGTGAGTTTTATAACAGCTGCAAAAAAGGGCTTTCTTCTTTCTACAAACAACAGCAAGGTGATACGGATGGTAGAAAGCAATGACATGCTGCCCTTACCTTCCTCTGGTATGTCAATAGTTTCAAGGAATCTCAGCAGAGCATCATCACAGAATGTGTCTGAGTTGCAAATCTCCAAGGACTTTGGCATGTCAGACTTATGGTTTTCAGTTTACTCTCTTTTCTCAGCTTATGTCATAGAATACTCACATCCTCTCAGGATGAGGTTATGATGTTGGATTTTTTTTTTAGCTGTTTATTTCTTATTTGAGCTGCAGACTCATGAAAAGTGCTAGGAAAAACAGCCACAAAGATGAAATCCAGAAAGTCAGTACATGCTGCAAGGGAAATGGCAACAGGAGCATCCTAAACCACTATGCTTCAACACTGGTGCAGAGGAACCATATCTAGGGTAAAAAGGGTGTTCTTCAGCCTCTCCATCCCTTTAATTAGTGGCATCTCTACTGAGACTGAGACTGTTAATAAGGACACCACTAGTGAATCATACACTATTCAGGGAAGAAAGGATCATCTCTCTGTTCTGGGTTTGTAAAATGCCTAGCACAGTGGGACTCTGTTCCATCACCAGGCCTCACCAATCCTTACTGTAACATAAACAATAAATACCTATAATAATGGTGGCAGGTGTTTAAGATACAGGTATACCCACTGTGGACGTATCCAAGATCATCATGATGGGCATTTTATTATAAAGAAGGCAGGGCAGATTTGCCCCTTATAAACTAACCGAAGTAGACAGACAGACACATATAGCATTAGCTTTCATGGGCTGAAGCTCCCTTTTCCACATGCTGTGAAAGGACATGCACAGAGCAGTGTATAAGGAGAGAGAGAAGTGAGCTTCACCTCATGAAAAGGTGTGTGTGTGTGTGTGTGTGTAAGCTTGTGCACTATATATAAATAAATATATATACACACATACGCACACTATACTTTATACATATACATGCACATATATCTATTGGGGCATGGGGGGTGCGCATACAATAAAAATATATTTTTTATTGTGTGTGCATGTGTGCATGTCTGTGTGTGTGTGTGTGTGTGTGTGTATATACACACACACACACTGGTTAGCCTTTATGAGGGGCAAATCTACCCTGATTTCTACTTGTCTTCGTACTAACGTGTAATAACTATGGCTTTCATTTCCATTATAAAACCAATTTACTTGCCAAAGTGACATGTTGGGATCATCACCACATCTATAATCCAGAGAATAATATGAGTAGTACAGTATTAGTCTACTGTGAATCCCAATGAAAAGGTGTATAGGTGGCTCTAGTCAGGGTATGAAGACCCATGATGCATAACACTTCTTTCTGAATTCAATATGTAGACACCCACACCTAAATTTTAGGAGAGACAGCGCACAGTATCACTATGATGAGATACCTTCTTGATTCTGGCCTGAAGTCCAAAAATAATCTACTCAAGCACTTCAGTCAGTTCTCATAAATGCCAATCTAGCTAGGCTGGTTTGAGAATTATTCACAAGCCATACGAAAAGCCGAAGTTTTCTGATATTTTAGTTTCACAAGTATTCTTCAGCTCACTCCAGCATACCTCAAAGTCAGTAGAAAAGAGTTAGAGTGGCCCAAATTCATGTCATAGGCCATACATTGTCAACAGAGGTTCTCTATTAAATGAAGCACCCAATGTCTGTATCATGGGAATATAAAAATCCCACCATCACCATGAAATCCTAAAGCAAAGGTTTTCAACCTTTTCAGCCTCAGCAGAGCTGGTGGAGGAAGTCCCCTGGATGGCAGATAGGGAGAAAACGATGAAACCAGAAGCCCAGTAGCACCGGCGGAAAAGCTGGACGCACCAGTGGTGAAACTGGAAGTGCCACCAGTGCAAACGGAAGTGCTACCCCACCCCCCCGCTTCTCTGTGCCACTGCCAGTCCCCCTTGGAGACTTCCCAAGTACCTGCAGGGGTACACGTACCTCCGGTTGATAACCCCTGTTCTAACAGATCCATGTGCTCAGCACTGTAGTTTGTTGCAATTGTTTTTACATATGGAGCTTTATAACCTTTTCACTGGGTATGTCTATGCATGCAATTAGTGTGCATGAATAAACTGCAGCGTATTGCTCTGGAGCTTTTTGCTCCTGGGCGCACAATTCAAATGTGTGCCCAGGAGCAAAAAACTCCAGAGGATATTGCTCCACAGTTTATTCAAGAGCAGAATATTGAGCCCAGTCAGAGCAGCCCCAGCTGGTAGCAGCCTAGGGCTTCTCTAGCCGGGCTCATTGTGCTGTAGAGGTGCTGGCTGGGACAGGATAGTGTTTCATTGTGGGGCTAGCTAGCAGGCAGACCCGACACTAAAGCACCCTCGTGTCCCAGCCACCTGGACAGCATCTACACATGTGTTGGTGTGCACAAAAAAAACTCTGGAGCAGGCTCATATTTGTAAATACAAGTATGAACCTGCTCTGGAGTGTATTAGTTTCATGTGCCCTAATAGGGGCACACATGTGAACATGGAGGTGTTTACTGCAGAGCAAATTAGGCAGATCTGCAGTAAACTGCTTGTGTAAACATGTCCACTGAGGATTAGAAAACTTCTGTATTAGTTCAGCTACTGATATCCTGAAAGCTGTGTCTTTCACAACAGTTTGTGCTGCCCTTGTACTGTCTGTGGCTAAACAAGTTAGGATTGTGTTTTTTAAATGTTACATTATTTATTGAACCTTACAGGCGACATAATTCATGTGAATTTCTCCAGTGGACACCACTGACAGGGCTGGAGACCAAGTTATTTCCATATAAAGCTGTTAAACAAACATTATTAAAATAATCATTTTTACTGCTTTGCTAAATACATGTCCCCATCTCTCCCTCCTGCTTTAGTTTTTTATTAAGAATTCAGGATTATTGATGTGAATTCCAAGCACCACCTTGTTAGAAAAAGCTGGCAAAAATGCAAAGCCACAAACATTATTTCTAGTTACTTAAAGGACCTGTACTGCATTCCATCAGCTCTCTAGGACAAGACCCAAAGCCTACTGAAGGCAATAAGATTGTACTCGCTTCAAACAGCTCCAGATCAGATGGAGTGCATTCAGCTCTTTTTTTTTATTATTTTAAGTGGTACCTCAAAATAGCCTTCTGCTGTTGAAATGGACTTCTGTAAGCTAAAAAGAACTCAAATTCACATATGCTGTTTTTGTTATTATTGTTTCAATGCTTGCCTTGGGCATGAAGTAAAGGGCATAAAAAGTGGAGTGGGGAAATATAATAAAAAGGCTAGGATTTTAGCTGTGCACATACACAGCTTTTGCTCATATTTTGGGCAGAGGTTTGAGACTTTTTTTAAACGTATTTTCCCTTAACCAAATACTCCACCATTTGTTTCAAGATCCTAACTACTACGGGTGTGTGAAGTAGGCCCTATTTGATTTGGATTTGGCCCGAATCAGGGACAGTGATTCTGTTTATTGATTTGGATCACTGTCCCTGATTTGATTTGACCAAATCTGAATCTGAAGTTTCAATACATAGACACAGCTACGGTCCACTTCTGGATCTGCTGCTGAGCATGCTTGGGATTCCCCCACGCTCCTGTGGGACATTCCATGTGCCCCACCACCACAGCATTCACAAGCCACCGGCTACCTAGAGGTATCTAGAAAAAACATTTAAAGCTTTGTCTATGGCGAAATCTCCAAATCTTTACAAATCAATTTGGAGGGTTCTGATTTGATTCGAAGAAAGTAAAGAGTCCTCTGATTCATTTTGGATTCAGAGATTCAGTCCCCCATGCACATTCCTTACACAGCACCCTGCAGCCACACACCACACCCCTCCCCGCATCAGGATCACCTGCTGGCGGCAGGACGAGGGGTGCAAAGGGTGGAGGTGAGGTGTGTGGGTGTGTGGCCTGTGGCTGGGTGGGTGTGTGATGTGTGGTTGGGTGGGTGTGTGGCATGTGGCTGATGTCTAAGAGTAAGGACAAGCATAATTATGTCAAATGGAATATATGCAGCAAAATCATTCCAACTTTAATCCTGAATTGAAACACTATTAAAATTGCATTGATTTTGCTCACTTGAATGGCTATAGGGACATGCAGCAGTAACAGCTGAATCATAATAGCTAATGCATGCTCCCCTTTAAAATTTATTCTCTCCATATTAGGAATTCACTCTATAAAGCTCCATATTTTCCCCATAATCCCAGTGAAGAATGCACAAGACTTTATCCCATTCACAACTGCTTTTAGTAGGGACAGAGCAATATTGCAAAACAGTTAGCTAATGACTTAGTGAAAGTTCTTCAGGTTGTGTGACAACACCTAGGACATTACCAGGGCAAATAATAAAACAGATTATCTGTGTATATGTGGAGGACAAAGAGGTAGATCAATAGCAACCAACAATGATTTGTTAAGAACAAATCATACCAAGCCAACCTGATTTCCTTCGTTGACAGAGTAACTAGTTTGATGGATGATGGCAAGACAATGAACATAATATACCTGGACTTTAGAAAAGCGTTTGACATGGTCCATTCTCATATGCAAAGATGGGAAAAACAGAATTATTGTTGAGGAAAATACATAATTAATTGAGTAACCATAAATGAAGAGTAGCTATTAACAGATTGATGTCAGGAGGTCTTCGGTGGAGTTCCATAGGGGTTTATTTTGTGCCCAGAGCTATTCAACGTTTTTGCTAATAGCTTAAAATCAAGAATTTTACCTGGTCAAATCTCAAGATGACAAAACTGGGCAAGGTTGCAAACACCGTAGTGGATAGAATTAGAAACAAAAAGGATCTTGATAAATTAGAGGAATAGGCTACAGACAACAGAACACAATTCAGCAAAGACAAATGTAAGATGCTAAGCCTCGGGAAGAAAAATCACATGCCCACAAATAGAATGGGGAATAACTGTCCAGAACTGCTGAGAAAGACCTGGGGGTTATAGTGAATCACACACTCAAATCTGAGTCATCCATGTAATACTAGTACACAAAAACCAAAAAAACCCAAAACATAAAATGCACAAATATAACACTGGGCTGCCTTAACAGAAGCATTGCGTGGAAGACAGGGGAGAAAGTTGTACCAGTGGATTCTGGTTGGCCGGAGCTAAAGTATCGCACAGTATTTTAAAAAGGATGTAGAGACACTGAAGGGGATCCAAAGATAAGTGAAGAAGATGATAAAAGGATTGGAATACAGACCATTCCAGGAAAGGCTGAGACAGTTAACTATGTTTATTCTGTAGTGGAGGAGAATATGGACAGACATAACAGCAATGTTAAAATATTTGAAAAAGCTGCAGTAAGCAAGAGCAGGAAGAACTCTTCCTTGCTATGAAGGCCTATAATCAATCAGTGGGGTTAAACTACAGCAAAACAGACAGATTAATCTCAGGGGAGGAGTAGGGGTGGAAATCCTCCCAACTGTGGAATAGCGTCCAAGGGAAATTGTAGAATTTCTTTCACTGGAAGTCTTCAAGAAGAGACGGGATAGGCATTTGCCTGGGATGATTTACAAATAGCTTATGCTATATCTGGGTAGGGGGTTGGACTAGACCCTTGAGGTCCCTTCCAGGTCTATGATTCTGTGATTACTTTCTCTCATCTATCCCTTCAAGTCCACCAAGCACACCACAAAGCATGAAGCAGTGTACTAATGGAGGGAGGGCTCCCTTAGCAAAAAAAGCTGAAATAGCCTTCATCCCTTCATCTAAGACAGTCCAGTACTGGGACACAGCCCTATCAGACCTGTATTAATAAGCCACTAGATTCACTGGGCTGCTCTTAACCATTAAGTTTATAACCTTTCTCTTTCTACCCCACATCTCTTGGACACTGACGGGGTGACAGAGCATAATGTAGTGCCATGGGCCAATAGAATGGACATGATGCAACATATTAAACAATCCAGAAGTCATCTGTGCTGGTCACAGGTCTGGTGATGTGGACATCGCAATGGTCCTGGGTATGCCCTATGACAGTCAACCAGGTGCTCATGTTTTGAGTAGGGGTGCATCCATGATGTCATGTACAGATGTCCAGTTACAGGAAATAATGTAATCACCCTGGATAATTAGACCAACAGCAAATCAAGATCTTTCCCTTTCCCCTGGATCAAAGGCAGGGTGGGGAACAGTGGAAGCAGAAATGGGATTAAGGTTTCCTAAACCACAGTTTCTTCCCCAGGAGGCTCTTGGGACATTGTAGCAGCTCATCTTATCTCCTAACATTAATAGTGTTCTAGAGGTGCAATCTAGCTCTAACACCACACCAACCTCCTGGACCATGCAATGTTGAAAAAATACCAAAAGTTTTGTCCTTCCTGCCTTAACAGGGGAATAGAAACATCTCCCCACCCACCTGCCAGCATTTTTACTATTTCAGGAAAGGTCACAATTGCATTTTATATGATTATCATACACAGTTGAGCAGAATGGTACCTGATGTTGACTATGTTGCACACACAGTCTAAGTTAAATCAAGCACCATATAAGTTGGGTCAAAAAGTAGGGGAAGTTTCACATTGCTTTTTGCTAATCTTACATCTGCAGCAGCTCAACACATCCATCTGCCTGGCTTACTTGTAAAGCACAAATATTGTTCAAGACAGGAAGTTCATTATAAGCTGTAATGTGTTTGCTATGGTCTTAAAATCTGCAAAATGAACAAAAAAGGATTAATTAAAGCAGAAAAAGGAAACTCTACGAAGCTAGAAGGAGTGGACTCCTAAAATACGGGCTTCTGCAGATTTTGGTGGGATCAGCAACTATACTCACAAAGAAAAAGGACAAGACAGGGAAAAGAAAGGAGACATATGTTGTATTCAGAGCTCATGACATAGATAAGGCACAATATTACATCCCCTTAGCAAAAGAGGAAAAAAACCCCACAAATGATAGAAGGTATTTAAAGCAAAAATAACAATGTCAGAGAAAAATCCATGTGAAAAATATAATCAGAATAGATTATTTTGTGCCCAACCACTCAGTGTTTAAATCTGCACTTGGGAAATGAAAACTGTCTAGTGGCTTACAAGACTGAGAGATATAAATTAGTGTGTGTTAAAATGAAGGCCAAAACTTTAAAGGAAATAAAACCTTTAATAATACAATTCCCAATTCCCATAACCATAGAAAATACACTGCAGCATTTCAGATCATGACCACATCACAGACTGTCTGATAAATAGGATCCTAATCTGTGAGTGGGGCTACTGGGCGCTATGCTAATATAAACACGTAAACGATAATAAGGATGGCCAATGCTATGTGGTGACCCACACTAAGAAATGCAGCCAGCGAAACCTGGCTGTGGTGGCCTTGGCAGCAAGCTGCATTAAATCTCATTGTTAGAATGTCCTTTGTTCTTTTTCTGATGCACCATTCTCTGAAAGGAGGAGATCTGAAAAAGTAGCAGGTGTTTACACCTGACTTGTACCAATACTGGTGCACATTGCCGAAGATGTTCTTCTTCGCTGAAGGCCAACATTTCGGAGATGTAAGGAGTGAATCTTGAATTATTAACATTGTTAAAAATCCCAGATCTTTCTTTTGCAAGAATAAGAATAACCTGGCATGTGAGGTTGCAAAAAAATGGGAGTTCGTCTGGAAAAGAGAAGACGGAGGGGGATTTACTAAGTCTTCAAATCCCGCCAGGGTTATTATAAAAAGATTGTAATCCTTTTTTCTTTGTGTCCCCAGGGGACAGAACAAAATGTTATGATCTTAAACTCCTCCAGGGGAAATTTGGGTTCAATATTAGAAAAAACTTTCTAATTCTGAGGGTAGTTAAGCATTGGAACAGATTACTGAGAAAGGCTGCAGAGTCTCTCTTGCTGGAGGTTGTTAAATGCAGGGTGGAGAAATGTTTGACTAGGATGATCTAGCCAGGGATGATCCAGCCTTGAGCAAGCGGTTGGATTAGCTTTATTTTTCTATGGCTCTGCCCAATGTGCAGTTTAAGTAAACGATTCTCTAACCTATTGTCAGCCTCCTTCACAATCATCTTCATGGCCTCTTCCACTCAGCCCTTTATCACAGTATGACCTCCTGCACTCATCCATAAGGCTCCTCTTCTCTCCCCATTTTAATTCGCCTTATACACAGCTGTCATGTTGCCTACTGAGACTCTGAATAACATATATGGAAAAAAAATCCTTACTTCACTTTCTTTCTTGCAACGATTGTGCTTAACTTGCTTGACCCTCAGGGCACAGGTCATGTCTCTTTTGAATGTCTCAAGAGCCTGCAGGGCCAAGCACACTGTACGGTCTACCATAAACATAACATTTAACATTGCTTCTGTACGTTGAATGGGAACAAATATTCTTCTGCACTCCCTGTCTTGCTGTAGTAATGCAAGCTTCAAGAAATGGAGATGTTCTGTAACAGCTGACTACAGGTGGTAAAAGCAGCAACTAGCACTAAAAGATTTTAGGGGATAGTTATCAAATTTTAGAATGTTTTTAATGGCCAGTTACCAGGAAATAGGAGATGTGAGAAATCTCATTTACCAGTAATCCTGGACAAGTGTAGCCAAACCTGTCAGAAAATAGTTATTTGGAGCTGCAGGATTATTGCTTACAGCTTTCAAACAAGAAAGTCATTTGCTATCCTTTAACCCAGGCCTTAATTCTAGAAAAAACAAATGGAAAGTTGCAATTGTGTTTTATTTTCAAACACAGTTAATAACATTGGGCTGTTGTTTTTTAAAAGCACAGGGGAATTAGGATCTTAAATCTCACCAACTTTCAATCGTTTGGGGAATTCCGCAGCTTCCTTGGGCTTTGAACGATTTTAGAAAATTAGCTCTGCTGCCTGGATTCTTTTTAACTAGTTCAAACTTTGGAAAGAAGACTTGGACGACATAAATACAAACATTAATAGCTCTTCCAGATTAACATGAAATCTGCATTGCTATCATATTGACCAGTATTTTCTCACTGTTTCCTCATGCTTCTCCATCCACTGGTATCCATCTGTTGTCTTATATCTTCTATTTATCTTATAGGCTCTTGGGGCAAGGGATGGTCCTTTTGTTCTGAGTCTATTCCACATATGGCATGATGGGATCATGATTCATGGTCAGGAGTGTAATGAGTGATGGTCCCTGGTGCTCAATTAGAGGGCACAAAAATGGCACTGCTGCCAGCCCAGGCACCCACCCCCTCTAGGGCTGTGTGAAACAGCGCCATTTCATTTTTACTTCCCTTCCGCTGTTTTGATGGGACAGTGTTTCATTTTGAGTTTCATGTCATCGAAACTGTTTTGACACTCTTTCGAAGTTTCGCCCATAGGCTATAATGGGGAAGCACAAAACTGCCTATAACTTTCTCATTTTTTGGCAGATTTGGATGAAAACAGTAGGCATGCAAGCCCCTTCTGAGAGCATGATTCCTGCCAAGTTTCATGGGGATAGGTGCAGGGTTTTCTGTGAAACTACACCTCAAAAACTCAAAAGCAAAACTCATACCTATTCCCAGCTCTTCCCAAGATCTAGAAAGCAAGAGCCACAAGTATTCAAACCCAGTTGGCCTTGATGGTCAAGCACGATGGATACACAGGGTACCATTATTTATGCTCAGGAAAGAAGTGGGAGAATCACTGGAATTTCACCTTGAGGGAGGTGAGGGCATAAGAGCAGAGGTCTGAGGGAGTGCGCACAGCGAGACCAGAAAAGAGACCACAGGTGACACACAGCACATCAGGAAACGAGACATCAAAATTTGCTTATAGACCTGGCAAATATCCCACACAATCAGATTGCTTTGTTGGTTGCTTAGCAGCATTCTCCATAAGGGTTTTCTCACTGAAGTTTATTTCCCTCCCTTTCATCCTCCGACATCAAAGGACAATGGCACTATGTTTTCATATTCTTAGACAATGTCAGTTTTTCCGTCCTCCTTTAAATCTTCCTTTAAAAGTCAACAAAGACAGCAAAACAACAACTCACCTGTGAGTTTGTACATGGAGAGTACAGATGCTATATACAGAACAGACCTCTGACAAATAGAGACATGATACAAGATATGTTAAGCTGTCATGAGCCAGACAGAAGCAAAAGTTTTGGTTAGTGGGAAATGTGATAATCAAGGCAGTACAACAATTAAAGTCACTACCCAAAGCCTTCGTCTTCTTCTGGCAATGCTTGTTTATATAGTAAAATCTGGTACTCGATGTGTTCTTTGGCAATGAATTTTAAATATTAAATTTCCATTAAGTATTTACATCTGTCAGCCTGAAAAAATAAATTGTTGAAAAAAGTGACGGTTGGAAATCGGAATCAATCTTTCTGTTAACATTCAGCTGCTACTCTGGATTAATGAAATTATTTCAAGATGACTGAAGACAGACAAGCTTTTGTATTTGTATGTGTGTGTGTATATATATATATAGAGAGAGAGAGAGAGAGAGAGATGGAAAATAATACTATGTGTATAAACAGTCAGGAATCGAGAGAGATTTTTTTCCCCAGGCTTTTTAATATGCATGGCAATAAACAAACATTTGAATGCTGCCTGTATTCCCTTTCAATCTGTTTGCAAGCAAAGCGTATATGCTGTAACATTGCCTCTTGTACACCAAGTTCGTTGCACTGTTTTCAGGCAAGTAAATCCCTACAGTTCACTACAATCTGTTCCATCAAATGCCTCTGCAAGGTCAGTGTACAGTGTTGCACGAAATATATTGCTAGCTGGTAAATATTGAATATCATTTAAAACTTTCATCGCTGCTGCAATTTGGCAGGGGTGGCTTCTAAAGTGCACATCTGCAGGGATTCCAGCGCTGTAATCTTGTTGAGAATTCTCAACCTATTTGACTCAATATCCTGTAACAACGCAAGACTTCATCCTTGCTACTTGGTATTAAATACTAGTTTCTGTCTAATGGTTTCCAGTTAATTAGATAAAGTTTTTGTGGGCTGGTTACCTGGAAGTCAAAATTTAAGCCCATGCAGCCTTCCCCATTGTAGAGGAACATATTGTGGGAGACAGGCCATTGGCCACAGGCTATTGTGTTCACATTGCCAGCTCATTATTCAATGCTCTCATTCTCAGCATCCCCATGTTTTTGCTGGTGGCTGCTCTCATTCTCGGCATCCCCATGTTTTTATTTGTGGCTCATTCAGAACTCAGTTGCTATAAGGCAACAATACTGCAAACCACCCCACTGAAAGCTATTGCAAGCAGTTTAATCAGACAAAAGCTTCAAAAGGCAAGTTGGATTATTTAGCATTTGGATTACAGTACTCCCAGTCATGGCACAGAACCCAAACTGTACAAATACAGAACATATAAATAGTGCCTTCTCCAAAGAAACAAAGAGTGGTTCAAACCACTCTGCAAATATGTGGGAGCCCTAAAAGTAACGTCAAGTCACCTGATTTAAACCAGGTTTTTTCCCACCCCTCTCACAGCAACGTATCTATTTACAGATTCCAAAACCTATGTGCAAGTATCTTTTCACTATATGGTCTCCAGTCCTCAAACTTCCTGCCGTTATCACTCCTTGAATTACTCACACAGGTAAACTGAATGTGGCTTATGAAAGGAGATGGGCATATAATTAATGTTGGGGTGGGTTTTATATATTTAGAAGTTTGGTCATTTGTGAAGGACAGAACTCCAGATCTCTGGGGTGTTGCCTGAGCCAGAAGGACCTGGTCTGTTACCTCAAAGACTCACAAAGCTCTGCCTGTGACAGCACCACTGCAAGAGGGCAAAAAGCTGCCCTGTATAAGCATGGATTTATTTCCAAAGAGCCCATCCTAAGCACCAAGCAGTTTAACAATATAAACAATTAGAACCACAGAATCTTCATTAAACAAGCAAGGCTCTCAAATGATTTTCAATTAAGTAGAAGAAAACAGGGAGAGACTCTCCGTGCAGTGCAAAGCCCAACCTAACCCCCTTTGTGCCTCAGTTCAGTCATCTCTTGAATGGGAATAAGGGCATTACTCTTTGCAAAGCACTTTACCTTTACTAAAGTAAATAAGCATCACCTTTCTGTTTAGCTTCTGAACCCTGGATCAATGGGAAACAGAAGCTGCAGGATGCACATTCCCCTGATGGATACCTGATGGAAATGATATATTCATGAAGAATTGCCTGATAGCGCTCATTAGAAAAGACAATACTAAAGTTTGAGATATAGCTGGAAATTATGCTGAAGTTCAGATGGTGCACTTAGGCCACATTCAACAAACGTATTAGAGATACCTTCTAAAGAAGAAGGCTTGCAAGATAGACCCCCAGACAAGGAGTGTGACCCATTAAAGGGCATGACTATAATGACACCTTAGAGAGACTGATTGGTAAGGCAGATATATTTTAGTTGAGGAACTACTTAGCTGCATGAACAAAATGAAAATGGTGTAGCCAAAAAGCAGGGAAGTGCTGCTAATTCCAGAAAAAATATAAGAGATAGTCAGGGACCAGAGCCCAAGAAGGAACAAGAAAAATACCCAGAAGACCATACAAGAAAAGAGAAGGGAGAACAATCAGAATGTAAGGGAGAGTACCCGAGAGTCTCACTGACATGAGGAAGAGGCAGATCTATGTGCTTGGGGACTTTTGTTCATTTTTAGGAAGAACTGATAGGCCTGAAATCAGAGCAGATGCAGAAAATAATGTTTCACTATCATAGATTCATAGATGCTAAGGTCGTAAAGAACCTCAGTAAGTCACCGAGTCCAACCCCCTGCCCTGGGCAGGAAAGAGCGCTGGGGTGCACCTAGGTGCTTGTCCAGTCTCCTCTTGAAGACCCCCAGGGGAGAGGAGAGCACCACCTCCCTTGGGAGCCCATTCCAGATTCTGGCAGCCCTCACTGTGAAGAAGTTCTTTCTAATGTCCGACCTAAATCTGCTCTCCGTCAATTTATGGTCATTGTTCCTAATTACTCCAGGGGGTGCCCTAGTAACACTCTAGAAATCTGGAGTTCCTAGAATAGGGTCTCCTATTACCTGCTGCCTTTCCCTGATAAATTTATAGATCACCTCTCAGCCTTCTCTTGCAAAAGCTGAAGAGATCTAAGTCCCTCAGTCTGTCCTCACAGGACCTTGCCTGCAGGCCTCTGAGCATACGCGTGGCCTCCTCTGAACCCTCTCAAGATTCTCTACATCCCTCTTGAAGTGCAGTGTCCAAAACTAGATGCACTACTCCAACTACGGTCTGACCAATGCTGTGTAGAGGGGAAGCAGCACCTCCCTGTACCTGTTCATCATGCATCTGCTAATGCATGATAACGTATGGTTAGCTTTATTGATCAACTCACCACATTGACGACAGTAGTCATGTGGGAGACAAAAGGTGCATCTACACATGCAAATAAGTGCAACTAAATTTCGTGCACATTAAGCTAATCCACATAAAGTGATTTCTTGCAGGTGTCTACATGTTCAGGACTTGGGACTAAAGTTTGTGCACTTGGCACAAAAATTAGTCCCAAGTCCCTTCAGCCCTGCCATGTGCCCTTGTGGCTACCAGGGTGGACTTCCAGACTTTGGCCACATGGCTGCCAGCACTTGACAACTA
>NW_017728886.1:254040025-254041062 GCF_001723895.1 Crocodylus porosus | reverse complement strand
AATGGAAGGGAAGAGCCACCACCAGAGAAGACTATACCTCCATTGCTCAAGACTGTAGGGGGGCTGTTAGGAAGGCTAAGGCAGAAATGGAACTGGGACTAGAGACCCGGATCAAGGATAGCAAGAAGTCCATTTTTAAATAAATAGGGGGTAAAAAGAAGGTACCGGGTAACGTAGGGCCTCTGCAGGACACACTTGGAAATCTGGTGGTTACACCAGATGACAAATCTAACTTCTTTAATAATTTCTTTGGCTCCAGTTTTTTGAGCAGGGACTGGGGAATCCCCCCCACTGGGATCCCCGATGGATGCAGGGGAGGCACTGCCAGGCCCAGGGTCAGTGAGGAACTTCTGGTGGGACTAGACATGTTCAAATCAGCAGGTCCTGACGATCTCCACCCCAGAGTGCTGATGGAATTAGCAGAGGTCATTGTGAGAACCCTCGCACAGCTTTATGAGCACTGATGGTGCTCTGGCAAGGTGCAGAGGACTGGAAAAGGGCCAAAATGGTCCCCATTTTCAAAAAAGAGAGGAAGGAGGACCCAGGAAACTACAGGCACGTTAGTCTTACCTCAGTCCTAGGGAAGCTCTTTGAGAAATTTATCCAGGAGCACATCTGCGAGGGACCAGCAGGGGGGATCATGCTTAGGGGCAACTAACAAGGGTTGATTCAAGGCAGGTCCTGTCAGACCAACCTGGTGGCCTCCTACGACCAGGTCACAGAATCCTTGGACACAGGTGTCACAGTGGACTTAGTCTTTCTGGATTTTAGGAAGGCCTTCAACACTGTCGCTCATCCCATTCTCATTAAGAAATTAGGCAACTGTGGCACTGTCAGATGGGTCATAAATTGGCTTGAGGGTCGCACCCAGAGAGTGGTAGTAAATGGGTCGTTTTTTACCTGGAGTGATGTGGGCATTGAGGTCCCCCAGAGCTCAGTCCTTGGGCCTGCACTATTCAATATCTTCATCAGTGACTTGAATGAGGGGGTGAAAAGCACCTTGTTCAAATTCGTGGATGACACTAAGATGTGGGGAG
>NW_017728886.1:254024016-254039720 GCF_001723895.1 Crocodylus porosus | reverse complement strand
ATTAGTCAGAGGGGACCAGCAGGCATTGGGGGAGTCCCTGTTCCCCCGAGCACTACCAGGAGTGACTAGAAATAACGGGCACAAGCTGGCAGAGGGTAGATTCAGACTAGATATCAGGAGGTGCTATTTCACTGTCAGGGTGGCTAGGATCTGGACCCAACTTCCAAGAGAAGTGGTGCTGGCTCTTACCCTGGGGATCTTTAAGAGGAGGCTGGATGAACACCTTGCTGGGGCTGTTTGGCCCAAGTACTCTTTCCTGCCATGGCAGGGGGTCAGACTTGATGCTCTGCTCAGGTCCCTTCCAACCCTACCAACTATGGAGCTATGAAACAAATGGTGCCCCTCCACCACCCTCCCCACCCAGCAATACAAAACTTACTTACAAGAGGCAAACTGTATACATACTGAAAACTATTTACAATATTTTGGCTGTTCAAGCCAAGAGTTGGAGGCTGTGGAGGTGGCTACCTAGGAGACAGAGCCCCAGGGCAGGTGCCCAGCACCCCAGACCTTAGATGTCCCCTCTGAGTCTGAGGGTCACAGTGACCCCAGCATGCGTCAGCCTCATGTGGGGTTGGGTTTTTGGCTGCATTGTTGGGGGAGAGTGGCAGGACTGGGACCAGGCAGGTGTCAGCAGGTCTAAGGCAAGGGCCAGGCCAGGGATTTTTCGGGCAGGAGGCACCCTTGGAACTCCTCCCAGGGCCAGGTGGGGGCCTGCAGTGGGGTTCCAAGTGGAACCCAGGGACTCTACAGAGCCCATAGGCAGGGACAAGGCAGCAGGGGACATGTATACAGCCACCAAGGCCATGAGGGTCTCCATGGCCTGGCAGTCGGTGTTCCCCTGCTGCTGGAGCTGCTTTAGGTGCTCCCACTCCAAGGCCTCCACGTAGGCCCAGTGGTCCCACTTTCCCCTGCCTGCCAGGCCAGCTCCCGCACTTCCTGCTCCTCTGCCACTGCCACCAGCTACTGAAGCAGCAAGGTCCAGTCCCTGGGGCACTGCTGGCACAGCCGGAACATCCAGACTGCTCCATCGGTGGGTGGTGGCAACCCTGAGGCAGCATCCCCAATGGGGCTGATGGGCTCTCTCCTGTGTCCAGATGTTGACCCTGCAGAGGCAAGGGCCTTTTGTGAGAATTTGCAACCTTTCAGAGATAAGATGCTCTGCACCAGAATCCTTGTGCTGCCCGACCTCAGATTGGGGCTCAGCCATGCACGGGTCCCCAGGGACCATGGTAAGTTTGGCCCTGGGGAATCTCAGGGCTGGAAAAGGGGTGCAGCAAGATGCAGCCCTCTGCAACACTCACCTGGCCGAGCATCTGCTCAAAAGGAGGACAGGGCAGGCAGAGGCAGCCTGTGCCCTGTCTAGGGGGGCACGTGAGGCCTGCTGGGCTCCTGCACAGGTCATAAGTCTTGCCCAAACTCCTGTGAATGTGTCTCAAGGCACAGAATGGCTACAGGCTTTTATAACCTGCAGCTAGGGGCTGCCAGAGAGCAACTCAGCCCTGGAGTAGGAGAGGCAGCCAGCCAGGAGCCCTGGAGCTGGGTTCAGGCCAGTCCTCTAGTGGCTGGGCAAACCAGGCACTAAAGCTGGTTGTGTCTACACATGTGTTAATGTGTTTTAACTAACAGCACCTACATTTGATGCCTAAATTTTCATTTATCATATGCAAACATGATTAGCCTACATTTTCCATTTTTAACATGCATTAAGGGCACACACATGTAGACGCATGCCTTGAATGTGCATTAAATTAAGCTAATGCACATTGCCATGTCTCATGTAGACACCCCCAAAGTTTGTGAAAAGAATATGCCAGTTAGGAAATGGGCTGTGATCAGCAAGAAGCAGCCAGACTATATAAATACCAAGAGCCTGAGCAATAGAATGATGGAATTTGTACTGTTGGTGAAGAACACGAAACTAGTTATTATAGGATAGCAGAAATGTAATGGAGTGGCAAGCATGACTGGAATGCAGATATGGAAGATATGTGCTATTCAGGAAAGACAGAACGCACGGGAAAACTGTTAAAATAGGACTGTACACCAGGGACAGACTGCAAAGAGAGAGGAAGGGATAATGGGCTCTTACATATGTGCAGGGAGGCTGCTCCAATATCCCCTAATTACAGCGCATTGGAAAAGACTTGATTAATCAAGTCTGTTGGAGTGTGGTAATTACTGTGCTTCAGCAGACTCTAGCACCACATGTATCAGCATCCGCACACTGGAAAATGCGGGGTGGGGGGGAAGGTGCTTTAATTACAGCTCATTTGATGAGCTTTAGTTAAAGTGCCCCCACTGCCATTTTTTAGCTCAGGGACACATGACCCCTTGGGTGCTTTAATTAGCGCACCTCTCACAGCTGTGCTAATTAACGCATTCCCCACCTGCTTCTCAGAGCATGTCTATAAATGCCCATCACGGCTAAAAAAGATTCTGTTTGGGTCAAATCACTTTGGAGAAGGATGGTAAAGAGCTTCTTCTGGGATAGTCCTGGAAGTCTACTATAGAGCTCCAGGACTGGATATGAATATGGATACAAGCCTCTCTGATGCCCTTACAGAGATAAATCCTATTAGGAATTGTGACATTATGTGTGATTTAACTCCCCAGAAATAGATTGTAAGCCAATGATTATAATAATGGTAGATTCTACATATTCCTGAACATGACAACTAGTAAATCCCCTTGGGTGTCACTGAAATGAGAAGAGATGATGTTATTTGAGACTTGGTTTCTGATAAGCAAAGCAAACACCATAGAAGACCTGAAAACATCCTCTACTATGAAAAGAGATATTTGTAAAGGAGCTATGCAGGTCTTTGTGCCATTGTCCAGAGTAGGGGTGCTTAACCCCTGGCCCATCAGCTAGATCCATTCCATGGAGCCTTGTCATTCAGCCTGTGGGCTTCCCCAGAGGCCCAGAAATTTGGTGGAGAACCAATGGCAGGGTTAATTGTTGCTTTACAGCTTTCAAATTTCTGGACTTGTGGGAAGCCCTGTGGGCTGGATAACATGGCTCTGCATGCCAGATCATACCATTATGTAGCTGGATCTGGGCATGCGAATTTGGGCTGGCATACAGACAGATCCAGGTAAGAATACTGGGTTAGTATGCAGCCAGATGCTTGTGCACTGGGTCAAGCATTTGCACAGTCAGATCTAAGTTTATGGGGCCAGGCTGGCCTGTTGGACTGCACCCAGGAATTGACATCCCCAGCTGATGGTATGCCACTCAACCAGCCCCAGGGCTGTAAGGGATTGGTTAGTCCTCATAGAACTCTCTGTATATTTCTGGTCACCTGTGTTCAAGAACACTGTATTTTCTCACATAAAACAGGCACCTTTTCCTAAAAAAAGAGTACCTGGTGGAAATTGCGGTCCTCATTATATGCAAGAACCACAGTACGAGTATTTTTTAACTTGTTGGGAAAACCAAAGTAAAACTTCCACGCGACTCTGCTGAGTAGAACAACGGCTCCACAGGCTCAGCTGCCTAGCTGTTGATACTCAGCTACCACTACAAGAACAGATCTTTTATTCTTCAATCCAAAACTAAGCTACATATTTCTTCTGGGCTGTACTGTATGCAAGAAAATATGGTAATTCAATTACTATGCTAATGTAGACAATGGAGAGCCAGCCTTATGAGAGGAGACTAACACAACTTGTTTTACCTAGGTTAGCAAAATGAAGGCTGAAAGATGGTAGGATTCCTCTCTATAAATATACCAGAGTGGGAACACAGAGGGAAGCAAAAAGGTATGTAAGCTAAAGGACAATGCTGGCACAAGAATAAACAGATATTATTTGTATATGAATAAATGTAGGCTGTAAATTAAAACAAGGTCCTTAACAAGCAGAGAAGTAATATTCTCAAGCAGCCTTCCAGTCAGAGCAAAAAACCCAATGGTTTTTAGATGAAACTCAATCTGTTTATGAAAGGGATCAGCTGCTGTGATGTCTGCAGTAACTGAGATCTGGATTTGCTGGTACAAAAGTTCCCTTTTAGTTATATATCCCATATTAGATAATGCATTGCTGTTTACACATGGATTAGATGGAGGATTATTTCTACCCACTAAACTTTTGGTCACGGAGGGGCAAATTCTCAGCAACCATAAATTGGTGTCCATTTACTGGCGTGCCTGAAGCTCTGCCAGTTTATACCAGTAGGATCTAGTGAACTGGAATATTCCTCCTCAAAGCCCAGCAGCCTAATCTAACAGAGGCATCCTGTAAAAAAAAAATGGCATGCCTTGAGTCAGCCATAATGCAAGTTTAGGTACCGCCTAAAAATTGTCTTTTGTTACATTTACAATATCAAAATGATCAATAAAAGTATTAGATCTCACTGATTCTAATATAGTCTCCTAGGTCTTTACTTATGATAGGCTTGACTCAGATCTCAGTGTAGATTGCTGCGAATTTGCAGAGGCCCTAGCTTCCATCAAGAAAATACATTTTTAGTTTTCCATTTTTTTAACCTTCTAACCAATTCTTTAGCCATTTCAATAGCATATTACCTAAGCCATATTTAGAGGACTTATACAGTAATCCATCATGCAAAACTTTGTTGAAACGCTTCTGAGAATCTAGATATAAAATGTCTATTGGGCTCCCATCTATGCAGACCAATCGTTATTCCATTTAAACATGTAATCAGATGTATTTGTCATAATTTCCCTTTCACAAATCCAAGCTGACTCATCCATACTACATTTTATTTTTTCAAATATATCCTCAAGCTATCCATAAACATCACTACAAAAATACATCTTAATACAGTTGTCAGATTTATCGAGAGTACCTTTCATGGCATTTCTCAGAATTTCCCCTTTAAAAATGATGGAACTGTATGTACTGTTTTCTACATGCTTGCTACTTTCTTCAGCATCAAATAACTTCCTAAAATAACTGCTAATTGTTCAATTGTTTGATTGCTAACACCATGTAACAGAGCTGTAGCTTATCAATGCCTAGGGTTATGACTCCTTTATCTCATGCAAACACTCAGAACCTTAACAGCAATCTTCAAGTCTATGCTGGGACTCTCCTCTACTTCTACTACCTCTAAGAAATATAAAGCAATTATGGGTGGACTTTCTCATGTTTATAATTGCATACAGAGATTATAAAATGCTTACAATAAATTATTTCTTTCTTGGATTGACTCAGGAAATGCTAATATTAAAAATTCCCATTGATTTAGTAAATACCTTTAAATACCAGAGGCAAGGATTTCTTAGGATGATGTCTTTTATTGAACCATCTCTGTAGTTAGGATAAAGTTAGACAAGCTTTCAAATGCCAGACATTCAGAATGTCTTAAAATAAATGTCTGGCATTCAAAAGCTTGTCTAACTTTATCCTAACTATATAGTTGGAGTAATAAAAGATATCACCCTAAGAAATCCTTGCTTCTCACATAATTTCTGGGCAATCACAGCTATAGCATCACTCTTACATTACTTTAAATCTCAGGACATTTTTCCATGACTTGATGCCATTTTTAGAAGACACTGACATTTCTTTCTAAAGATCAGATGAGGTTGCCCTTACCACTGTTCACTTTGTGTGTCAAACTATGTATTTTTGATACTGTTGTAAATAATAATTGACAATATCCAAAAGAATCATAATACCTGGACACTTCTGGCATCTTGAAGCACATACAGAAGTGCAGCTCCCCAGTCTAACTCATGGCACTTCAAAGAAAGTGCCATGCGTTAGACTGACCCATTAGCTTTTGGGTCAGGAGGGTGTGGGAAATTTGGAGCAGATCCAGCAAGAGAGGCTGCCTGTCCACAGCCTATTCCCCTAGCTCTGACCCTGGTTCTGCAAGCCCCAGTGCTATCTCAGGATGGGAGAGGAAGAAAACAGGCAAGGGTGGTCTGTACTGGGGCTTGCCCAGCTGCACTAGAGTGGGGGTGGGAGCGGATTGGAGCCTTTCACCTTGGGGGGGTCCAACCCACCCCCCTCTCCAACGTTGCTGGGAAAGCCTGAGAACAGACCTCCCTCTTCTGCCTTCTTCTCCCATCCTGAGACAGCACCAGGGATGGGGATGGGCTGCTTCAGCCCAGCCCCCAGAACAGATAAAAGTTAATGAAGGCACTCTGTTTTGGAGTGCCTTTATTTGAGCATTCATATAATGAGGGTTAATTTGTTGTGTGACCTGGGTGCTCTGCACCCATGCTTTTCTGTTTGGTCATGGCTGTAGAGTGCTTTCAAGAAGCTGATAATCCAATAAATATAAATTCTACCTGCAAATTTAGGTAAGTTTTCCTTTGGACTGAGGCCTTATTTGTCACGTAGCATGTGGTTTCAGATCAGGATCATCTGCCCCTTCTGCTTACTCTGGAACTCAAGAAGTTCCATATTGGTTCAGACCACTGGTCCATCTAACCCAGTATCCTTCCTCCAAGACTAGCAAGAGAGCTAGCCACAGACAACTTGATATAGAGCCATTGCTTCTATATTGAAGGTACACTGCTCATGTATACAGAATGCCCCTCTGTTGTTGACGGACAAGCATACATCATCACCAACAGGTTTCCAATGTAGAATTCCTCATTATCTTGTATTTTCTTGTATACCATCCACCTGCAATAAGGCAGGCATCTTGTTTTGGGAAAAACAACTGGGAAAAAAAAAAGATTTTTCCAGTCACGGCCAAGACATAAGCTATAATTTTAACCCTGTCACATTCTCAGTCAAAAACTACTCCAATCTGGCAGTGGCTGAGAGAGGATTAAATCTGAATTCTGTCCCTGCTGAATGCTCATCAGAGAAAAGGGAGAGGAGAGCCCTCAGGAGCCCTTACAATGGCTGCATCTACATGTGCGCTTAACTTTAGAATAGAATAATTATTTGTGGAGTAAAGCGTCACCATCTACACGTGTGAGGCTATCATGCTGCAGCAAATTAATTAACAACACTGTAAGATAGTACTGTCAGAGCGCATCTACACATTGCCATAAGGTGATGTTGCTATGGCGTCATGCTTAACTACTTACTTTTGGAAGTACTAAAGCACAGTGCAATACAGGCAGTTACAGCACCATGAGAACGGCGCATGGTAAGATTTTGCCGCTGTGTTGACATAGCAATGCACTATAATTGGGGAGTGCATCGCTACAGCAATGTAGCTGGTGATTGTGAGTAGACCTGCATGATTGCTATGCCACTGTAGTGCATCATCCAGTGACATAGTGTGTTGCTATAATACCATAGAACTATATGTAGATACACCTCAAAGATTAAATGCATGTGTAGGCACTGACTGTGGGCATACATTGCTCCTGGTCAGTTTAGCCAACAGGGGCCATACTCTTGCCTGGTGTCTAGCCACAAGACTCTGCACTTTCAGCACGCTTGTGCCCCAGCCAGGCCTACACCACTCAACACCCCCACCTGGAGCCCAGGGCTGATCCTGCCATGTCTCTGGTGGAAACTGCTCTGCCCCAGCTGCTATCCAGGGTACATATGTGTGTGATGCACCTGGGAGTAGTTTGCTCCAGCTTCAGAGTTTATTGCTTCAAATTAATTGCAAGTGTACATGTACCTAGCACCTCCATGTTTCTATTACAGCACAGAAATCAGCTTCCTCACATTTGATACACACCCCAATTTGGGAGGGCTAATTTTTAGGGCAAATGTGCATATGACTATGTATATCTCATCTCCTAAGTATACATCGCATCTCCCAATATTGCTAAATCTGCAGTATAGTAGCAGGAACATGATGGCTAGAAAATTATATTTACCTACAACTGGCTTGTAGGTAAAGTAGATATTGCATTAGAACAATGGTCATGGGGAATGGCAAAAGTTAACTGATTTCTAAAAGCCTGTTTGTCACACAGTTTCATAGCCTCTAAGGTAGACAGGGTGTCTGAGGCCAACAGGTATATACATCCTGTAAAATTAAAAACATTCAAACTTTATTTTCATAATAGGGATGGGCCTGGCTCCAGGGTTACAGTGCCCAGTTGCAAAAACCCTTGGGATTTCTGGTTTGGAATTAAATGACCAAATTACAGTGTATGCATGTGAGGGGCTTATGGAGATAGAATTTTGGCTGACAAAACAGAACATGGACAGCATGATGGCCACAAGCAGACCAATCAATGGTACCTGGAAAATCAAGAATCAGAGGAGGAGAAAGAACACAAAAGGAGTTTTCAAAACAACAAGCTGGCATCAGCCCCCGACCTCCAAGGTTGCTGACATTGGGTACTCAAGCAAAGAACCTGAACATGGCATTTATATACTGACCAGACACACTGCTCACCTTATGTATAAGCTGGGCACTGGGGATTTTGAGTAATGTATTTTATAACCATCTTGCTTGCTTTGCCTGCATTACTTTCATTTCCCATCACTGCGTATTAATAAAATTAGCCTATTAACAACCAGAGCAGTTGTGGTCAGTCTGAAAGTTGCACTCGCCCAGAACAAGGTAGCAAAACTGGGTTGTAAATCCAGTGCCCACAGAACATACTGAAAATATATTCCTTGCTCTGTTATCTTTTTTTGCTCAGATTTAGTTCTGGAGAGATGACTAGCTGATATTGCCATGGTGTTGCACCAGAGATGCTTTTGTCTCGAAGTGGGAAAATGAAAGGTTCACTGGTGAGAAGGTTTTGGCTTCAGTGTGGGGAATTCTCTTTCTTTGAAATCCAATAGAAAGCTCATGAGCAAGGTGGATGGAAATCAAAATCTGTTGACATGGAGCAGTTATCCAAATATGCATTTTATAGACACTCCCATATTTACCCTGTGTTGCTGTAAAATGCCATAGGTTCTTCTGAAAACCTGTGTCAACTATTAGAGTCTTTTTTTTTAGAGTATTTTTCCCCTTCAGAACTTTTTAGAAGGATTCTTTTTTTAGCATGCCATTTTTCTAGTGGGTTTATTTCAAGCTGGCTGGCCCTGTACAGACAGCCCTTGATGGGTAGAGCTCTATCTATATTAAGAACCTCCTTTAAAAGCCTCAAAAATTTCTGAATTCAAGTCCTAAGTCAGCAAACGTGCTGTAGGCCTTTTATACCATCAGAATGAGGAGGAACTTGATTAAGCTCTTACCATAGCTACACATTGGAGATTGATCTCCTTGAACCCATTTGGAAAGTGCTCTCCCTGGTCTCCAATCAAGGGCATTTCCACTTTCTGTTTAGAAATAATATTAAGATCCCACAATAAAATCCTTTATTACTGTTGGCTTCTGCATAAATACACACTTAGCTCTTCCTGGGGTTTTTTTTTCATGTGACATCATATCTTTTGGTTTTTAAATATTTTTGCAGGCACTTTTTGTTTTATGATGGTTTCATTCTTCTTCCAATCATGTGACAACCTGAACACATCAGGTTGAAAACCTGCTAACTGACCAACCACTAAAAGACGAAGTTGGTTGACAGCTCAGTTATTATAAGTATATGTTCCGGCTGTCAAGTGTGAGCTCTTTCCCTTTCTGCTCTACAGGCATTTGGAAAAGACTATCCTCATGCCATACTGTGCATTTCTTTATAACCATTGGACATGTGTTATACCTTAGTGGAGCAATATAAATCTCTGTGTCATTTTGCTAGCTACATGTTAAAAATACTTAATAAGGTGTTACAGGAGTTAATGATGTGGAGATGATATATACATGAACAGAAGTTGGATGATGCCGTGGTGGGAAATACTAGAACCCAATACATCTTGTTGGTGGGTGCAGAGACATGACACATTTACACCAGAAGAATCCACTGTTACACTGGGATAAGAGTGGACACCACACGCACAGCCCTAAACCAATGTAAGTTACTCGGCTTAGGGGTAAATTTTTTTCATGGAAAGTTAGGAATAACCATACATCAGTGTAATTTCCACTGGTGTACAGGTTGGGTGTCTACTTCTCCAGTCAACTTAATCTCCTAGGGGTGAGGTGTGTTTTAATGGTGCCTGCTGTGGGCAGCTACCTCAACAAAAATGGTCATTGGCTCCCTCTGGACAGCAGTGTAACAGTGTTGGACAAACGGATGTAAGTTACACTGGTGTGAATGTGACACACATCCTCACACTGAGAAAGGGTGTAAGAAAACGAAACATTAGGAGAATATTGCAGTAGGATGGACAGAACATTGATTTCTGGAGAGATCCAAGTGTCTCTTCTTTGCTTACTTGCACGGCTAGACCCAGCATTGTACCTTCCTGCATACAGCAACACAGATGTGATTGCAGAATACATCCAACAATGTGGAGCCTGTCATTGCACTTTTTCATACATCGTTTACATTTACTGCAACTACAGCCATCCTGCCCTGCCAAGGCAATCATCTCCTTATCGGGAAGGAAAGGATGCTTTTATTAAATGTGGATCCACTTTCATTTGCAACCAACACAGGTATCAAGTTGCTGCCTCAGTGATTTCAAAATAGGCTTCCAACAACTCAGCTTTGCTACGGCATTGCCTACGCGTTTATTTCTTTTCCCTCCTACCCCAGTTTCTTCAGTCTGTTGCCATTGGCTGCTAGTCTGGGGGGAAACTCCCTCTGAAAAGCATCCAACATCATGAAAAACACAAGAGGAGGAAGCTGGCTTCAAAAGCTGCTGTGGAGTCCATCACCATGGCCTCTTTTATTTAATTAACTGAAGAGCGTTTGGAGGGAGACACAGGCACGTTGCATGTGCAGGCTATAGTCCCTGCATTCAGCCAAGGGTCTCTCTCACAGCCCCTCATATGACCTGCTAACACCATTCTGTTGGCTGCCAACTTGATAAAAGGGCATAAGGCCTAAGCTCCCTTTGCCTCCTCTCTTCTTTACTACACAATTGGAAAGAGACCATTCTAGGGAGAACAAACTCTGAGTTTTACCTGAGTAAAACTTCAGAATATGGGCCCTCAGAAATGGAAATGGAGACTGGAGTCTCACATGGGAACTAGTGTGCGTTACATTATCCATGGCCTTGCAATTCCAGTTAGAAAAGACTCTGAATCATTTATGGGGAACATGCTGAAAAATTTGATAGCGTATTAAATGTGAATGCTTTCAGAACATCAGTTACTTCTCTCCCTCTACCCTCTTGTTCAGCCATCACCACCGGCTGAAAAGAAGTGAATTCTGTGCTTGCCTGCGGGAAGCTGGAATCTTTCACCTCCAGGATAAGTGATTGAATCCAGCACACTGACTAACAATGACCATCATCTGGTAGAGGCTCGATGGGCTACATAAAAAGTGGTCTCATCCTAGGTTTTGGATACAGTTCCTATCCATGCCTAGTTAAAGAATGTATAAAGTACCTATCTTAATGGTATCTAAGGAACGTTAAAAACATCCCTACTGCTGTGAGCATCCTCGTTGTTAGCTCCAGTATAGCGGGAAATGACACTACAGGGAACAAAATGGGCTACATTAGAGCTATTCCAGACATCATCTCTCCAATCCAAAGTAACACAATGGGGGAAATTTGTACTGTTGACGCTCATGCCACACTGTGCTGACAAAGGTTGCTCTTCATTTGGCCACTTTCCTTACAGATACTAAAGCTCTAATAGGAGAAAAAATAAAAAGTAGTAACCTAAGCTTACAGGTAGGTAGATGGTGAGCTGCAATATCTATGGTTTCCAAATGACTCAGTTCTCCTATAAATTATGCACAGAGATACTCAATGCCAAAATATCCATCACTGTTTTATCCTTCCCTCCTTCCTGGCATATTTTATCACCTATCTTCCTCATGCTATTGTTTGTTACCCAACCCTGCTAAAATATGGGCCCAAGCTTAGCTTTAATAAACAGGTAAGTAGTTCTGTTGAATCCAGTGCACCAGTGCAAGTAGGAGACATGTAATCTCCTCCACAGTAAGATGTAGTCCTTTGCCTCAGGGGCTTATAACCTAATACTCAAATATACAATGAATTAGGTTGGGAAGGAAGTATGAGGATAAAAGCCCATGATACATACACATATAGAGAGGAGGAACAAAAAACAGTAGCTAGATGGTTTTGAGCCAACTGTGTTAAAATAAATTATGAAGATGAACACATAATTTTGTATTCTGAGATCTACATTATTTATTCCAGGGTACTAAACCAAAACACACAGGTAATTCTGTTATAAACTCTAGTTATTATTGCAAAAATTCCTCCTAATTTAAGCATCTGTTTGTTCTGTGGCTGATAAATTATTTGCCAACTTTGTCTAATACTGATATTTTGGCTGCATGCATTCAAAGTCATTTAAATTATTAATGCACATATAAAGGAGGTAGAAACTAGAATGCATAACAATATTTTCCACCTCATATGGCTCTTTGTTTCCCATGGAACTGCTGAACACTAAGCAACTCTGAGTAACTTCCCTTTTCCCCATGTTTTAATTTGATTCAATGAATACTAACTCCTTACGACTTCATGTTTATGAATTCATAATGTGAGTCAACAATTTCTTATGTTAAATTCAGTAATTTAGTTACAGCATCTCTATTCCCCCCCAGATAGGCTATTGTAATGTCATATTTTATAATAGCACCATCTTTCTTCCATTACAGAAATTACTTCAATATGATTCTAGTTTTTCTCACAGGTAAAAGCTTACTCATCATTCATTAAGTAGTTTTAAATTTGCTGTAAAAGAATGGATGCTTACGTTTAAACTTCTGGAATGTTGTTCTTTCCAGAGATCTCCCTTCCCAGCCTCAAATCATTGAATTCAAATAGCAATTCATCCAAATGTTAGGCAGTATTCCTTAAAGCATATGACTGCTCTCTGTGAATCTTGGTTATGTATGTTCTAAAGTACTTACGTCTAAGTTTCTCTGATTATTTAATACCATTAGATCTTGATTAAAAGCCCCATGAAGTCAATGAAAAGACACCCACTGACTTTAAGTGGCTTCAGATTAGATCCTTCAGAAAGTCCTTTGTGCTGCTTCCCTTCTAGCCCCAAAAGATTTAGAAGCAGTGCTGGCTAAGCTTTTCAGCAAGCATGTTTAAACATCCAGTCATATTCCAAATGACCCATTCTCATGCACCATTACCACACATTTTTAAACTGGAGAGCCTGCCCCCTTTCCAGTTCCCTTCCAGACCTATAAGTCTATATCCCAGTGCTATAGGAACATAGCACCCACCAGTGTGGATCAGACTTGTGGTCCACCTAGTCTAGTATCCCGTCTCCAAGAAATTAGTTGTTACACATTTAGGCTAGGGTCAGAAGTTGCATATAAACCAGTTTAAGTGATCAGAATCTGGTTTAAACCTGTAACAGAACAGAAGCTCAGTGCACATAAACCAGTTTCAAAAGGGCTGAAACTGGTTTAAGATAAACCTGGGTGAATGCAATATCAGACTTAATTGACTTGGCTCAAACAGGTTTATGAAACTTCTGCCCCAGACCCCTTCTAGTTCAAGTTAAATCAGAGTCCCCCAGCATCCCACCATGCTTTGCAGCCCTGGGGGGAGCCAGGCCAGGCTGTCTGCTCCAGAGAGCAGGGTTGGCCCTGCCCCTCTGCTCCCCAGCTGAAGCAGTGAGGGCTGGCTGACAAGGGGGTGGAGGGGGTACGCATGGCTGGGGATGCAGCCCAGTCTATAGGAGAAGGACTGCCCCCCTTCAGGCAAGCCCCAGCTGCGGTCTGGGGCTAGGGAGGGGGGGTTAAACTTCCCCTGCTCAAATTTACTGCTAACTGTAACTGTGGACTACAAATCCGAGAGGCACCTGGAAGCAGGAAGAGGAAGTGATGAGCAATCCTGAAGAGTCCTGCTGCTGTAATTCTGGACTACAAGTCCCAGAGATGTCAGGGGCAGCAAGAAGAGGAAGTAAGCACACAGCCAGAAAGCCGTGCTCTAGTGCCCCCCAGCTTCTGGCCTGAGCCCCTGCATTTCCTGAATCAAAGGTAAATGTCTGTCCACTTCTGCTTCAATTTAATCTGTGCATCTTAAACTAACCAACAAAGACTGAATTGATTCAGCTTTGGGCTTTTTGACTGTCTGTACCTAGCCCTAATGGCCCCTCTCTAGCTACTGAGGGGGCTTATAGGCCTAGGCCTACTGTTGGTGTATAACAAATAGGCCTGTCTCTAAGAGCAGCCATCCCCACAAGAGGAAGAAGGCAATATAATGGCCAGTCACTCACCCACACCAGGTACATTTTATCTGGATCTTCTCATCCTATCTCAAGAAAAGATACATCAGAAAAGTGAAGAGCTTCGGAAACGGCCAACAACAATGGATTAGAAGAATGGAGAATGACTTCATATGAAAGGAGATGAGTAGGAATAGCTTGCATAGTAGAGCAATATATTAGCTTTAAAATACATTTCCTCTATGAACTAAGAACATACAAAAACAAATATCAGTCCCATTATGCAAAACAAGGGGGATCCTGAACATAAATGAAAGGCAGCAAATTGGATTAGAGAATGTCATTTTTTGTCCAGGATAAAAGTTGCCCCAGTGCAAAGCACCAACAATGTCTACACTCCACTTAAGCTCCTCAAGGCCTATTAAGAGGGCTTACATAGGACTTAAGTGGTTTATGGGCCTGATGCTAGTCCTCTGCATAAATTTAATCCACAATGTGCAATTAACCTGTGTAAATATCAGCTCAAGGTATTATAAAGTCTAAGAATTTAGGATTTTTTTAAAAATTGGCTCTTTATAGAGATACCAAAGCCACCTAGAGTCTCAATTTGGTACACAGGCCCCCTGGGCTACTGAGTCATCCCCTTGTATTTGAAGACAACCAGTTACCCAAAGATTCCTCAAAATCAATCACCTTAAGCCGTCACAAGACGGCTTAACCATAAGGCACAAGACAACCATGGTGGTTCTCAACCTTTTTAGACTCGAGGCACCCATCAATTATCAAAAGGCCTCCCTCAGAAAATGCCACATCTTAGTTTTCCATTTTGTCCACAGAAAAAGAAAAGAGCAATTCTTCTGTTGAAAAAAACTGGAAGACCACAGCTTGGCAAAAGAGTGTTGACATTATGGAGTCCCATTTGAAATCTCTGGGTTTATCTTGTGAATCGTGTCTGCACACCTAACAGTGCTAACACTGTGTGGCCTCTGGCAGCACCCTTGAAAGGACCTAAGGGCACTGTAGGGTGTTGCATCACCTTGATTGAGAATCATTACCGTACAACATAAATTGCTAAAAGCCAGGGAAGAAAAGACACTGCCATGCCTGGCCACTGCACTGGCACAGAAGTAATTATGTAAGGCCTTTAAGGATTACAACAATAAAAAGCCTGGAAGAGAAATAAATCTCCAGTCCTTGAGGCATAAGCCAATCAAACCTTATTAGAAAGGAAAATTTTCCTGAGGGCAAGCTAGTCCACAAATTCTATCATAAGATTTCTTATCGCTTCCCTAGAAGCAGGTGCTGTTGGCTATTCTCAGAATTAGGAAAAAGGATTTGATACTGTACATCCATATGTAACCTGAGTGATACTCCAAGATGTACCCCCTCTCCAGTTGAAGGGATCAGAGCAGGTGCCCAAGCACTGTGAGAGCTGCTTCCCCTATACAGCAGAGCCAGATCACCAATGAAGACTTAACTATACAACTTTTAATGAGAGAAACAGTGGTGGGAACATAACATATATAAGCCATGGGATATAGGGGACACCACAATACCCTGAGGGGATGGGATTCAATAAAGGTTAGGCATACACACTCATAGACATATTCATCCAGTTGACAAAAGACAG
>NW_017728886.1:254022343-254023596 GCF_001723895.1 Crocodylus porosus | reverse complement strand
CTGCTCCCGCCCCACTGGCCTAGCTCGTGCCAGCTCTTTGAAACCCTTTCTTCACTGGTCTCTCTGAGTCAGCTGTCCTGACCCTTTTATCCCCCTCCAGGTGACCTGAGGGGCCAATCATGGGACTTGGAAGGCGAGTCTCTGGGGCCTGATTGGTGAGGAAAGGGAATCCCAAGCCCTTCAATCATTTTTTACCCTTTCAAAACCCCTGGGCCAAGTCACTGTCAGCTAGCTTGTCACACGTATTTTGTGCTGCTGTGGAATTCCTCTGATCATGCCACACCGCTGTTAAGTGCCTTAAAGGTAAGATGTATCTGACTGGTACTATTAAGGATGGCTCCTCCTTCTTCATCAGTTAGAAAAGGTTAGATTAAACTTAGGTTAAATTCTGCCAACATAACACTGCCAGCCAATCACAGGTGGGCAAGTTGTAAACCACCCTATGTACTAGGTTGGTGTACAAGAAAAAGTGTTTCGTATTATGGTTATCTTGAATGCCCTTGACCCAATCTACTTATCAGTCACCTTCTCAAATTTAGTGTTAACTTACATTCTAAGTTCTTTAGGGTAAAACATTAGCTGTAGCAGGTGATTACATTGGTAGCATCCAAAGACTCCTGTTGAAATTAATGCACCCTTGAGGTGGGAGCTTTTACTTACACACATAAGACAGTTTGCGTCTCAAAGGCTGAACCCAGATGTGCAGGGGTGTGCACTTGCAGTGGCAAAAATAATAGCAACACACATTTGTGCCACTACTTTTTGCCTAAGCACACGCCTCTGCACATGCATTTTCTGGAGGTACAAATTGTCCTACTTCGGGCAAACTGTCTGTGTCCAGCTCCTCCCAGCTCGGGGCGTGCTGGAGGAACCGAAGGAGTAGAGATGCTCTGGCTCTCAGCCAGTGTCTCTTTGAAGGACTAAGCCTCCTTGTCTTCAGGCACACGCTCTTGTCATGTGCACCATGCTGTGCTGCATTTTTTCACAGTGCATGTTTTTTTGCTACCAGGATTTCCCAGTAGCACATTTTGGCCGCACCTTGCAAATTTGCAGCATGGGCATGTTTTAACACTCACTGTGTGCAGGTTTGTGGTGCCACAAACTGGACACCCTTACTCGTCTGGATGGAGCCAAAGGGTTTACACTCTAAAGTCGTGATTCTGGGTGTTGCCGGATCCTTTAAAGGGTGCCATGGGGGTGGGAGGACATTTCATAGATTTCATAGATTTCATAGACATCAGGGGAAGGGACCT
>NW_017728886.1:253938969-254022243 GCF_001723895.1 Crocodylus porosus | reverse complement strand
GACTTTTTGTTGTCCTTGATGCTTGAAGCTAGTTGGAGTTCAGTTGCAGTCTTGGCTTTCCTGGTTTGCTCCCTGCAGGACCGGACCAGCGCAGAATAATCCTCCTTGGAGGTGAATCCCATCCTCCATCCTTTGTAGGCTTTCCTTTTTAGCCGCAGGAGGTCCGCCAGGTCCCTGGAGAGCCAGGAGGGCTGCTGTGCCTTCTTGCATAAGTGAAATGTGAGGAAATAAGCAGATAAATGTAGACATAGGTTTGCCCCTGCCTGGCCACCTCCACTACCCAGCCCTCTGCAGTAAGGTAAGAACTATAATATACAAATTAGGTTTTGAAATAGGGTGCCACTCAATTCATAGAAGTTGTGGATGCCTCAAGTCCAGCGATGGGTGTCCTGAGTCCAAAAATATTGAGAAGCACTGCTCTAAAGAAATGTCAAAAGTAGGAGATGAGAATATGCTATACAGGCAAAGGAATATCTTGAAGATTGCTGTTTTGCTAGTGAATAGGCTTTAATAGAAAGGCTCAATGGGGTTATAGGTGGGGAAGAAGGAAATAAGAAAAGGAAAGAAGTGGAAAATAAAAGTTCATAGCTCATCACTGTCGGTTCATGTTTGTAGGCAGCATTGTACAGGTCAATATTAAGATGAATTAGCAGAAGATAAGACAGTAGGTCTTTGGACTTTGTCAGCTGTCCATGCCTAAGGGGCAGCATGACAGAAAGCAAGATGGTGGTCAACAGAAGACCTGACTGATGGAGGACACGTGGGGATGCCAGAGTAGCACGGTGGTGGTGGGTATCAGTTTAATGGTAGAAGTCCTGATTCCTCACTCAAGGCTTCTAGGAATTACTGCAATAGCAATAATTCTCAGACATGTCACAGACATGTGGCATGGTGCAGCATCTAACAGGTGGCATCTTTTGAAATAGCACCATGAGGTGAGCTGAACAAATTCTCAAGGGTTGGAATACAATTTCATATTTCAAGGCAAAATTTTCTGGGATGGCTAGCTGTGGGAACGCTGCAGGAAGCCCTGGGACCGAATGTCTACCTCATTCCACAGAGCAAGAGACTCGCTGTTAGGTGCCCCATTTCTGCACTCAGAACTATCAGGGAGGAAACCATCACACACTTCAAACAGACCAAGCTTAAACAGCAGAAGGAAACCAATACAAGGCAGCATCAAATCAATTTGCAAAATCAGTGAAAGAAATAATTGGTTGGTTAGCTGACTCGTTGTACCAAACTGAAGAAATCAAAGGCTGCCTTGAAGTTTTAGAGCTGTGTCTGTGCTCACTCCAATTAGTCATCAGTTGCCAATATTTCAGTGGGACTGCAGGCTCTTACACATGCAAAAGAGGATACAACCTTCCACTGGTTATCTAAAATTACATTAATCAAAAGTGAAGTGGTTACTGAGGGGGAACACATACTATTATTCCATATCAGAACATCCCATGTAGCCCACAGCATGACCACAAAGCAGATCTCCACAGACATGTTATACCAAACTTTCATTTAAATAATTTAAGAGAAGTCATTCAGACTCATAAATCACTGCAGAAAAATACAGTAAGAGGAAGTGACATGCAGCAATTTCATTGCATGGCACCTGGCAAGAACACTAGAGTTAGTTTTAAAAGCACAAAAGGATTAGGATCAGATTAATGTTTACCCCCATTCTTGAGTAAAGTTATCCGAAACGGGGGGAGGGAGTGAAAATCTACTGCTGGAAGTTACCTCACTGGGGTTGTGTGCTTGCAGTTATTTTGGAAGAGCCATTTGCTCAATGTAAATAAGCTATTTGTTGCCTTCCCATCACTGACTTGTGAGATTAATGTAGCACTTATCCCTGGATAAAAGATCATTTGTCTGCTCTGAATTCACACTGGTGTACAAAACTTATATCAATTCTATTCATGTTAATGTGCCCCGTGAGTTCAGGCCCAAAATTCAACAGAGTGCGATTCATCATTACAAACCCTTGGAGGCCAACAAGGAGAGGGGACCAGGTGAGAACAGGGCATAACCGCAAGATGAGAGTGATGATATTACTGCTGGAAGAGAGAAGGCTGCAAATCTGGCACGCACCTATGGTAGCTATCATAGAGGACATTCCGGTTTTCTACTACTCTGTCCTCTATTGATACAAAACCCAACACCTTTATGTCCTCTATTTTTCTCTTAAAGAATTTTTCTTCAAGAGAAAAATAGAGAACATAACAGTGTCATATTTCATATCAACAGAGGACAGAAGAAAACTGGACTATCCTCTATGATGGCCACCCTACACACAACCCATGCCCACTCCAGTGTAATACATGGGGCTTTGTACAGTCACAAGGGTCTGTCCATATAAAACTCAGGGGTATATGCTTTAAGAAAAAACTTAGGGGTTGGGGGGGTTGGGGGGAGACAGGCTGGAAGGAGTTGAAATAGGAAGGAGGGAGAAATGGGGAAGGGAAGAGTAAAGAGAGGTTTAAAGGCAGCAGGAAAATCTAAAAGGAAAAGAAGAAGGGACTTTTTCCAATTTAGATTTTCTACACTTTTTAAACTCTCTCTCCACACACACCTGCTACTGGCAAGCTCTCCAGTTTGCAAAGGTTTCCCCTTCAATTGTTCAGAGACTCAGCAGTGCTTACCTGAGGCTGCTTTTATCCTTTACTCCCTTCTGTTCTTAAATAAGCTTTTTGAAAGTAGCGACAGCTCAGTTCTTTTGGAAACCAGGGGTGGCCTCGATTTTCTTCTCTTTTTTTTTTGGAACCTATGTAAGTAGGGAGTTTGGTTTTGTCTGAGCTATTGCAGTTGCTATTTTTAGTCAAATAGTCACATCCTTAAAACTATTTTACTAAGCTATTTTCTATATTAAGTTCCACAGCTTCTCACTTGCATTAGACATGGGTTCTTCCTCCATCCTAGAGGTGTTCTCTATGTATTTCTTTTAGCACTTTTTTGCTTAGGAGTTAAGACGGGACAAACAGTAGGCTCCTGTTGTCCTCCTGGCCAAAGGGGATAAGTGTAATGTTTCTTGCCCCTTTTTCTGTTCCTCAAACTCTCATTCTCTGCAGCAGCCAAGCAAATGGAGAAGGAGGCCATATCTAAACTAATGGGAAAAAGATTCCTTCAGGAAGCCCTTCTGCCGGTTGGCAGAATGGAAGGGGAACGCTGAAGCTTAATATGAGCTACCACTTGTACATCAGCAGGTTATTAGGTGAAGAGTTGAAAAGCTGGAAAGTATAAGGATGTTTCCTTAAATGATGTGGTGAAGGGAAACAAATATGGTGCATATGAGGGTGAGGAGATGAAGCATGAATCCATGGTGGATCTAAAGGGGTCCATGACCCATCTCATTGTGGTCCTGAAGAAGCACCTGGGCAGTACCTCATCCCGGTTGGTATAATTACTGAGGAAGCCAGTCCACTTCACACTCAAATGGCTAAAGCTGGGCCTTCCTCCCTTTCATAATCTGCCTGCCTTCCTTCAGTACTCTAGGGATCTGGCAGGAAATGGAGGAGGGGAAGGGTTTTAAAAACCAGCTCTTCCTAGTCCGTGGGTGTGTGTAGACAAAACGAGAGGCCTGTGTGCATGACACTTTAAAGTAGGTCAAATGTGTTTGCACCACTGTAATGGTGTTGGTGTTTGCATACATCAGCGACATATTGCGCATTAATTCCAGCCACTGTAGCACATTCAGTGGTGTAATGACTTTGGGGTGCAGCAAACTAAAAACCTCTGAGGAGTCTTAGTTTGCTGCCCTACAGCCGTGAAGCAAAACACTGGGCTCTGTGCGGCTCAGAGGCTGTGCAGGCAGCTCATGCAGGCAGCCTGGCAGCAGCCCGGGAAGTCAGGCTCCATTGAAAGAAAAAAAAAGTGTCAAGCCTGATCTGTTGTTTTTTTCCCCCTGGAGCCTGCATGAGCTGTGTGGGGATGGTGGTCCTTCCCTCCACAGCTGCAGTGTCCCCCAGGACTGCCCGAGCAGGGTCCCTGCACGCAGGTGCTTCCTGGGGGGCAGGGGCACCACTGCCGCAGAGGGAAGCGCCAGCCCCCACTTCCCAGGGACTGCTCCACCTGCTGGCAGCTCACCCTCCTCTCCCTGCTGCCAGAGAGGCAGGTAAGACACAGGTGTACACGACAAGGGTGTTTACTTCAGCAAAGCCTATTCACTAGCAAAACAGCAATCTTCAGGACATTTCTTTGCTTGTATATCATATTCTCATCTCCTACTTTTGACATTTCTATAGAGCAGTTGTTCTCAACAAATTGAAGCAGTGTCTTTAAAACCCAGTTTAGGGCCCCCATTTTGTCTACATACGCCCTAACATGCCAGCAAAGGAAGAATGCAAGAAAAGGGGTATTCATATCCTCTCCTCCTTTCTTTCCTTTGATTTAACCAGTGATGTATGCATTAGTGAAGAAGAAAAGCTTCCATATGCTGTGCTGCCTCCTTGCTCATCTTGCACAGCCTAGGGGAGGCCCAAACAGAAACCCAGCCTAATAAACATCTTCTGGTATAAAAGCAGTGCACCTGCTGCTGGTGCATGGGCTCTCCACATGTCTTCTGTAATGCAGGTAGGAAAAGGGGCAGCAAGGAACTAGCAATGCAGCTCAGCAATGCCAGGAATTCAATGGAATGGGGGTCCTTCCTCCAGGAGGGAATCTGTGTTAAAGAGTCATTGGATAATGTGCATCAACAGAAGTAGGAGCAGGAACAGAAACCCAGGTCCCTTCCCAGAAATTTCCCTTACCATTGGGTTACACAATCCTGTTCCCCCTTGCCCCAGGACTATGGCATTCTTGGGTGCATGGTGGCACAAAATTAAGAGTGCTAGACACTGCTCCCATCCCTGCCTACCACTAGGGTGGCCATCATAGAGGACATTCCAGTTTTCTGCTACTCTGTCCTCTATTGATACAAAACCCAATGCCTTTATGTTCTCTGTTTTTCTCTTCAAGGAAAAAAGTCTGTGGCTGCTGTGCTTTGAGCTGCAACCTGTGCTGTTAGTACGTGTTGGGCGTCTGTGAATTACAGGTGGCTTTAGCTGTGAGGTAGATGTAGAGACAGTTGGCTTACCCAGGAAAGCAGCACTTCTGGGCACACGCAGAACTTAAGATGTGTAAGAAAATCTATTGGGGAAAACTGAGCTGTCCATGGCTACATAAATTATAGTGCTCCACTGCAGAATCCTAAAGCACACCGAACTGCTTCAGACAGGTTGCTTTCTCAACCAAAACCCCCATTCATATGGCACTAATTAATATTGGCAGGCTAATTAACATGCGACTTGGTGTTGCTAATTAGCCTGCCTGAAGTATCTCAAGGAAATGGCTACATTGCTTCTGGTTTAAGTAGTAGTCTGCCTTCCCTGCTTAACACTGTTATTCTAGAACATGGTAAGTTAACACACAAATGTTGCCTCAGCTGGTTACGCCATTAGGGAGGGTTTTGCAAAATGAGACTTAGGCACCTATATTTTGCCTAACTTGTACTTTTTAAGTGCCTAAATGCTTCTTTGGGACTCACCCAAAATAACTTAGCAGGCCCCGTCACGTCCATTGTCTACATATATGCACTAACTATTGCTTTCCACCGTAAGAACAGAGATTACAAAACCACTACAGCCCACTTGAAAGTGATAGTCTCATAGTCTCAGAGTGATCAGAAGTGATCAGAAACTGGTTTAAACCTGTAACTCAAGAGATGTTCGGTGTACATAAACCAGTTTGAAAAATGGCTGAAACTGGCTTGAGATAAACCTGGTTGAAAATGTAGTATCAGATTTAACTGATTTGAGTCAAACCAGTTTATGCTATGTCTGTCCCACACCCCTTGCTGGTTTAAGTTAAACCAGACACCCCCAGCATCCTGGCATGATGTCTGGGCTGGGTGGGGCTCTCTGCTCCACAACAGAGCTGGCGCCACCCCACAGCCCCCTGGTTGCAGCTCAGCTGAGACTTGCAGGCTGCCCTGCCCCTCCTCCTCACCACTCCCGGATAAGCAGAAATCCCCCCCTCCTCTCTGCCTTGATGAGAGGTGTCTGTGTATTAGCCAACAGACCACATGCTGGCTACAGCCCATACTGTGACAAAGGCACAATCAACAGGTTCCTCTGTTTTTTTCTTAATGGGGTGATGGACACCGAGTTAGGGGTGATAAACACTGTTATCAATTCCCTGCTGGGCTAATCAGAGCATCCTGCCAGGGCCTGGCCACACCGCACCCCTCCCCCTTAGCTCACTGCTGTGGAAGGGAAGGGAGGGTTGTTCTAGCACCCCCCTGGCTTCTAGCCTGAGCCACTGCCGCCATGTGCCTGCATTTGTGGAATGAAAAGGGAATGTCTATCCACCTCCAAATCAGTTTAAGTTTTGCAGGTTAGACTAACCTGCAAAGACTGAATTAATTCAGACTCAGGATTTTTGAATATCTGCCCCTAGCCTCAGCGTCATCTTCAACATAGATTTGCAACTAACATGTTAGACTCATTCAAAATAGTAGTGCAGATTAATATCTTATTTGTATCATGAGTGCACCCAAACACCATAAGTAAGATCATTATGCCAAAAACCCATTTCAAATTGAGATGAAACCAAGATGTTTCAATATGTTTTAATGAAACCCCCCCCCAAATAAACAAACTCCTAGCCCACTAGATGACAAATCACCTGCTGGTAAGAAAACCCAGGTTTAATTCTCTTATCTGAATCAGAGGCTTGAACTTGGGATTCCTACATAACAGGCAAGGGGTTTGGCCATCGGGTGTATGTCATTCTAAGTTAGTTCCCTGTCGGGTCTAAAAAAGAAATTCAATCCTAAAGTTAAGAAGCTTTTCCTGTCAAACAAAAAAATCAAAACTGGCACATATCAACATAGGGTACTACAAATTAGCATTATCCAACAACATTGTTTAATAACACGTAATTCCCAGTGAGTTCTACACCATGTAGAGCAGAACCGTGGTTTTGTGCCCCTCCTCCCCAAGCTGCTAGCTTATTTACGAAAACATGCTACCTCTCTGACAAGCTGCATTCATTACTTTGCACTTGTCTATGCTCACTTTCATCTGCTTTCCAGCACCCCTGGGGTCCCTCACAATCCTCCTTTGCTTTGAAAAATCTAAATAATTGTGTCTGCCACAAGTATCCACCCTTCTTCCATATCATTAATAAATCTAAAGCAAAACCAATGGGTAGTTCCTAGTACTGATCCCAGGGGCTTCCACTATTCACCTTTTTCATGCTGAAAATTGGTTATTTATTCCTACTGCATTTTCCCTCTCTTGACCAGCTTTTAATCCATGATAGGACTTAACCTCTGACCACAAAGTTTCCCTAATAGCCTCTTGTGAGGGGCTTTATCTAAAGTCTTTTGATCACAATTTTAAATGAATTATAGGAACCTGATCTCCTCTATCAGCTCTTTCAAAGTTCTAGCAGATTAAAAAAGGCATGATTAATCGTTTCAAATAGTTGATTTATAACACCACATTCACGTTGGAGAGTAATTTCTCAACAGCTTCATTCTGGTACCAAGTTTGTTTTTGCGAGGACATAATTTCTGACAATATGCTTTGCTTATTAAACTTGAAAGGGTCACACTAATTTTATTAGACAATAGACATATCTTTAAAATCCAGTGGAAGCACCCGCCAGATGTATAGACTGTGATGCTTCACCAGTTGCAGGGCAGGCACTGTAAATGCCACTCTCTATACTGTATGCTGCTTCCCATGGCACTGTCTACATGCAATTAAATGAATGAAAGTGAGTGACATCAACAAGACATACTAGGCTGCAAAACTCACTTTGTTCTTTATTATTGTCTATTCCCCTGCCCTTTGTCTCTTCATATGAGCTATCCAGTCTGCCTCTGATTCCACAAACAGTGGTGAACTTTACTTCTGTAAAACAAAGGGGATAACTTACTGGAATCAAATTTAGTGCATACTAAATCTCCATGGAATCCAGGCCTTTCACTGCTGGCTCCCCTGAGCAGGGACTTTTGCACTTTGCTAGTCTGTAAAATCACGGGGGCATTTTGCTAAAGCATCTCCTTGAAGGAAATCAGCCCTAACATCCTGGGTTTAATGTTCTTTTTGACCTGGAGGCACAGAGAAACCCCTCTTACTCCTGGTAACACTAATTTCAGTCATGGAAGTGAGATTGAGTTCCCTGTGGTTTCATGGGTTTCCAAAGCATCTCAGCATGGTGAAAATATGGTACTGTAGGATAAATAGCAGTTTCACCTTATCTTCCATCCATTGTTCTGTGTGTTTTCAAGCATTAGCAGAATTTGCAGGCAACACCTAACAGGGGTCGTGACGTGAATGCTTCTTCTGTGGCCCGCAGTATGACTATGCAACACGTGCTGCCTGAAGACACGTATATAATGAAAGATCTTGCAAAGTACAATAAATGAGCACGAGCACGTGTAACAAAATGGTTGAATGTGGTGTAGTGACACAAGAAGAAGATCCATTGCTTAAAGCCTTTTTATGTTAGACAGGGATAAAGATTATTACATTAACGAGATTTTAGAGAAAAAACGAGCTGAGGGCTAGGAGTAAAGACAAATAAGACAGAGTGAAAAGTGCTGACTACCTGAAGTGCAAAGGGAGTACGCCAGATGAAGGAAAACTTGTCAGTCAGAATCTCAGGGCCTGACTGACTGTGATGAATCTAGAGACAGGTAGTTATAATAGATCTAGAGAGAGGTCGTTAGCCATGTTAGTCTGAAGTCAGGCAGAAGGCAGGGCAGGGTAGCACCCTGGAGACTAACTGGTTCAAAAAGGCATAAGCTTCCTTAGGTGAGAGCCTACTTCAGCTGTTGCCAATGAAAGCTTTTGGCTCTTTGAACTGGTCAGTCTCTCTAAAGTAGCATCCTGCCCCACCTTCTCTTATAGATCCTGCCCCATGTTCTCTTATAGATCTAGGCTATCTGAGTGACAGCCACTTGCCCTGTGTATATATAATGATGTTAAGAGGAGATACTGAATACCTGTATTTCGCAATGGAAGACATTTCTTCCTTGAAATAAAAAAAGCCTAATTCTTGCAACATAAACCCATACCAAACTGGCTTTGCCCCTGCTGTAACCCTTCATTAGCCTGCAAGGTAATGATTATTGCACTGTAGCTGAACAATTACATTAAAGAAGGCTCTAGTCCTTAGGGATACTCAGTCCCTGAAGCAGATGGTTTTGATGGTGTAGAGTCTGGGTAGTTTAGCCACCCTATTTTATCCTGTGATACCTTCAGAGCTATTGAATTAATGCCTCTTGCCCAGCCTTGTTGCAGCTCAATTACCCGAATAGTTCCATTACCCCATTCTAAAAATACTTTTGACAGTAACTTATCCATTTTACCTGCAAGAAGTAGCCTTGAAAGAGGTATTTTCTATATCCCTCAGTGTGCTGTAAGCTGGTGCAAAGATAAAATATTCTCTGCCATCTCTTTACCTTGCTTTTTCCTTGTACAGCCCAGTGTGGTAATGATCCGCCATCTCTCCCAGACTTTCAGAAGTCTAAAGTACTGAAAGAATTTCTCATTTGATTTGGCTATTTGTCCTTCAGATTTCCTTCACCTCTTAATCTCCATTTTATATCTGACCTGAGCAGATGTTCTGTTCTGCTTGCACTGGGGATGGATTTCCATTTTAATAAGTTCTTCCAGCTTTCCACTTAAGCACACTGTGTTTAACACACGTTTTATCTTCTTCTTTTTTTTCCATTTGGGGGTATTGCGTGAGTTCCTGGACTCCAACATGGCATCTTAAGCAGTTTCTATACCACTTCAAGGAATTTTAATTTCCTAGCCTTTCCCTGTAGGCTGATTCTAACTTCCTCATAATTTTGGGAGGAAAAAAAATCCTCCTTTCTGGCAGCTAATGCCATTCTATATTGCTCATTCAGCTGATCCGGTGACATCAGTGGTACCAAAAGCAATTTGTGATCTGAAATATTGAAAGAAAAGTCACATTTATGATAGCTTTTCAATACAATTTACAGCTTTGCTGTCCCCATTGAGGTGGGATACTTGCTGGTAGTGAGATGCAAGGCATGTTCAGTTTATTTAACCAACTTCATCCCTTGAGGTCAGTGGGTTACAGGCAATATACAATAATGCCAGGGTAGTTTCAGTTGCAGGTCTCAAAGGAAAATACAGTTGGCATTGTGTGCTAGGTACTGTGGTAAGAGACGGTCCCTACTGAAGCTGAATAGATGATACAGGCAAGGAGACAGGAGAAAGGATTCTCTTTACAGCAAAGCGGAGGAGAGGTTTTCTATTGTATTCATTACCATAGCAATACAGTGCTGTTTTTGTGAGTGATGGAAATCTTGCAGGTGGCTGTAAGTCTACAATTCCAAGTAGAAAAACACCACTCAAGACTATCAAAATTTGCCACAGAATTAATTATATTCATGCTGACATGGCACAGCTTTCTGTCGCTGCTGAGTGCTTGTATCCCCCAAGAGAGACACACATACAGATACCCATGAATACATCTAGAGGTTGAGGGAGATGGATGGCTTAGAAAAGTGGTGCCCATGCTGGCCCAACCCCATGCACTAGGACATGGCCATGCGCTGGGATGCAGCCACGTGGCTGGGTCCTGTGTGCCAGGATACAGCCACACACTAACCCAGCCCCACACACCAGGATCAAGCTCCACAAGCTGGCATGATCTAGTGCACAAGGCCATATTATCTGGCCCGCAGAGCTCCCCATGGATCCAGAAATTTGCCACTGCTCCCCCACGGCCAACTTTTTTGATCTGTGGGGAGCCCTACAAGCTGCCTGACATAGCTCTGTGGGCTGGATCTGCCCCGAGAGCTGGGGGTTGAGCACCCCAGCCTAGAATAAGAGAACAGCAAAAGGTCAATGACATAAAGAGCTCCACTGCTGAGAAACAGGTGTAGGGTCTGAGTACCCAGAACAAGCTGACAGATGTGGGATTAAAGGCCAGATGCAAAAGGGGATTTACGTGCCTGGTATCTACAGCACAATCCAGACTCCTGAATTAGGCACCTGGCCTAACTATGCCTAACAAGAGTCAGGCATCTCAGAAGGGGATCCCTAAAAGCTATCACACGGAGCAGGTCACGCTGTAAACCAGCCCGTAGGGGAAGGCCTCCCAATCTTAGGATGCACATGTGGATTCACCTCCTTGTGGAGGTGCGGTGCTTAAACTCATTCTTTCAAATACTAAGCAGAGATTGGGGCATTATTTTTTTGTAAGGGGCAGCAAGCTAGAGGTGCCTCCATTTAAACAACATCCTAGGAATGTGGGAAATCCTACTGAGATTCCCTCTTCTCCCTGAGGGGATTGAAAGCTGTCGGGAGAATGCTCTAAGCACAGGCATAGCATGGAAAAAATGTGCCCTGAGCATCCCTTTCTCACTCTTACCCCAGAGCAGAGAGCTGGGCAGGGTGCAAGGCAGTCTGGAGTTTGCTGCTGCCACTGCTGCTCTAAAAAGCTATGATTCCCAGAATGCCTTATACTCTGTGACTGCCTGAACCAGCCACGTGTGTCATAGAGGCAGACAGTGAGCCAAACAAAGCAAGTAGCCCTGAGGTAAAATATGTCCCTGGGGGGAAGTGTGTGTGTGTGTGGGGGGGGGCGAGTGAGCTAGCAAGCACATGCATTCAAAAGTTAGCGTCATTTTTTGGCAAAGTGGTTTGGATATTCACTTGGGACAAGAGGCTTCCTGCTCCAAGGGTTAATTCATTCTTTTATCCAGAGATTTCATGTAAAAAAAGTACTTGGAGTCAGGACTGGAACTTAGGAGTCCCCCTGCCCAGGCACGTGTCCTACCCACTTGGCAAGAGAGTCCCACTCACTCTGGCATGCTCACACTCTCTGGGATATCTTGAATTCTTCCATGCAAAGTAGAAGTTTCCACACGAAGGGTGGTGAATCTATCCCCAGTAATTCCCCATAGCCTGATGGTTAGGACAATCTTTTGGCAAGGAGGGAAATATCTGTTTGAATTCCCTCTGGCACCTAAGGATGTTGATACTGAATCTCCCACAGTCTGGGTGAGAGGTGTAAACCACTGTCATATCTCATAAGGTGGACACCACATACTCCTCTAGCTATGTTTTAAAAGAGAGCGGAGACTAGCACTGTGGTATTGTGAAGTCCTATCCAATAGATGGTTAGAGCAAGCCTACAGGATCAAGTCCTTCTGATGAATCCATCTTTCTGGCTCATGGATCCCAATTAGGTTTAAGGATGAGTTATGCAGGTCATGAGCGAGGCACTTCTCAGTATGTGTAGAAGTTCAGGGGAACTTTAGCATAAAAAACTGAGGTGTCTATGGACTTCAGCTGCCTCCAGGGGTTAGGTATGTGCACAGCATGTGCTTTCTGAACTGCAATTTTGGACTAAAGACCTAAACTCCATGCCTGAGTCTTACTTTATGGCATAACATTCAGATTCACAAAGGTATCTGGTGCTGGTTTCCCAATGAAGCGTGCCCCTCTTTGGATTCGACCTTGTGTGACTTTCCAAAATTCACACAGGAAATTTGTGGCAAAAGCAGGAACTGAAAGCACTTCTCACAGGTTCCAGACCAGTACCATAATCACAAGCCTATCCATCCTGACTCTTAGCTGGGTTGCAACTACATAATCTAACTCATTAGCTCTATGACAACTGTCTACTCATGGAAAATACAGCATCTACTAAGCAGTATATAGACATTTGCAACAGTAATGAGACTCTCCATTACAGTTGTTTTATACTCCTACGTTCCACAGTGGCCTCTTGTCAGTCCAGCGAATTTAAACACACGATCAAGCCTCATTTTATGAGTACAGGGCTATTAAATAGGCTCTTATAGCTTAGGAATACTGAAAACACTGCTCAATGAACACTCAGAAGATGGCAAATTTATAATGAGGATTAGCTTTATCAATCTTAGCTAGAATAGGATTAAGATGTCATTACCGCACTGAAACAAACAAGCAAAAAAGTAACATCTGTTAGGGAAATTTCCTACAAGATGTAACAGATGTGTTTCAACAACAAGCCTCAACCAAGAAGCGTTTTAAGATTTAATTATTTAGGAGATCACACTGTGCTGAAGAAAATCCCCCATAGATTTACTGAACCAGAAATAGCACATTCAAACTGTAGTTGAAAGTCAGTGAATGCCACCGGAATAGTGGACACGGGTTCTTGCAGAATAACATATGCCAATTGTCAATGCCATTTTAAAAACAGGCCTAATTCAAAAACTGTACAGTAAACTGAGGGAAAATTAGGCTGAGCATCTAAAACAAATTACAAATTATTTCCACCAAGGAAATATGGCAAGCTTCAACACTTGGTGCATTTAAAAGAGAGCTAAACAAAGCATTGGTGATTACAGGGAATATTCTTTCTAACAGAGAGGTGGGTTAAATAACCTTTAAAAAATGTTCATACCCAACCCAATTTCAGATGTATTGAATGACATATTTCCTTTGTGCTTCAAATCATATAATAGGAAATTATGGGTTATTCAGACATCTTCTCCAAAATTAACAAAAGCAAGCGGAAAGAAGTTGGGGAGGATGTCATGACATACTGAAACATAATTGTTGTTAAAAAACATAGCTTTTACTAAAGAAAACAGCTGCTTCAGACACAGACCATCCAGTTTCACACAGGTTCGGTCCCAACGTTGTCTGCTTCATTTACCAGGGCTCATACGTGTCAGACTCAGGACAGCACACAAAGACATAAGTAGCTGAAAGTAAGCATATTATTAGAGAAAAGTAGCAAGAGTATTTTAATTCACTTTGTTTTGGACTCTGATTACACTGCTGTATTGATCATAGTATTTTGTGGAAAGTATATATCATGTAATATTCAGCAAATCTTGGCAAGGTGAAGTTGGCTTAAATTTGAGGGTGTAGAAAATGAAACAATTAGCAATTTAGACCTAAGTCTACTTCCAGAATATATACGCTGGCTATAGTTGAAATGATGCCTGTGTATCAGAAGACAAGACATGGCAATAAGGGCCTAAAATATGGGAACTTGCAGTACAGGATGAAGAGAAATCATTGAACAATACTTTTTTCCCCTCTCTTCTCATTAAGATCTATCTTATAACTAAATTTCTTCCTTCAGTGGCAACTCATCTTTCCCCACATTTACTGACCTTTGTTTTGTCTGAAGTTACTGTGGCTACCATTTTGCCCATAATCTCTTAAAATGTTATTATTAAAAGTATCCAGGTTGTAGCCATATTGGCCAGAGGAGTCAATAGAGGGAAGATGACTCTGGGCAGTCAGTTCATAGCTGGTGTGAAGCTTGATTGCGTTTTCCTCTACACCAATACAGCTACAGCCTGGATACCTGATGCATGGAAGATACTGAATTTTATCAAATTTTTAAAAAATTCAATCTTTATATTTTCCCAAGCAGGAAGCAACTGTGACCACCTGAAACCCGAGATCCTGCTCCTGCCTTTGTTTCAAGGTAATTTGCATCATCATAGATCCTCACAGGAGGTGAGAGGCTTCATGCCAGAAATGAACTGGTGGCCCAGAGGAGTTTTCCACCTATTGACTCCTCTGTGAAATCCTATGAAATATGAACTTTCATTTCTACCCAGGAGAACATTTACAATCTTTTCTCCGATGCCTGATGAAGGGTTTTCTGTACCCGAAAGCTTTCAATTAAAGACATTTTTTGCAAAAATCTTGTTGGTCTAATAAAAGATATCATCTCTACTACGAGTCCTGATTGCCATATTATTAAAAGTAGTTTCTTCAAGATTAATTAAAACTCTTCACTATTTTTTAATCAAAGTGCATGGCTCAGTCCTGTAACTATAAGAAGCAGAGAAACAGTGCCATAAATTAGGATTTTCAAAAGGATCTGAGGGTCAAAATGGAAATGAAATTGTATTAAAGCACCTGAATGGTCTAGGCTCCTTTGAAGGTACCGGTAACAATTACCAGAAGCAGGACAACCTCATAATCTTCTGGGACTTGGGAGGCCTCGGAGGGTGGGCAGCAGGCAGAGGAGTCCTGAGCCCACAGCCCCCACCTGTCTGCCCCACCCACAAATGTGGGGGTCCCGCGCCTCCCATGTCCCACCCCAGGAGTGCATGCAGCAGCAGGGAGCTGGCCTCGCCTCCCGAGCTTGCAGCAGGCAGCCTGCACCTACACCCCCTTTCCCCCCCATGGGCTCCACTCTGGCCTTGCTGCCTGTGGGGGAAGGGGAGCCAGGCTCTGCACCTCGCTCTGCTCCACTGTGCTGTAGCAGTCACCACCTCCCACAGGCAGCTGCTGGAGCTTGGGCACTGCTGGAGGGGCAGGGGGCTGCTGAACTGGGTCCCTGGTCCTGTTTCTCTGCAGCTGGGGGCCTCCTCTGGCAGGGCTGCGGGGTGGAGGGCTGCAGGTGGGGAGTGAGGGGCAACAGCAGGGCCAGAGGGCTGTGGGTAGGCAGCGAGCAGCACCAGCAGGACTGGGCGGCTGTGATTGGGCAGTGAAGGGCACCAGCAGGGCCGTGGGTCAGAAGCAAGGGGCACTGGCATGGGCACTCGCATATCAGGGCTGTTCAGTGCCACAAAGTAGTGGGGTGGGGGAGAAGGGGGCACAGCTGGACCTGCATCCTTGTGAGTGAAGGGGGCAGGGGGAGCTCTGATTTCTCATAATAAAAAACCCCAAATCAAACACCAACATTTATAGGTATTTAGAATGTATTTTATTATAGTGATCGGGGCATTGCTAGGCTTCCAAATCACTTTAAAATGGTAAATATGTCAATAAAACATTGTGTTCAGCTGATACCTATATATAGAATCACGGGAGGAAAAACGCACATTTGGGAGTTTTTAATCAGAGTATTTGCCATTTTTAAACAGAGAAAACCAGGATCCCTGCTGATAAGGATTCAAAAGGATAACTGACTCTATATGGGATACATCCAGTCCTGCACTCATCTCTCCTCATCATAGATCTGAAATCCTGCTATCCTCTTCCTCCATTCTAGGAGGCGACACATAGGGGCAGCAATTACACTTGCCAAATCAAGTTTTCCCCCAAAACCAAAGGACTGAAGCTTGTCAGTGTTGATTGTAAAAGGTTATAACGGAGTGCCATGCTGACACCACGGGGAACGGTGTTTATAAGCCTGCGTGAAACACCATACCAATGTGGCTACAACTACCACTGGACCTGAGCTAGCGCATTTAGAGCTTGCTTGTATAATTGTATGACACCACAGTAGGCTCCGAAGGCAAAACCACAGGTTCTATTTTACTTTAGACTCCGAGCTACCTTTTCCTCCATCCAGGAAACAGGCATCATGGTAAACTACAAACCTAGATCTGAAAAGTTCCCTTCACTCTATCTTTTAAGCAACAGGGTGCACAATGTATGTATATGAAGAGTGAGCAGCAAACACAGCAAGTATCGTAAACACTATCATGACATAGCTGCCTATCTTTTATTATCCTGCTAATGCTAACCTCAAGTCTAAAGCTGGGCACCTGTATTATCCCTAGGATTGCAATAAGAAGGGCAATGGACCTAACATAACACTATGCAAAGTGCCATGTCACATTAAAGGAGCACTTTGTTTTCATCCAAGGATTCAGAGTCTCAGAGCCAGCACATTTAGTAGAGAACCCATGAACTGAAGCCTGGTGAGCTTCACAAATCACACTTCCTTCACAGGCCAACACAGCATTTTTATCTAATTGCCAAACCGCTGATCATAACACAGACTAGACTCTATCAATAGGCTGGGATTAATGTTGTGGAGATGATGTAACTACCTAACAGGAAATAATATTCCATCTCAAAAGAAAATCTTTATGGCTTGTACTTGAATGTTTTGAGTTTAATGAGAAATCCTGGGCCCAGAATAGATTTTAGGTACCTGGAGAGAATTTATATATTTACCTGTGGTTTGACAGGCACTGTCTAAAATTACAATATGTGCAACAATTTATTGTCCTTTTTTACAGCCAGATTTGCTTAACTTCTTGAACCTTGTCTTAAGCTTTATAAATCCTACTTTATGTTGCTACCCAGTTGCAATCTATTGCATCTCTGACATCTCTCTGCATTTGTTTTATACCTGTAACTTAGTATTTCTTTTCTCCTGAATTATAGATGCTGACGTCCTTAGTAGTACTTATGTAGTATCTCATATGGCACGGGGGTAATAACAAAAAAAAATTTAAAGGAGAATGTTAGAAGGATTCTACAAAAAAAAGTCTGAAATCATTTAAATGTAACATGGAATCTCCTGATGTAAAGGTATGTGATTACATTTTGTATTAAGGATGTATTTAAAAGTAACCATTCGTAGATGCTACAATAAAGGGTAAATAATGTATTTTAAACTGTTTTTCTTGTTGCCCAGTCTCAACGAGGATAGATCTTCATGCTGTCAAATAGGATGCATCAAGGAAGCCATTTTCCTCTAGTACACCAGCTCAGCACCTTGAATATACCGGCTCTCGAAAAATAGATGCATCTAAGGGAGTTAGTTGCTATGTTCTCTTTTCTCATGTGAGTTGCTGTAGTGGTGAGAGTCAATATTTCATGCCTTGAGTGGAGTCTTCAAACAGTTCATAAAAAGTTTGAGCTCTATCACGTTTTAATTTGCCGAAAGCCTACCTCAACCACAGAGAAGCATCTTTGGTATACGGGTGTTTAACACCTGCAACACATGGCAGTATTACTGTAGCTACACCTTGATAATCATGGCATGAATGACAGTCATCTCTGCCTGTTGGAGAAAATCTCTATTAGGGATGTGGTCTTGCCATCTCACTTGGAAACAACCTAGATGGAAATACCCCAAAAGATCCAGCTGTAAACGTGACTCGTGACCCTGTATTGCCCTTTCTACTGATGACGTTGTAAGTATTCACATGTCTAATATGCTTATATCATTGAATGTAATGTAAATTGTGATCAGACGTATCATTGCCTCCTTCCCACAGTATTGTTTCAACTTTATCACCATGACTGTAGAATATTTGTATATATATAAGCAGGCAAGCATTCATAACGGTGTATATCAAAGATCAAACTGGTAATATCCCTTAAATGGACTACCAGGGCAAAAAGTTTTCTTCCTTTTCCAACAAATAGTATTTCACAGAGCAATTCCTGATAAACAGAGCAGAGCCTTTCTGATAAACAAAGAAGCCTCAAATCCAGTTGCAAAGAGTAGCTGTGTATTTTGGGCTGTTGAGTAATAATGTACTTGACATTGCTGAAATATAACCATATGCTGTCCTGGAGTATACATTTAACAATCAGGACCCGGATTCACAACAAGTTTACACCAGTGTAATAAAGGAGTAGACACGTGATACGCAGTCTCACACCACTGTGACTTACTGTAGGACTAATCAACAGTAAAAATACTTTAGTGTGTTTGTCATCTGCCTGTAGCTTATCCTGAGGGGTAGCTGTTTGCTCTCTTGCCTCCTAAAGGTACCATAGCAGGTACCCATTGCATGTAGCTACTCCCAGATAGCTATATGTCTGTCTGCTCCACATTCTGGTATAATTTACATCAGTGTCCAAACCCCTGGGAAAGTTACACTGGTATAAATTTTTCATGTGTCCGGGCCCCGAATCAGTGAGAGCTGGGGGGAAAGTGCTGCTTACTGACTCATTACAGCCACCTTCTCAAAGACCTATCCAAGTCCTTATCAGGATTGATCCCATTAACTTGTGAGACCAGCCCAGAATTGTAGCAGAAGGTGGTACAGCTGTAGGCCATCTTTTAAATCAATTTTGAGTGAACTGGAAAAGCACTGCGCGGTGAAAAAGTTCAGCAGCTAAAGATCACCCCAGATGATTTGATGCTGATGACTGTTGACTATGAAAGGGGAACTTACCTAGATGTAAAATGATTACATTCCTGATTTGGATAGTTCCAGAATTAATACCACTGACAGTCAGCTGAAAAGGTTTTGAATAACTGTAATAAGGAACCAGGTTTTAGCTCTTTATGTCAGGAATCCGGAAAAGGGTATTAAAGAAAATATTTTGGGATACGCTAGTCTTACCTGAACTTGTCTTCTTCATTCCATTAGTAATTTATTCTGTCTCAGAAAATGAATAGATGAAATTTCTTAGGATTATACGATGCTTGAAGTAGCCTACTATAACTGTTCGCTGGACCTCCAGACAGAATGGTAGTGACTCAACAGGCATTGTTTGTTTCCCCCACTTTTTGTTTCAGGTTGGGCAGAAGCAAAAGAAAATGTACAGCAAAACACAGCTGACATGAATGACATGACAAACACAAGCAGATGTGCTTCAGCACACAGTAAAGGTAATTGAGGTAGGAACAACACTGAGCGTGCAACAAGAGCAACAACAACAACAACAGTGCCCCAGAGCAAGTCAAAAACTGAAGAAGCAAGAGAGAGAAGTGCATGAGATATGTGATCATCAGCAAAGTACCAGTGGCAAATAACTAGAAAATACTATTCACAAGAGTTTGTGACCTTCTATCCTTAAATCCGATGTGTGGTCCAATCAATGGCAAGGGACTGATAGGGGAAGGTAAGGAATGAACCAAGAACTACTGTCCATGTTAGTTTTGAATTGGTCTCATTTGTGCAGGGCTGATCTCTTGAGATTTAGGATGCCTCCATGTTATACATAGCGTTGGTTTGGGGCTCAGACAGAATGAAGGAATGTGAACCAACTTCTGAATGATACTGACTTCTACTTTCTTGGTGTCCAACATTTTTCCTGCAATAATTAGTAGTATTATAAAACTTTCTGGAGGCCCTTTGCATTGGGAATTTTGCATTCTTTGCACATAGTAAGAGAGGAAGTATCTGTTCCCAAAAGCATACAATCACAACAGCTAAAACAGCCAATACACGGTGAGGCGAACATAGGCACAGAAAGGAAAGCTGACTTCCATAGGCTGAGCAGGTCACTGAGGCGGATCTCCTGAACTCCAACAGCTTGGTGCTGTTGGTTTCTAGTATTGAATCAGACACTTTAAGTATAGGAGAATAATTTTAGTAACAAAAGAAAAGGCTCCAACACTTGTGCATGTGAGTAAAACTAATTAATAACAATACGTGACTCTTACATAGCACACTTTCTCATTACACTCAAACCATTTTACAGTGGAGAGAAAGGCCATCGCCCCCCTTTCCCCCCCCAAGAAGAATATGGATGTATGAGCTGTATTCTCTGAACACAGAACTCATGAGGAGGTGACATAGACCCCTGCTACACCGAACATATATTATGCAGTTAACTGGTTAATCATGCAGTACATTTAGACTGGCCACATATATAAAGTAAGACGAGTCACAAGTGCAAAGTAATTATGACACAATTTACTGGTTCATTGTGCAATAAATTTAGACCAGCCACACATGAAAAGTAATTATCACACAATAAAAAACTATCCAGCTATAAAGAGAGCCAACCGGATATAAAATTACTGCTTGAAAATGTGTAATTCTGTAGCTTGTTTCTAACCAGCTTTAATCTGAACGTGTAGCAGGGCCCATAGGTACTGCTGAATGGAGCCATTACCAATTTAAGAGCTTTGTTACACCTTGCACTTTGAGCTGCTCAAATGTTGATCAGTATTAGGGCTAGCTTGAGTCTGAACCGGTCACACATTAAGGCTAAACAACTGCTCTGACTGTCCCCCACCTGCACAGCTATGACTTGCCATTAGAGGGCTGGTAAGCTGGGGCCTGAGTAGGACCTACAGCTGCCACTCTAGGGCTGGTGAGCCACGACAGGTTTCTATCCTTGCTCTAGGTGGGGATATGTGAGAGAGGGGTTCTAGTCAGGGAGGGAACATGAAGCTGGAGGTGGATAGCTAATGGGATGGGGGTGAGTAATGAAATAGTTTCATAATTTCTAGGGTCAGAAAGGACCTGAGCAGATCATCGAGTCCAACCCCCTGCCATGGCAGGAAAGTGTATTGGGGTCAAACAACCCCAGCAAGGTGTTCATCCAGCCTCCTCTTAAACACCCCCAGGGTAGGAGCCAGCACCACTTCGCTTGGAAGTTGGTTCCAGATCCTAGCCGTCGTGACCATGAAGTAGCGCCTCCTGATATCTAACCTAAACTTACCCTCTGCCAGCTTGGGACCATTATTCCTGGTCACTCCTGGAAGTGCTCGGGGGAACAGGGACTCCCCCAATGCCTGCTGATCCCCGCTGACTAGTTTGTAACAGGCCACTAGATCCCCCCTCAGCCCTCTCTTATGGAGGCTGAACAGATTCAGGTCCCGTAGCCTCTCCTCATAGGGCCTCCCCTGTTGCCCCCTTATCATGCGAGTGGCCCTCCTCTGGACCCTCTCCACGTTGTCCACATCCCTCTTGAAGTGCAGCGCCCAGAACTGGACGCAGTACTCCAGCTGCGGCCTGACCAGTGTCGCATAGAGGGGGACGATCACCTCCTTGGACCTGCTTAGGATGCATCTGTGGATGCATGACAAGGTACGGTTGGCCTTCCTGACCGTGTTCCCACACTGCCGGCCCATGTTCATCTTGGAGTCAATGATGACTCCAAGATCCTTTTCCGCCTCTGTACTGATGAGAAGGGAGTTCCCCAGCCTGTAAGTATGGTGCCAGTTGTTCTTCCCCAGGTGCATCACTTTACACTTATCGGTTCTGAATCCCATCCTATTCTCATCCGCCCACCCCTGTAGCCTGTCTAGGTCCGATTGGAGCCTATTCCTCCTAGCATGCCCACATCCCCCCACATCTCAGTGTCATCAACAAATTTGAACAGGGTGCTTTCTACCCCCTTGTCCAAGTCACTGATGAAGATGTTGAACAGTGCGGGCCCAAGGACCGAGCCCTGGGGGACCCTACCGCCCACATCCCTCCAGGTTGAAAATGACCCATCCACCACCACTCTCTGGGTGTGGCCCTCCAGCCAGTTGGCGACCCAATTGACTGCGTGGGTGTCAACACCACAGTCCCCCAGTTTCTTAATGAGAACAGGGTGAGAGTCAATGTCGAAGGCCTTCCGAAAGTCCAGGGAGACCATGTCCACTGCTACCCCTGCATCTAAGGACTTGGTGATCTGATCATAGAAGGCCACCAGGTTGGTCTGACAGGATCTGCCTCTAATGAACCTGTGTTGGTTGCCCCTAAGCATGATCTCCCCTGCTGGCCCCTCGTGGACCTGCGCCAGAATAATTCTCAAAAAGCTTGCCCAGGATTGAGGTAAGATTAACTGGCTTATAGTTTCCCGGGTCCTCCTTCCTCCCCTTTTTGAAGATGGGAACCACACTGGCCCTCTTCCAGTCCTCTGGCACCACACCAGACCACCACGAGTGCTCGTAAAGCTGTGCCAGGGGTCCTGCAATGACCTCAACCAATTCCTTTAGTACTCTAGGGTGGAGATCGTCTGGACCGGCTGACTTGAATACATCCAGTCCCTTCAGAAGTTCCCTAACTAGTTCCTCACTAACCCTTGGCCTAGGTGCGCCTCCCCTGGGGCCTGAGGGGGGCCCAGCAGGGGGGTGACTGTTCCAGTCCCTGCTTAGGAAAATGTAGGCAAAGAAATCATTAAACATGTTGGTTTTGTCATCTGGTGTCACGACCAAATTTCCTAACGTGTCCTGCAGGGGCCCCACATTACCCGGAAACTTCTTTTTACCCCCTGTGCATTTAAAAAAGGACTTCTTATTGTCCTTAATCTGGGAAGCTAGTCCCAGTTCCATCTCTGCCATGGCCTTCCTAACTACCCCCCTACATCCCTGAGCAACTGCAGTATAGTCATCCCTGGTGATGTCCCCTCCTTTCCATTGGGTGTACACCTCCCTTTTAGCCAGGAGGTGGGAGGTGGAATAGAAATGAGGTCAGGGAAGGGTGGTGAGGGAGGAGGCAGCTTTATGCCAGAACTGTCCCCTGGGCACTAGCGGTCAGGGGCTGGAAAGTTTGTCAATACAGATCCTGTTGGTGGAGGAAGGGATACTGCATCCTGGGATGCTGGAGGACTGCAACTTGGGCAGCTCATCTGTGGAGAGTGGCCACACATTAATGGAACATGAGGTAGGTTACACGGATTGGAGCTAAACCTGCCCTGGACTGGGATAACTTTAAGCTGCCTAAAGTGTGTTAAGCTGCCTTTCAGGTGTTAATGTATCAACAATCCAGGGCTTAAGAGTTCCAGGAGCTACCTAAAATTAATAAGTAACAAGTACCTATGACAGTAACCCAGTAATTGATAGGACTTATGGATGCCTATACACATGCTTGGGGCAGGGGGAGCGTTTTAATTAGAGTGGTTGCTGGACAGCTGCTCTAATTAAAATGGCTCACCGTCACATATATTAAGCCCATGTGCATTTTTAAATGGCTATGGGATGCTTTACTTAAAGCTCATTCAGTGAGGTTTAGATAAAGCACCCCGCAACCATTTAAAAATGCAGGGGGCTGTAATACATGTGATGGTGAGGCAGTGCTGGAGCATTCTAATTAGAGTGCAACCAAGCACATGTATAGGCAGCCTATATGCCTCAAGGAGTCATGGTTAATTTAAAAGAGCAGCTACAGTTCTTGTGTAGATGCCCAAAGGGATGCTTTGTTTGTTGCAAGATCTTTACAGCAAGAACCCTTCTTTTGTTTTGCGTTTGTAAAATGCCTCGCACCTATGAGGCCATGATCTGGGTTCAGAGGTGCTCTCACAATACAGAAGAATTAGAAGAAATTTTTCTGGACAAGGTACAGAATTGTGGTCTCAAGCTTGGTTTTGTCCACTTTTGAAACTAGTAGCAGCCATTGATCCTCCTGGATTGTGGTGTTTGCATAAAGGCCACCAAGACCTAAACAGGAATTTTTTTATTTTGGGGACTGGAGGCTGCCCAGATCTTCCATTCTCTCTTTAGGCCACTGAGACCAAATGCAAAGACCAGACTGAGTCTAGATATTTGGTGCCTCCATGGCTGTAGTTGTATAAGCATCTGGGAATCAAACTCAGGTCTCCTGTGTGGTAGGTAAGGATTCTACCACTGAACTAAAGGAGACTCTTTTGAAACTAGTACCCAGTCTGCAAATGTTTGAGGATCTCTCTTGATGTGAAGTATTATTTAAAATCTAAACCGTATAACTAGCAAATCTATTCACTATCATCATTAGGAGTCCCTATCTCATGACTATCATCCATGACAAATGATTATTTTTGGATGAGAGAAAGATCTGTAATGCTACCTCTTTGGAGTCGAAAGTGTTTCCCACCAATATTGATGCAAAGTGATAATTTGGCAAATAAGGAGCTCTTTATAAAGGAATCCATATGTGTTTATATTCCACATCCAATACATAGACTACACAAAGCAAAATTATTTCAGAGATTCTTTACAAGAGGAAAAATGGGTTTGCTAATGATTCTCCAATGTTATCTTGATTTAAGCCTATAGTTATTTCATAACAGGCCATTTTATTTCTTTTTGTGCTTATTCTTTCCACTCTTTCAATGCAAAAATGGCATTTTTCTTTACTTACAGTGCTGTAGTCCTAAAGACCAAGAACAGCAGTAAGCTTATTAAAAATTAAAGCAAGCCTCAGAAGTAAAATAGCAAGGGATGGTTGCCTATGCTATCGACTATTTGGAGGGTTTTTTTTTTAAAATACTCATTTATTTTCAAGACACCTACAGTATTTAAACTACAGGACATGGAAAATAGGTTTTCAGGCCAGAGGGAATATATTCTTGAGAAAGATTTTGGAGTTGGAGGGAAAAGAGAATGAATAATTATATTTTAAGTTCTCCTCTTTCCAGTGGTTCCTGTTGTTGTGACTTACCAAACAGCAGAGTTTATCATCAGTGAGAATTTAGTTATTCTACAGCTGCTCAGGGTTTGGCCACAAGGCTGTACTACGAAAATCAGTCAGAGAATTAAAATAAGGCCTGGGAATAATGTACAGCACTCTACACATCCACATGACTTAGGGAAAAAAAAAAAGATTAAATCTACAGTGTCAAGAATTATGAAGTGAACATTTATATTCTGGTCCCCCTGCCCCCTCTCATAATATTTTCCTCAGCATTTTAATGAGAGCATTAAAGCCTAAGACTGCACTTAAATACTCCAGAATATATTCATAACAAACAACCTTTTCTGCATCAGTTTAATTCCACAACTTACTTTCAAACAAATCAGCTTTCTGGCTAGTAAAATATTTATATATTACACTCGAGTAACCTATTATTTATGAGCCCAAAAAGGAAAGATTGCATCTGGTGACAAAACTTTCATCTGGATAGTAAAAGAACAGATTGTCATTGAATTACTAATGCAAAAGCAACCCGGGCACCACAAACTATTTGTTTAACAAAATTCTAACCTATCTGTGAGCTGAACTACAATAATGCTGCAGTATAGCCTAGATAAATGTTGTGCATTATTATAGTTCAACAGGTGGCCAAACAGTTATCAAGCTGTTTCTCAACATTCACAAGAAAACAAGAGAGACTATAAGATACTTGCTTGGCTAAGGGTGAAATGTACTCAAGAGTTATTAAAATGTATATATAATGGATGTCTGCATCCTGTTTTTAGCAGTTCTGAGGGAGAAAAAAAAAAAAATGATGAATCTGATTGTGGCAATGTTTCCTTAAGTGATGTTCTAAATCCTTGGAGATACTTATTAATATAGCTAGGCCTTCTCCTCTACTTGAGAGAAAGGTAAAGTTCCCTGGGGAATGAGATGCTAGGTTTAATTAAGTTATTTACTATGATACAGTATAATTGTAAACCTGGGAGCTGCCACTGTAAGAGCTCTCTGATCAGCCCATCAGATGTAAAAAGGTTATTAATTATATGTTCTAGATATCCCAGATCTTAATTTCATAAGTCATATGTTATGATGGAGAGGGGATGGGAACATACACTCTAATAATTACAAGTATGGACATTTTGGGGTAGAGAGAGGTGAAGAAAAATGTAAAACATTTTCTCACCTTAATCCTTGGGTTTTTACCTGGAGCCAATAATCACCCTCTTCAATTACTCTCTCTCTGATATTTGGGCCAGAGACATTATTGTCCATAACCAGTATTATCCATAACTTCCCCCCCCCCTTTTTACACCTATCTTCTACTGCTGTAAATTGCACACTTTATTACACAAGATGTAGAACAACAGTAAATCAGTCCTTTGCACAACTAAGGTAATAGATTACCTTAACTCTATACTGATACTGCAAGAGGGAGAAATATGGATAAAAACATTAATGTGTGCTTAAAAGTCAGCTTAAACTAATATGGCACCAAAGGGCACCTGTACACACCATGGGTTTTAATCCTCATTAAATTAAATAGGTTTATAAAATTTAAATTTGTTTATTTTGGAGTGTTGCATCTGTGTTTACACACACTAGGTTTTCAAAAGAGTTAAGCTGGGTCCCTGGCTGGTGCAACAGAAAAGCGGGATGGTCCAGCACTGCCCCCCCGGCCCAACCCAGGGTCCCCCACCCATCCTGTGCCCATGCCTTGCCACACAGCTGTGGAAGCAGGGAGCTGGAAAACAAGAAAAAGAAGAAAAAGCCACATAAGAAAAAAAAGAAGTGGAAGCAATTCAAAAGCGAATTCAAAAGCAATTCAAAGGGGTGGACTACAAAAAAGTTGCAGTGCCATCTCGTGGACAAAGGACTCATTACATATCTTTGAGTGCCTTTGTGTTTGCCTGCAATGAATCCATGGACGTGAGGCTCTAATTCCCAGCAAGCCAAACTAAACTATGTCTGAGGAATTTTAGTTTAATACACAGGAAGACTTTCAAAGCATCGGGAAATCCTGCTTGTGCAAACAGACACGCAATTGCAACACATGAAAGCGAAAAAAACTGTGGCGTGTACATGAGCCCAAAGACTATGAAGTTCATTGATCAATATCGTACAGTCACCACATTACGTTCATACAGAACAGTTAAGGTGGTTTGGGTACCTCAGCTGTACTTACCCATATTTTGTATCTCTTAAATGTAACCTTAATTCTAAATTTCCCAAGTGTACACTGCCTGTTTTGGCATTGAGTCTTGCCAGTGGGTTTACCTTGCTTTACTCCAACTAAAGACCTGATCCCACAGTAATGACAAAAACAGTTGGCTTGCTGAGTAGAAGGTAGTTTCACGAAAACAGTATGAACCTCGATTCGCTATTTTCAAGAAGCACAATTGTGAGTGTACTGGCTCTGGAGGTGTCAGAAAGACCCAGGCAGGTTTCTTAAAGAACAGGTTCAATGAAAAAGTGAGAAGAAGTGTGACATTTCAAAGAAAATTCAGACCTTTTGGAATCCTGAACAGAAAGTGACAAATGTCTAGTTGACAAGGTCAGGTGGAAGGTGTCTTTGTTGTCGAATACAAAAAAGGTCATTTACAGGGTTAAAGTCTGGTTTTTAAGAGATTTTTTTAACTGGCACTGCCTAATAAGACATCAACACAAAAGTACATGGAAGCAGCCTAAGTACATATAAGAAGAGAGAACTCAACTTGTGAATGGTGTGAACATTAAGCAAAACAGGGGATGCCATGTGGCATGAACCTTTCCTTTTGATATGTGTTTCCCACCCCACCCCCAAGGCTAAGTTTCCTTCCTTCCCTTGATTTCCACCTATATATTTCTTCTTACAACAATGAAATCATCCATGAGCATTTTTAAAAGCTTTTCAAATTTAAAAAATGCTTTCAACAATACTCCTCCTGAAAGGCTTAAAAAAAACCCTCTGAGCTGCCATAGGATAGGAGGGAAAGTTCTTTCATGGACTGAAAACTGGTTAAAAGATAGGAAGCAGAAGGTAGGGCTAAATGGTCACTTTTCAGGACCATTCAGGATAGAGGAAGGTCAAAAGCAAAGAATCTGTTTTGGTCCCAGTTTCGTTCAACATTTTCATCAATGACCTGGAAATGGGAATGCACCATGAAAACTGCAAGTTTGCAAACGATGATTATATTATTCTGGGTAGTCAGATCACAAGCTGAAGGACAGCAGCTGAAGAAAGGTCTCACAAGGTTAAGTGAGTGTACAAAAATACGGCAGATGAACTTCAATCCTGACAAGTGTAAGGTGCACCAGGAAAAATAACCTCAATTGTAAGTACACAGTGTTGGTTCTGAACCAGCTGTTACAACTCAGAAAAAAAGACTTTGGAGTCATTGTAGAGTAGACAGTTCTCTAAAAACATCAGGTCATTGTGCACCAGTGACTAAAAAAGCTAATAAAATGTTGGGCATCACTGGGAATGGAATTGAAAACAAAATGGAAAACATCATGCCACTTGACAAATGCATGATGTGCCCACATCTTGAATCCTGTTCACAGTTCTGTTCTCAACATCTCTAAAAGGATACAGTAGAATTAGAAAAGGTACAGAGACGGACAACTACAATGATCAGGGATGTGGAAGAGCTGCCAAAGGCTGGCAGAAATCTGAGGAAGGATGTGTAATCGTGGGCCAGGACAAAATCAACAAAGAACTATTATTCACCAAGTGCTACAACTAGGGTGCACCACCAAAATTAGCAGGAGCTGGGTTTAAAATTAACAAGGGAAAGTACTTTTATACTTAGCATATGCCTAACTTGTGGAACTCAATACCACAGGAGGCTGCAGGGGCAGAAGGTTTAAGTCAGGTTCAAAAAGGAACTAGATAAATTCATGGATGATAAACCCTGTATCAGGAGACCCAAACCTTGATAACCAACAAAGAGAGAAGCAAAGAGAAGCAGGGATAGAAGCAATAGATGACTGCCAGTGGGGAAGGAGCAGTACTCCTTTAAGAGAGTTCAGAGAAGGACATAGAAGGCAGTTGCTAATTACGAGGCAATTCACACCTGACTTGCAAGTAATTAACAGGTAGAAGTCAGCCAGCTCACATAAAAAGGGGAAGTGGGCCAGCAGAGAGGAGAGAGAGCCCTGAGAGCTGATGCAGGGCAAGGAATTTCCTTTTCTTTCAGGTTTAGAAGCTACAAGAGGACCAGTGTAGAGGAATCTAGATAGACTGCCAATAAGAACGGCTCCACACTCAGGTAAAGGAAGCTGTTACAGGACAGTGTACAAGGTCATGGCAGGAGAGGGACAAACCTGGAGGCACACTGCTAGTTTGTGAGAGCAGAGCGAGCAGTGGAAAGGAGGTGCTACAAGGGAGAGACTGAGCAACACAGCAAGAAAGACTGTTAAAGGACGAGCACCCTTTTCAGCCAACCTGCCCAAAGAACGATCAGACCCCAGGTGAGGTGGGATGTGTATAAGAGGCAGCTGACTACGTTTTGGTGAATTTCCTTTATTGCTAGATTCATGAACAGTGACCCTAAGACTGATATGCTGGACCTGGAAGGAAAAGGCCAAAACCAAGAATTCAACCAAGGCAGGACGCCAAGGTTTAAGGGGAGGAGAAACCCTGTTCCTGAATAAGCCTGTAACTCAAGCATTCTTAGTCCATCAAGTCGCAGCAGGCGAGAGCATAGAGGCTGTGCAGGGATAAGAGAATGGGACTGTATTCCCCTTGTCTGCCAGAGCCCCAAGTCCAGATGCAGGACTAGGGAGGAAACAGTTGCAAACCCATTAGTAGCTATTAAACAGAACAGTCAGGGCTATATCCCCTGGCACCTCTAAACCAATTATGCTGGATACCAGAGAGGATATGAGAGAGATAAATCACTCTTGACATACAATGTTCATATGGTCTCCCTCTAAAGCATCCACTCTTGCTGCTGTCGGAGACTGGATACTGGGTTAGACAGGCCATTGGTTTGATCCAGTCTCTTATGTTCATAAGAAGAATGTGCCACACAAATGTGTGGTGTTTGGAAATCAAAGAACTGTGGTAACTGTGTGTGGCTGCTTTTAAAGTCTGGAATTTGGGAGTTCAATAGACTTGCTGGAAACTGCAGCTTGGAGGAGGCTTGGTCTGGTCCCAGCAACAAAGTGATATAATAAAAAAATAAAACTATAAAGACTCGGTTTAACTATTCAATTCACCCTTATTTTCCCTTTGTATGATTACTCTGATCCAATTGAAGTCATTGTAAATAATTAAAGTAATCAAATTTGATTTATCGGGTTTGAGGAAAGACATCTAGAGATGACCTTACAATTTCCTTACAGGTGAAGTGAGTGGAACAGAGCCAAAGGACCAGATTTCAATAAGAGTTGCACCAATATGAAAATACCATAAGGCACTTACCTTTTGGCACCTCAATACCTTTAAAAAACTGGCCTCAAATAACAGGAGGACATTATTGCTGTTCAGCAAAGAGCAAATTGTGGCAGATGCTTCTGACTAATACTAATGTATTTCAGATATGGGCAAACAATCCATAATGAATTCCACCTTTGTGTTCCCTGACAAAATGAAGACAGATTTCTCTTTTGGCAGACTTATTTCATATTTGAAGATGTCTGCCAAATAATTTATGTGAATAATTCTTGGTCAGCAGCTCACTTAGAAGCAGATTATTGAGACTCCTAGATATAGTATGCACGAGGTATGTGCCAGATCCTCTGCCAGTTAAGTCCATGCACACCTATGACCTCAAGGGCAACTCGCATGATCGGGGGCAGCAGGGCAGGCCCTATGAGGAGAGGCTACGGGACCTGAACCTGTTCAGCCTCCAGAAGAGAAGGCTGAGGGGGGATCTAGTTGCCCGTTACAAACTAGTCAGAGGGGATCAGCAGGCACTGGGGGGAGTCCCTGTTGCCCTGAGCACTACCAGGATTGACAAGGAATAATGATCACAGGCTGGTAGAAGGTAGATTTAGGCTAGACATCAGGAGGCGCTACTTCACGGTCAGGGCAGTTAGGATCTGGAACCAACTTCCAAGAGAAGTGATGCTGGCTTCTACCCTGGGGGTCTTTAAGAGGAGGCTGGATGAACACCTTGCTGGGGTCGTTTGACCCCAATACGCTTTCCTGCCATGGCAGGGGGTCGGACTTGATGATCTGCTCATGTCCTTTCCGACCCTAGAAACTATGAAACTATGAAAGGCTATAAATGAACAAATTATATCAGTTGAGGATTTGGCCCCATACATTATGATAGTGTCACGGAGTGGGACGCAGGGGCGGCCGTGATCCCGTTAGTGCCCCCTGCCATGTCCAATTAGGTGATTCAGCACCCTCAACTCGCCTGCCACGTCTTTGATGTTCTAAATTCAGTAAGGGAGGCTGCCTTGTCTCGCCTTGGACAGTACTCCGCACTATGCCCCATTCTGATTGGGGTGCCCCAGTGCACCCCTGCCTTATGGGCGATGCGTGCCTCCAACCTCCCCTTCAGCACGCCCCAAGCCTCGCAGCTATTCCCGGGTGTTATCAAGCCCTTACACTTCAGTGCCCTACCTGGCGCCCCCCGAGCTGGTTTCCCCACCAGCGCCCCCTGTCTGGGGCCTATGCCACGCCTCTCACTCCCGTTGCCCCCTCTGGGGCCTATGCCGCGCTTCCCATGGTTGGGGCTCAGGTGGCCATAGCCGTGCCTGGCCTCCTGACCCTTCTTTGGGGTCTTACGCCCTACTCGGGCTTTACTCCTGATACTGCCCCGCTGGGCTGTGGTCGGGATACCCCACTAGCTCCAGGGCTCTTCACTGCCCCCTTTTAGCTCTGGGGCTGGGCCAACGCGCCCCCAAACAAAGCTGAGCCCTCACTCTCACCCTCTCTGGGGCCTGTGCTGTGCCTCTTGCGCTCGTTGTCCCCCCTCTGGGGCTTATACCGCGCCTCTCACACTCGTTGCCCCCTCTGGGGCCTCGCTCGTGCATTTCCCGCGCTTGGGGCTCAGGTGGCTGCAGCTGTGCCTGGCCCCTTGACCCTTTCCTGGGTCGCTTGCCTCACTGGGCAAAATACCGCCCTCACGGGCTGGGGTCCGAAACCCTGCACACCGCACCTTTCCAGTGCAAACAGCTGTGCCCCACTGGCACCGCTCGCTGTACCACTACTGGGCACCTGGGACCCCCAGATTATTGGGGAGCTCCTCCTCGCACCTCTACAGCCTCACCCGGTCCTCTGGTGTAACGATAACGAAACCATGAGCCAACCAGCTGCAACATAAACAAGAAGCCTACCGGCTCATAACGCAATCATAAGCCCCCGAGCTCATAAACCCAGCTCTGCTCTATGCTGGCTCTGTCTTACCCCCGTCAGAGTTCTCTTTACCCCTGCATCACTGCAGCCAGTCAGAGTGGTCAGGCTGCAACCATGGACCCGGGCTGCTCAGCTCGCCCGCAGAGCTCGAGCTCGAGCTCGAGCTCCTGCTCCTGCTCCTGCTCCTGCCAGAGGGGAACTGCTTCTTTAGGCCCTGGCCTGGGCTGCTTATAAAGGCCTGGCCCTGCCCCCTCCTGGCCAGCTGACCAACATTAGTTGCCCTGGCAACCCTCACCTGTGCTGCCCTATTAATTGACAGCTGTCCTTATTACTGTTGCTAGTAGCGAGCACCCTAGTGCTCTGCTACAGATAGGATATTTACATCAAGTATTTATTTCTGAATCCTGATTGGATCAGTAGAGTTTAGAATCTGGTCTACTATGTGCAAACCACCAATTTATTGCCTTTTCTGTTGGGGTGGTGGTGATGGGGGTGGTGTTTCTACTTTGAATATCCTGCAATAACCCTTTAATATTTAGTGACTTCACTCATAATCTTGCCTGTATATGAACATGCATGAATAAGGACAATTTACATAGAATGCAACAAGGTAGAAACTAAATAATTTAAAGTACTGAATGAGTAATCATCAACTCTTTTGCAGGCAGAAAGATAATATATAACAGAACATATTTAGAAAGACGTGGACAGATGGACATGAGCACTCGGCATGATTAAATCCCACTGGACAGGATCCGTTACAGTCAAACATAAAAATATAAACATTTAGCTAATTATATTGCTCTCTTGGTTGAAAATATCAAAATTATTGTGAGAGGACAGGAACTCACGGTCGCCATGCTCCCCCTTAGTTACCCTCTCTACCGCACCAAGCTGCTATCCGGACCTTGCAATCTCGCCCACCACATCTGTGGTCTTATTGTATTATAGGGAGGCTACCTTTAATCTTCCTGGCCACGGTTCTTCTGTCCTATACTGGACCCGTTTTTGAAATGGGGTTCAGGTGCACCCCAGCCTTATGGGCTCTGTGTGGCTCCAACCACCTCTGTACCACGCCCCAAGCCTCGTGGATGTACTGGATGTTCTTCAGTCTTATTGGATGCCTTCTCGCTGCCCACGCTCTCTTGGGGCTTCTTGCTACCCACGCTCTGGGGCTGGGGCTCCCACTCTGTCGTGGGTCCCTTATGAGGCCTCCTGCATCCCCTAATAGCCTCACCCGGTCCTCCGGTTTTACAACAACAACAAAACAATAACACAAGCCCCTGGGCTATAACACAAAGCTGAACTGCTCGGCTAACTTCCTTTGAGTCACCCTCTGCGGGTGCTCCCTCCTTCACTAGCATAACCAACTGCTTGCATTCAGGCCCTTCCCCTTTGCTTCGTCAGGCAGCACTCCTTCTCCTTGGCTGCCAGGCAAGACCCCGAGTCACAACCTCCAGCCTGTGCTTTATAGGAGTCAGCCCGGCCCCTTCCGGTCAGCTGACTCAGCAGGTGTGGGCCCCTAGCTCTTCCTGGTTGCCCAGGCAGCTGGCACCTGGTGGCCCTTTCTGCTCTTCAAGTAGCAGGCACCTTAGTGCCCTGCTACACACCTCCCGCCTTAAGATTTCAACTCACCGGGCCGGGTCTTGAGTCTCATCCACGTCACATCTTCTGTCGCTTTCCTCTCAGGTCCAGACTCTTGTTTTCTGACCGTTTCAATATATGGAGGCGGAGGTTTTAAGATGCCTCCTACCTGCCTTTTACCCAAGGAGCACTGTGTGGAATTTTACGGGATTTGCCCCACGGCGGGCAGTCCCCCCACACTAGTCAACCTTGGTAAATTATCCTTTTTGTCAGTTAAACTCCAGCCTACCTCTCGAGGTTGTTTTTCCATCTCCCCTCTGGCCCGTCTATCTTCCATCCTGGCCCACCCCGGTCTCCTTTTCTGGGTGACTTGTGGGGTCTCTCGCCTCTCTAGGGCTCCCTGGAGATCCTGAAGCCTTCCCCAGATCTCCCACTGTTTGTATAACAGTCTCTGGGCATAGTTTTCCCCCCAGAATTCCACTTTTCCCTGATCAGTGGGTCTTCTTCCAAGTCCCTTGTAGATTTTCACGTAGGCCACTCTTCTGATTTTCTCTTCAATGATGTTTCAGAGTGTCCACCACTTGACCTGTCTAGGGATGTTACTAATATAGTTTTGTGGTCTTTTCTCAGGCTCCTGTCCCCTTTTTAGTGGTCATGTCTTCCTCCTTCTCTCTTGCCCCTTGACCCAGTTTCTTGGGTTGGGCTCTACTGGTTCCCCCTTTTCTGTATCTGTTCTGGAATCTAGTCGCTTTGGGCCCCGGACCGTTTGCATACCGTCCTGGCCAATTGAGCGGGAAGTCTCACTCCCGGAGGGAGCCTGTTCATCCTTCCCTGTCGTCCCTTCTTCTACCAGGTCCACTACCCCAGGTTGCCCCTGGCTAGGCACTATACTTCCCTTCTTAACTTGCAGGGATAATTCCCTCAGCTGATGTTTTAGCTGGTTCATTTCTCTGGCATGATGGCTCTGCCATTGTTCCCATTTCTGGTTCCACCCCTCTAGGAGTGCTGGCAGAGTTTCCTTTTGTAGGGTTCCAGGTTCTTCCCCTCTGGAACTCTCCTCCCTAGTACCTCTCCCTGGCTGCTCTGGTCCAGCCTCTGCCTTGGGGTCTTCTGGGCCCAGGTCTCTGGGAGACTTTTCCGGCTTAGGTTTTCCATAATCCCAGACCGGGTGTTTTCTAGTTGGGTATTTACCTCCTTCAAGGACTTCTTCAAAACTTCTCTCTCCTGATATTCAGCTTTAACTGCCCCCTTATACTCCGCCAGTTGGGTTTCAAGGACCTCTGTTGTTTCCCATAAGTTCTTAAGGGGGCGTACTTGTTCCACCCGCTGCTCTTTGTCCACCTCAACAGTCTGTAACCAAGTCCACAACTGCTCATTCTCAGCCCCTCTAGCCTCTACCTCCCCTTCCAAGTATACCCTTTGCTCGCCCAGCATTTTATAATCTGCCATACAGGCTTTCATCCTTATTATCTCCTGCTGGAACACCTTATCTGCTTCAATGGCCTGCTTATGGCTCTCCAATATGTCAGCTTGCATTTCTTTCATTGGATCCTCTGCAGCTATAGCTCTCTGTGTCCAGCTGTCTAGTTCCTTGTATAACTCCCCTACCTGATCCTCCTGCACCTGTACTTCTTTTTGGAGCACTATCGGAGCCCTTGCTGCTTCTAGTTCCTGCAGCAGCTCCTTCTGTTCTCCTGCCTGTTTTGGGCCAGCTTCTCGCCACCTTGCTTCAGCTGCTTCTTCTAAAGCTGTTGCTCCTTCCTGTTCCCCTTCTCGCCTGTCCACCTCACCTTCCAACTCCTCTTTCCTCCTTTGCCCAGTAGTGCTGCCATGTCTCTGACTTCCCTTGTTTCTTGCCCGCATCATTCCTATCTTGACCCTACCTGCCCGGGTCAGCCTCAGTTTTGCTGCCAACGATTCTGGGCAATGGGTATTCTTCCTTCAGCCCGCCCTTACAAGCTGAGGTCCCCTTGCCTTTCTATAGCTTCGTCCTTGGCACTCTAACCCACGGGTTTGCTCAAGTTCCTTACTCGTACACCACCGGGTTTCCCGACCAATGCACAACTGTGACAGGACGGGAACTCGAGGTCACCGTGCTCCCCCTTAGTTACCCTCTCTACCGCGCCAAGCTGCCTATCCAGACCTCGCAATCTTGCCCATCATGTCTGTGGTCTTATTGTATTATAGGAAGGCTACCTTTAATCTTCCTGGCCACGGTTCTCCTGTCCTATACTGGGCCTGTTTTCAGAATAGGGTTCAGGTGCACCCCAGCCTTATGGGCTCTGCGTGGCTCCAACCACCCCTGTACTGCGCCCCAAGCCTCGTAGATGTACTGGATGTTCTTCAGTCTTATTGCATGCCTTCTCGCTGCCCATGCTCTCTCAGGGCTTCTCGCTGCCCAGGCTCTGGGGCTGGGGCTCCCACTCTGTCGTGGGTCCCCTATGAGGCCTCCTGCATCCCCTTATAACCTCACCTGGTCCTCCAGTCTTACAACAATAACAAAACAATAACACAAGCCCCTGGGCTATAACACAAAGCTGAACTGCTCGGCTAACTTCCTTTGAGTCACCCTCTGCAGGTGCTCCTTCCTTCACTAGCATAACCAACTGCTTGCATTCAGGCCTTTCCCCTTTGCTTAGTCAGGCAGCACTCCTTCTCCTTGGCTGCCAGGCAAGACCCCGAGTCACAACCTCCAGCCTGTGCTTTATAGGAGTCAGCCCGGCCCCTTCCAGTCAGCTGACTCAACAGGTGTGGGCCCCTAGCTCCTCCTGGAGCCCTTTCTGCTCTTCAAGTAGCAGGCACCTTAGTGCCCTGCTACAGTTATGATACTGCTGAAAGAAGTGGCTTCTCATTTAATGGAGTATCTAAAAGATTGATCCTGCTGGATCCTGGTGGATGGATCAGACCAGTCTTTGGGACATAGATAGACAGGTGTCTCACTCACATTGACTGACAGTCAAATGCACTGTGAATATAGGAACATATGAATTGGCATTGACCGGGTCAGACTATAGGCCCATCCTTTCCCAGTATCCTGCGTCTCACAGTGGCAGAGAGCGGATGCTGAAAGGAAGAGTGAACTGGATGTGACCAGAGTTGCCCTTGCAGCCTCCAGCCTTTAAGGTCTCTAGGAAGTTCTAATTCAGAAGCTGTATCCCTAACTCCCATGCTCAATAGCTACTGATGCCCCTTTCCAGGAATTTATCCAATCCATTTTTTAATCTGGCTAAGCTGTCAGCTTCCACATCTGGTGACAATGAGTTCCACATTTTAATTGCATACCATGTGAAAAAGAACTTCCTTTGGTTAGTTTTAAACATACTACCTCCTAGTTTCTTGTATTGTAAGAGAGTAAATAATAAATCCCTATTTACCGTCTCCTTTCCGGTTAGTTTTTTGTAACCCTTATCATGCCCCCCCAGCATCTGTTTTCTAAACTGAACTGATCTAGATTCTTTAGTTTCTCCTCATATGGAAGCCCCTCCCTACCACTAATGATCTTTGTTGCCCTTCTCTGTACATCCTCTAGTTCTACTCCATTATTTTAGAGGTGTTGAGACCAGAAGTGCACGCAGTATCCAAGGTGTGGATGCGCCATGGATTTATAAAGGGGTGCAATGATACTTTCAGTTTTGTTTACAGTTCTCTTTGTAATAAGTCCAAACATTTCGTTTGCCTTTCTGATGGCTGCTGGACACTAAGTTGATGCTTATAACAAACTGTCCACAATGACTTCCAGATTTCTTTCCTAGGTGGTAACAGCTAATGTAGAGCCCATTATAGTATAGGTATAGTTAGGGTTATTTCTGCCCCTGTGCATCACATGAACAAATTCAGAGCCGGCCTTAGGGAAAACTGAACACCACCTCCCCACCACCACCACCACCTCCCCACCCCCAGCCAGCAGTGCTGATGCAGGCAGAGGCAGACAGGGGGGCAGACAGGGGCATGGTCTGTCTGGTAAGGAGGCAGAGTGGTGTGATGTATCAGGCAGGTTGGCACTGCTGCTGCTGTGCAGGAACAAGGTGGGTGGATTGGAGCAGGCACCATCCCACCCACACGTACCCGGCCCAGCTGGAGATTGGGTGTGAGCTGGGCTGGGCATCGCCCAGGGAAGGGAGCAGGGTTGGGAGAGAGTATTGCTAGAAGTGCGGGCTGTTCACACATGTGTACGTGTGTGTGTGTTTGGTGCCCCCCGGACCATGATGTCCTGGGCAGTTGCCCACACCACTCACTCCTAAAGCCAGCTCTGGGCAAATTCATCCCAGTAGAGAAGAATAACACAAAGGACAAAGTACCATTTGAGTTCCTCTTAGAGACAATTTAAATGGGATGACCCACAGCACATGCTTCTTGCTGGCCCTCTGAAAGGGAAACAAATTTAAAATGCTGAGTGAGTCTTAGCTGATTCCAGCGACCAAACCAGAATGGTAGGAAATGAATGCTATACAATTTGCATTTGGTCAGCAAGACTGACAGACAAATGACTGGTATCTAAACAATCTTCTTTTTAATCTTTCTGCCACATAATCCAACCTCTCATAAAAATGCAGAGATGGTAGTTCTCAACCTTTCCCTAAGAGATTTACGGAGGATATTTTCCTACTCTCCTGCTTAGACTTTTTTTTTAATTTGCATTTTCTTTTGTAGCTACACATGGACTACAGCTGTTTGCTTCAGCTCTCATCATCATACATGCATTTTGCTTCTCTTCCTCTGAATTGCTTTTCCCCCTCTAACAAGCAGCACTGGCAGCCCAATATAGAAACACCATAACCAATATAAATGATAAAGACTCAAACAGTCTGCTCTGGAAAGTTTTAAACAAATGTCCTCATTGCATCCACAAGCATTCATTTCTATATAATCCTTGACTCTCACAGAGAAAGGCTCCTTCTATTATCTACCAAGTCCAGGAACAAACAATTTTCAACTAAGAATCACAATTTACCTTTCTTTTACCAGTGTTAAACATGCTCTGCTACACCTTAGTAACCTATTATATTTGTTTAATTCCCTAGCCCTGCCTGTAATTAAGTTCACTGTACAGGAAACAGTTTTCTTACTTGATAATCAGATTTAATACCTGAAAGTTGGATCATCGTTTTCAAACTTAGCTGCTCACATTTACACACATTTCAAATAAGAAATGACGTGGTTTCCAGGGCTGCTGATCACAGTTCTTCTGTTGATTTCATTGATTACGATGGCAACGACTAACTGAAAAATCTGTTTCTAACCCTGCCGACCTTCAGGCTTTGTTCTTAATTTCAGGAAATCTGTAGAACAGCAGCCAACAATATTTTCAAGCCATGAGGTAGAGCAATCCAGTTCCAGTCTGGTATGGCTCTCACAGCATATCAGCAGTGCAGGAGGTGTGCCCACGCTCACACTGGGGCCAGGTACCTGGAATCTGTGCCCATGCTGCTTTGCCACATCTTGCGACCTCCCCCAGCTGCAGTGTAGTTTGCCGCTTCCAAGCCAGTGGGGACCTGCTTCAGGGCCAAGAAACTGGAGGCTATGTCCACACTACGCCCACAGGACTCCAGCTGAGGCCTCACAGTGCTGAAGAGAAAGGAAGAATCACTTCCCTTGATTTGCAAGTGTTACTCCTGTTAATAAAGCCATGCGTTCTGCTGGTTTTTCTTGCAAAAGGAGCACGCTGCTGGCTCATAATCAATTTATGGTCCACTGTAACCCCCAGGTCCTTCTCTGTAGTACTGTTGCCTAGCCAATCATTCCCCAGTCTATATCTGCATACAATTATTCCATCCCAAGTGCAGGACTTTGCACATATCCTTGTTGACTCTCATGTAGTTGATTGCTGTTCTGTTTTTCTAATCTGTCCAGTTCATTCAGGATTGTACCCCTTTCTTCCAAAGTGTCTGCAGTTCCACCCACCATGGTATTATCTGCAAATTTAATAAGCACACACTTAATCCCATCATCCAAATCATTAATGAAAGTGTTGAACAGTACCAGACCCAGGACAGACCCCTCGGGAACTCCACTCAATACCATCTCCTAACTAGACCATTGATGACTACTTGTTGAGCATGATGATTCAACCAGCTATGTATCCACCTCGAAGTATTGTCATATAGTGTGTATTTATTTAGCTTGTTAGTGAGAATGTCATGAGAGAGTATCAAAACCCTGGCTAAAGTCAAGGTTATATTACTTCCACTGCTCTCCCCCCATCTACTGAGCCTGTCACCTTCTCATAAAAGGAAATCAGGTTGGTCAGGCATGACTTGTTCTTGCTGAATCTACATTCAATATTTCTTATCACCTTGTTCTCCTCTAGGTGTTTCACAATAGATTCCTTCAGGACCTGCTCCATGATCTTCCTGGGTATCAAGGTCAAGCAGACTGGTCCATAATTCCCCTGATCCTCTTTCTTCTCTTTCTTAAAGACTATTCCTTTCTGGATCATATAGGACCTCATCCAAACTCCATGAGTTCTGAAAGAGGATATTCAATGACTCTAAAATTACTTCAACTAATTCTTTCAGTACCCTAGAGTGCCCCCTTCCAGCACTTCTGCTTGAAATCATCTAGCTCCATTAAGTAATCTCTAATGCATTCTGCCATTACTCTAGGCTGTTTTTCCCTTTCTCTGTCTTTGCTGCCAACTGCACTTGTCATCTGCAGGGATCCTGATTTTCTCTGCTTAAAAATCACAACTTCTCTGATAAAGAACAACAAAGTATCTAATGAAAACCCCCAAAATCTGAGTTTTTATGTGATTAAAATGAAATGCCACTATATACATAGGTATCAGTTGGACATATTTTATCAATATATTTACAATTTTGAAGCAATTTGGAAGCCAGTGCCTCAATCACTGAAATAAAATAAATGCTAGATACCTATAAATGTTGGTGTTCAATTTTGGGTTATTTATAATGGAAAATCAGAGCACTGCCTGCCTCCTTCACTCACCAGGAGGCTGTCCCCTCCATTGCTTTGTGGCTCTGAGCAGCCCTGATATGCTGGTGCCTTGCCCATGGCATTGCCTCTCACTCCTGACCCACAGCCCCACAGCCCTGCAGGTGTCCCTCACTCCTGACCCACATCCATGCTAGTGCCCCCGCCCCCACCCCTGCTGGAGGAGGCACTCAGCTGCTAGGGCTACTGGCCCAGGAAGCTGGGTCCACAGTCCCCTGCTTCTCACAGCAGCACCAGAGCCCTGGCTGCCACCTGCGGGAGGTGGCAGCTGCTGCAGCAGAGCACATCACAGAGCCCAGCTCCCCCTCCCACATGAGCAGCATGACCACAGTAGAGCCCACTGGGGTGGGGAGGAGCAGATGCAAGCTGCCTGCTGTGGGTTTGGCTCTCCCCACCCTGCTGCCATCCCTCCAGGGCTCTGCAGCCCAGCAAGCGGGACCTGGTGCAGCAGGGCAGAACAAGACCGGGCAGGAACGTTCATGCTGCCACTGGGAGCTCAGTGCCACCATAGCAAGGTGCCCCCTGCCTGCCCGGCAGCAGCAAGGAGCACAACTCTCTGCTGCTTACCCCCACTGCTGCTGGGTGGACAGGGAGTGCCTTGCCAGGGCAATGTGAGGTTTTGTGGCAGTGGCATTGAGCTTCCCCACCCCGCTCTGCCCTGCTGTGCTGGGTCCCACCCGCCAGGCCACGAGGCTCCAGAGGGAAGGCAGCAGAGTGGAGAACCCAAGTCCACAGTGGCCAGCCCAGCCTGCCCTGCAAACAAGTCTGGCAGGCACATGCCCCCCATACCAGCCAGGGAGTGCATGCAGCACTGGGGAGCTGCCCTCCACCACTCTCTGGACAAGCTATCCATGGCTCCATCCTGCTCCATGCCAGCAGCCTGCAGCCACGCATTCCAGCCCTGGGCCCCAAGCACTGCCCCATCTGAGCAGCAGTCCCAACCCTGCTCAACTCCCTCCCACCCTCACTATGAGGGCCTCAATTCCCCACTCCCACCCCTCCAGACTTACCTGCAGGAGCTGCTCTCTAGGCTGCAGGGCAGCCATGTGCATGTGTATGTCCACACATGGACACAGCGCACCCTGGGGCGATGTGTAGGGGGTGCATGAGGGTGCACGTGCACCCCCTAATCTTGGTGGTGCACACCCTACAAAAAGATGGTGTCTGTGAGTGGTCCGTGATCCCCACTGGCCGCCACCGACACTGTCAGTGGCATCTGCATGTGGTCACTGACCCCTGGTCGGCACTCGCCAACCCACCCCCTCACCGCCGACAGTGCCGGTGGTGTCTGCAGGAGCTCCCCCATTTACCGCCGCTGCGCTCCCACCGCTCCCATGCCCCCCCAGCCACAGGAGGCACGTGACATTCATGGTGCACCCTGCCTGACTGCCCTCCTCCCACTCCCTCTAGCCTGCAAGGGGAAACCCACCATTTCCTGCACTTTTATCCTTTAAAGAAAATCTGGTTTTTTCTCCTCAAAATGAAAAAATTCAAGTTTTTCTCCTTGCAATGAGAAAATCCAGATTTTACCATGTTTTTCCATGCCAAATGGAAAACCTGGATCCCTGGTCATCAGTAGCTGCACCTGTTAGTGAAAACTGAAGCTTAAGAAGGCATTAGAAATTTTAGCCTTTTCTGCATCTTCCATAACTAGCTTGTTTTCTGCATTCCATAAGGGACCTATGATTTCTCTGGTCTTCCTCTTACTTTTGACATACTTGTAGAATCCCTTTTTGTTGTTTTTAATGGCCATTGCCAGGTGCATCTCAAAAATGTGCCTTGGCCTTTCTAATTTTCTCCATGCATGCCTATGCAATACTCTTATTTCCTAGCACTATGACCAAGTTTCCACATTCTGTAGGTTCCTTTTTGAGTTTCAACTCATTGAAGGGATTGCTTTCTAACCAAGCTAGTCTCCTGTTGCACTTCCCATTTTTCCATTACATTGGGTACCTTGCTCCAGCACCCTTAAAAAAGGGACTTCTTAAAGTACAGCCAGCTCTCATGGCCTCCTTTTCCCCTCATATTTGCCTTCCAAAGGATCTTGCCCACTTAGTCTCTGAGTTTACTAGTCTGTTTTTCTGAAGTCTAGTATCTTTCACTAAGTTGCACATTCAAAGGAATACCAGGACATGACAGATACATCCAGCTGTGACAGATATACCCATAATATGTTGTGATAGGATAACCAAGAGTGATTATAAAGATGGCATTTAAGTAGACATACTTAAATATGTTGTCTTTAGAGCCAACTTCTTTGAAAATCACAGGGAAAGTTCACATCTCTTCATAGTATTTCAGTATCCATCTACAGGTTAATTAGGAGTTTGCATTATGATGGCTATCACAACAGCCAGAAAAGTGAACCATTTCATTAAAATTAAAGCTTAGATTGTGTAAAATATACAAGAACTCCACTTGACCTGTGAATGTAGGCCCTAAATCTTAGACTACACACATTTTCCACATTAACAGATTTTTCTATTCTTTTAACGGATTTTCACACTCTGACAGCAAGTCTCTATTCATTCTCAGATCCTCAGACGTGTCACTATTGTTATCTGTGCACTCTAATCTGTCTGAGGGCCTAATGAACTGTATATCCTACCCAGTGACCCATCACTAGCTCAAAAGGGCTAATGACAGTATAGTCTACTGCTACCTAAGCCATTTGAGTGTGTTTTTCTATAATGGCTAGACTTCAACACAACACTTTTTGTTTTTTATTTTAGAGATTGTCCTTAATAAAAGAAAAGGGTACATATAACCTGTTAACCCTCCAAGCACAAAAAACAGGAGATAAATAATGATAGCCTCATTTGTAAGGTAGACATTGATGATAATGTAGAATTCCCCAATGTTCCTGGATGTAGGGGATAATGAATACAGAACCGTGCTAATGGAGTCAATCAAACCTATAGATAATGCTACTTATCCCCTGACCACATTAAATGTCAAACTTGACATGTGAAAATACCACTGGGATGCAACCAGAGCTTTAATAGCAAGAGGAACAATGAAAGGAAGAACCTATGGAAACAAATGTTAACTTGTGCCACTGAAAAAGCAGAGGCTTACTCTTATTTAAAGTGATCTGTTTTTCTGAAAGGACTTTAAAAAGTGGTTAGGACTGGGAAACCAACTTAATTCAAGGCAGAACTGACTTGAATTTAGAACCAGCACTCAGATGGTCTAGAAGAAGTCTAGTTAGCTTAAATGAAAACGACATTTTTTTAGTCTTTCATTTTCTGTTTTCAAGCTGGAACCAAAACATAAATGTCAAAATCCAGTGGAAAAAAGTCATTCTTGTGGGTTTTCAGATGCAATAGAAACGGAAAGTATTGGAACTCAAGGAAGAATGTCAATTTGCAGAGTGCCTTGGTATGTCCAGAGATTTGCATATTTAAGATCAGCATAGAAACTTTCTGATGCTTAATGCATTTAATGCTTTTTCAGTTATCCATCTCTTCTTGTAATACTGGCCCCTTCGGGATTTGTTTTTCAAACATTTTTCATCTTTCTTAGGAGATTAAATAATTAGACTTATTTCCTTTCTTTGAGATTTATTTTCCTATCCTGCAAAGAACCAAGTGCCATTACCTCTGGGAGAAAAGCCCCGGTGCTATGATGGACATGGAGTCTCCAGCCTGCTGCTGAGCACTGTGGTTCTCACTAAAAGCAATGTGAGAACAAGACCATATGTCTTTTAAGGATACACAGAAAGTTGGAGGAAAGCATTCCTATTTCCAAAATTCATAGTTTAATGTGAAAAGGGGCCATCAGATTATCTAATTTGATGCCCTGTATTTAACGGGCCCTTGAATTTCATTAAAAAATAGGACTGAGAGGTATGGGGTGGTACGCCATGAACCATCCACTCCATTCCACTCCACCACTATCACAGACAGCAACATCAATAATATTTTTCATAAACTGACCAAACTCCATTGTAAAAGTGGTTAGTATTTTTACCCTAAGCTATGTTGATTAAAAGGCTCTTCCAGAACCATAGTACTCTAATGTTTAAACATCTCCTTCTAAGTCTAAATTCCATTTATAGCCAGTTTACATTCATATGTTACAGCATCACAATTGTTCTCATGGGGCTAAATCAGTGGTTTAAAACCAAGGCATTAAACCACTAATTAGATTCAAGATGTTAGGGCTGTGCGAAGCTTCAGGTAGTAATTCGATTCAGAGGAGATGCCGCCTGATTTGGTGGCTGAATCTCCGAATCTGAATCGAATCAGGGACCAATTTAAAAGTCCGAAACGATTCAAAGCTCTCCGAATCTTCGGAAAAGATTCGGAGAGCTTTGATGATTCAAGCAGTCCCTGGTGGCTGCAGCACAGAGCTGCAGTTGACTCCGAGCTGGTAAGTACTAGGGGCAGGGGAGGGAAGACTGGGGGAGGGGACCATGGGTGCCAGCCCCCCTGAGCCCCCTGCTCCTCCAGCCCCCTCCCGGACCCGTGCCTGCTGCCCCTGCCTGGCTGCCCCCACCCCAGCTTGGTACTTCAAAAAAAAGCCTTGGTGCTCACCGAGTGCTGCTGGGTGGAGGGGTTATCTCCACTGCCCCACACTGCATGGGGGGCTCTGTCACAAGCCCCCTGACCCCTGCCTTGCTCCCCCAGACCCCTCACCAGTGCCCCATCCAGGTCAGCTCTGACCCTTTAAGAAAAAAAAAAGCTGAGAAAAGCCCCAGGACTCACCACTCCTACATCAGCCTGGGTGGGGGGGCTCATGCATAGCCCCCCATGTGCATTAAGCAATGCAGGGTAGTGGGGATCTCCCCCTGCCGGCAGGAAAGGTGAGTCTTGGGGTTTTTTCATTTTTGTTTTCTTCTTAAAGAGCCAGAGCTGGTCCAGGCGGGGCACCCTTGGGGGATTGGGGAAGTAGGGAGGGGGGTCAAGGGGCTCGTGCAGCATGGGGCAGTGAGGGGCAGCGGGGATCGCCCCCCACCCGGCAGCACCCAGTGAGCCGGGGCTTTTTTTTTGACAGGTGCCAGGAGCTGGGGCAGCCATTGCTGAGCGGGGAGAGGGGCCTGACTGATTCAGAGATTCAGCAGCATCTGAATTGCTGAATCAGATTCAGCCGAATCAAATCAGGACAATGATTTGAATCACCAAATCAAATCACTGTCCCCCGAATCAGCCAAATGTAAAGCCGCAGTGAATACTAGCTGTTTCGCACAGGCCTACAAGATACCGCTCGGAAAATATCAATTCTCAATTTTCATTTCTTTTTTCTCTTTTTTGAAATATCTGATTTTAATTTCTCAATCATGTTTGAATGCCTAACAATGCTAACATTGCATGACAGCTTGCAGCACCCTTGAAGGAAACTCTAAGCACCCCAGGGTGCTGTGGCACATTGGTTGAGAATCACTGGGCTAAATAGTTTTTTGCCCTCCTCTATAGCAGTTCCTCTCTGTTGCAGTTATAGAGAGCAGGCATATCTCCTCTGTCTTCACATTGCTAAACTGAACAACCCAAATCTTGAAGTCTCATTTCAGTAGGTAGACTCTCTGTTCTTCTGATCATCTTACTAGTTCTTTTCCATACCTTCTCCAAGTCGAGTCTGTCTTTTTTTCTACCCTGTTACCACTATATCAATCCCAGTAACTTGTGTCTGACTACCACTTATTTTCCAGATGGAATCCAGTTTTGATGCAATGACAGCAAGTGGAGAAGCCCCCACTTTTCTACTAGTTTGCTCTTAAATCACACTTGCTGTTAAAATATATATCTTCAGCTTATACCTCCTTGTTCTAGTTATGTCTTTCTCTCTTCATCCCCTACTAAGATCCCGAATCTAGACAGAGTGGCACTTAAGGAGTAAGCATGTTCAGAGCATGCCAAACAACAAAGAGACAGCATTGAAAATATAAAAGCCACAGCAGTGACCACTTCTTTCAAAAACACAACTGGGGGTAGCGATGCCCACCTTTTATATACTAGTAGTCAACCCCCCCCGACTGAGCATTCAGTAACAGAGGTACCACACATTCACTGCACAGACCTGAAAAAGGCGTAGTTAGTTCCAGCTGTAACTACTTAAAGGGTCCCATCTTCAAGTAGTTCTCAGTGGAATACTCTGACCCCACAGAAATTCATACTTAGACATAAATGTCCATTTTATGCCTCTCAAATGCCAATATGAGAATCCAGATGGGATTTGAACATCTTATTAAGAGACTGCTTTCAAAAATGGGGCTTTCAAAAAATGGGCTTGGAAACCCAGTTTTAAACAATGATAATTACATGAATCCTTCGGTATTGTATTAGAATAACTGTGCAATTCTTTTGTGTCCTTGCTATATTTGCCTTTTTGCCAGAATTTTAGCTATTGCAAAAAACAGGTTCATTTGCAGCTGCAGTTCTGTCCCCTGCTGTTTCACAACAGCATTAAATGAAGTCTTTATGACAGCCTCCTCATGTATGTATTCAGCTGCTTGCTAATCATTCTCTAGCGCTGAAGAAACATGGCAGAAGATGAAAGGTCACTACAGGGTTTTTTTAGGGTTTTTTTAAATGGGTCTCACAAAAAATCTCTAGTAGAAAGGATCTTCTCACCAATCAAGCAAAGTGCAGATCCATACTTTTAGTCACAAACATAAGGAATCTCAAAAGTGGTCTCTGAAATTGTTGGGCCTGACTCCGTCAGAGCTACATTCAAGAGTGATATGAAAGGTGAGGCAAGTCACAATACTTGCACTCATTCATGCTGCTGTACCTTACTGGCCCCCTTCCTGGTTTAAATTAAATCAGAGTCCCCCAACATCCCAGCATGCTTTTCAGCCCTGGGCTAGTCTATGCTGTCTGCTCCAGAGAGCAGGGCTGGTCCCACCTCTCTGCTCTCTAGCCGGAACAGGGTTGAGGATGTGGCCAGATGCTAACCTGACATAGCCCCAAGGGAGCAGGGAGGGGATTTATTTCCCCCTCCCTCTCCTCTCCACCCAGGGACCCCAGCTGAGGTCTGCCTGGCCAGGGCATAGCAGCCCCTGTCAGGGTCCCACGATGCTTGCTGCTCCAGTGGCAGGAGCATGGCCAGACACTGGTCAGCATGGCACTCTAGTGCAAAGGGGGCAGGGAGGTAGGTTTATTTGCCCTTCCCTCTCTCCCTCCCTCCCATTTCCCACTGGCCAGCCCTGGCCACCACCTCTGCTGCTCACCTCCGGCCAGGCGGACCCTGCCTGGGAGGGAAGGGGGAATAAACCTCCTCCTTGCTTCCTTCGCCTTAGGGGGGCATACCAGCTAGTATCTTGCCATGTCCCCACCCCTGCTGCTGAAGTGGCAAGGGGGGTGGGGCAGGGGAACCCTGACAGGGGCTACTGTGCCACAGTCAGGCAGACCCTGGCTGGGGTCCCCCAGTGGCAGCGGGGAGAGAGGGGAAATAAACCCAGTCTATGCTGCCTTTTACTTAAGGGACCATGCCAGGCTAGCATCTGGCCAAAGGAGAAGAAGTGGACATCATATTTCTGGACTTCAAGAAAGCCTTTGACCTGATGTCCCATGATGTCCTCATAGAAAAATTGGTCGAGCTCCAGTCTTGACATTCTTATTGTCTGATGGGTGAGGAACTGGCTCCGTGGATTAACCCAGAGAGCGATAGTCAATGGAACTGAATCCACATGGCGCATGGTGACCAGTGGTGTCCCCCAGGGCTCCATTCTTGGACCTGTACTCTTTGATGCATTTATAAATGATCTGGACTCTGGTATCAGAAGTGGACTGGCTATGTTTGCTGATGACACCAAACTATGGGGAAGTGTGGTCACCCTAGAGAAGGGGCGGGCAATTATTTGGGGCAGAGGACCACTTACCGAGTTTTGGCAAGCTGTCGAGGGCTGCCTGGGTAGCCCCACCCCTTGACAAGTGCCCCATCCCCTGATTGCCATCTTGGGACCAGAAGATCTGCCCTTAAACATTGACCTTTGCCACCAGAAGTCTTCTTGCCCCAGGAAGTATTCCTTTGAGGAAGAGGGTTTGCCATCTTAGGGGGAAAAAAACCAAATTATATACTAAAAATCAAACACTCATAATAATATATTTTAATTAAAATATTTTTGTCCTCATTTGTGTGTGTTTCTGCTGTATATGTAGAAGTGATTGCATAATAGCTCAAAATGTAGTCTTACTCGTGTATATTGTGTGGGGTGTGCAGGGGTGTTGGGGGAGTATGGGTGGGTGAGTGTGGTGTTTGTGGGGAGCTGTGGATGGGTGTGTATGGGGGTTTCTGTGGATGTGTGGATGTGTGGATGTGTGTATGGGTATGGTATTGTGCAGTGAGACCAGTAGATGAGCAGCAAAGTGGAGAAAGCGGCAGTGGGGGTGGTGGGAGTGGAAGTGAGCAGCATGCAGGAGCATGGGCACTGCCCCAGTGTCCCGGGACCCAGAGCCAGGAAGGAGCTGGCAGGGGTCTATGAAGCTAGGCTGGGCTGTCAGCAGGGAGAGAGGGGACCTAGCTGATGACTTGGCAGCAGAGCACCTTGGCCTCCCACTCCTTCCTGCTGCGTGAGGCAGAGCAGCCCTTGTTGCGCCCCTCAAGGCCACCAGTATGGTTACGGCAGCTGTGGGGCTTGGCAGTGGTGGCTGCAGCAGAGGAGGAGGACAAGTTAGGCTCAGCCACTGCCACCTTCTCCTTGTTGCCACACTCACGGCGGTGCTCATGGTAGGGAGGGAGGGGGGAATAAATTCCCTCTCTGCTCCCTTAGTTTTAGGGGGCCATGCTGGGCCAGTGTCTGGCAAGGGGCCAGGGTCTAGCCATGTTCCCTCTACACCTCAAAAGCCTGGCAAGGCCTGCTTCCCCATCCCCCTCCAGGCATACCCTGGCTGGGGTGTCTGCAGGCCAGGGTGGGAGTTTAAACCCCTCCCTAATCGTACACAGGCCTGCCGGGGCCAGACCATACCCCTCCATGCTCTCAGCTCAGCTTCCCTCTGGCCTTCTGGCCACTGCAAAAGAAAGGGAGGGCTCACTGTAGCACCCCCCGGCTTCTGGCCTCAGCCACTGTAGGCAACTGGTTGCATTTCCAGAATCAAAAGTGAATGTCTATTCACTTGCTTCCCAGTTCAATCTAGGCCGAATTTAGGCACCTAGACTCCTTACATAAAGCACTAGGAACTTTTCAGTGCCCGAGGAAGGGATGTGCAAAGCCAATGTGCTAAGCTAGAAAGCACCTGTGCTATCAAACAGGAAATGCTGAGGAGAAGGCTGGGTATTAAAAACCATCTCTCTCATTGATTTAGTTACCTGTTGAGATTCACTGAGCTAGTTCCATCTCAGCCAAAAGCAGTACTGGTCCTACTACTGCCACCCACACCTACTTTCATCCAAAGAGCGGAAGGGTGAAGTGCTCAGGTGGGATGTGGGAGACCAGAGTTCAGTTACCTTCTCTGGCTGAGGGGATAAGAACCTTTATCTTCCATCTTCCAGGTGAATGTTCAGGTGTTTTCCCCTCACTCTTTCCTGTTTAAGCCAATTCTACGTTCTCAGGGCCAGCAAAATAGAATGAGCCTGACATTATAGTCTAGTAGTTATGGCACCCACGGAAAGAAGAACAAAGTCTACATTCCAGTTCTTGATACTATCTCCTGCCTGAGGCCTAACCCCTGCCCTACAGTCTGGCTCATTTCTGATCTTGTTGTAAGTGAAACACCTCTTTTATGAGTGCAATCAGAAGATAAATAGCACTATTCATGTGTCCCTGGGAGTGGAAAACTGTCACTTATTTGAACGCACAAAGAACAGGTGCAGAAAGTGGAGGGCTGCTTAAGATAATGTTTAACATTCAACATCCCTGAACCTCAGTAGTCTGTGTAACCCACATTAACACCAAGATGCACAGTCTCTCTTTCTATTGACTAGATTCATATTTAAAAGGGACAAGGCATTCAGTTCAAGAAATAAATGCCCATGCTTTTGGATGTAGGGGTTCCACAGTTCAGTCCCGGCTGTCTGTGATCCATGAGTACCAATCTTTGCACAACACTTTGAGATTCTCAGATGAAACTTTCCATCAAAATGATTTCTAGTGTATTAGAATCTACATTTAGGACATGCCTATTCCTCAATGTCAAAAATATTCTGTAAACAAAATGAAGGAATCCTTTACCCTTAACACCAAATACTTTGATTACAATTACCCTATCCTGGTTAGCTACACCCCACACACGTCAGCTTAAGTATGTGAGTAGCCCCACTGAAGTCCACAGGCCATTGAATTCTGTAGGACTACCTGCATGTTTAAAGTAATACATGCCCTACTGGTGACAAGCGATTAAACCCGGGTTGTATCTACAATGTATAAATAAAGCAGTAATTCCACTAAACTAAATCAGGGCACCAAAAAAATCTTGTTTTTCAGTTACTACAAAAATTATGCATCTCCCCAGTGAGATAAATTCTGATCCTCACTTGGCTTTAAACAAATATTTATGACTTTATATTAGAGTTTACAATAAATGAGTTTTCTAAGAAAAGTATCCAGGGGTGATAGAATCTAAATCTATAGGTTTGTTTGGGCATTGCATTATGTGTTAGCTATAGAAGTTACTATGCTAAATAATCCTTCTCGTTGCATTGTTTGGGTTATTTTGAAGCTATAATATTAAAGTGAATTTCCTTGTTTTAAATTGGGTCGTCAAACGTTTCCTTGCCCTAGTATAACGTTTTGTATATGATGAATATTAGTATGTTAGGAGTATCAGGGACATGAGCGATTAAGCAATGACCATAAAATAGTCAAGTTTAGAGCAAAAACCTAATCAGCCTGCAGACTTGAGGTCATCTAATATATCTAGGGAAACATGCTATTCCCTCTCTTGCAACTGCAACGTGAAGATAATGCTTTCTAAAAGAATCCTATCATGGCCACCCTGGCCACTCAATCTAGTGACTGAATTTTATACTTATTCTGGATTTTTGTCTCAAACTCTTTGAACAAAATTATGACTCTTGAAAACTAGATGAAGACCAGGAATGGGGAACCACCTTCCTTCAGTGCAGCACCAGAAGATACTAGACGTGCATAATGGACACATGGTGGAGTTAGACGTACAAAGGCACTTGATTACCTATTGAAAATCATATACAGTACAACCTTTATCTCTGCCTATAGCAATGTTGCGGGTACGTAGGGATCATAACTCAGCCTTATCAGGTTTACAGTTGATGAAAAAGGCTAGGAACAGACATTCAAAAAGCCCAAGGTGGAACTGATCTAAGTTAAGCAGTTTTCTGCAAGTGGCACAATTCAGATCAGTAGTGAACACAACACACATTCGCCCTTTGGTTGGGGGTGCAAATCTTAGACTGGTTGAACAATGGTGGAACCCAGGTATGTGTGCCAAACTTCTGTTCTGTGTGGGTATAAGCCAGTTTCTGATCACTTATACCTCTAAAGTGTAATGCCTGTAACAGGCCATCATTTCAACAGCCTGGACCTTAGTGAGTAATTATGGGGCTGGCAGGCAATGTTTAGTAGGACCCACATCCGACCAGGAGCTATGTCTGTTCAGCATGTGAGCTCAGTGGGGGGAGAAGAAGAAAGCAAGGTTTAGAAGTTAATCCACACAATTAGAGGCATAACGTAGGTCCGATAGACATCAGCACTGTGGTGCTATTTCTATATTCCTAATAAATATGATTATATTTAATAGAGAACAAGACAAATTAAAACCCGGGGGATGATAAGGGTATGTATCACCTCTCAGTTTTCTATCATACACAACAAATGTCACAATTTTAACAGGAGTTAGCCTTTTCTGTCATGTATAAAAAGTAAACTTAAGCAGGCAATATATAGGACCTTAACTGTAGGTAGAGCTGTGCAGGAAATGGTTCTCCCATTGCCAGAAAATTTGAGATATTGGAAATTCTCTTCCAAAAATTGACATGGGAATCCAGATCTCAGCATTTGTCATCAACCAGAGTTCACAATATTTTGGGTTCGGTTCAATTGAATGCCTCTCTCCCTCCCACTTTAAATTTTAAAAGGAAAATAGTTTGACGCCAAACATAGAATTTTTTTTACTATAAAAACTTGTAAATAAATGGAATATCTTAAAACATTGAAATATTTCCCAGATATTTTGGAGAAGTTAATAAAACCTGAATTTTCTTCCCAGTCACAGTTTAGGTTTGCCTATCCAGCATTTTCCAAAAACCACTCTTCCCCTACCACCCCCCCCCCCACCACACACACATTTAATCACAAAAAAAAATCCTAAACAGCATTACTTAACAATGACAACAGAGAAAGCATGGGTGTAGCAGGGCTGGTTCTGGTCTTATTTCCATTCGGTCAATTGGAAATAACTGCAGCCAGGCCAAAAGAGCTGTATCAGTACATGCGATAGAATACAGTAAAATACAAAGCGCAAAAGAAGCGTAAGAGAAGGTTAGGAAAACTCTTGTTAACTAGGCTTTGTCTTTCCCTTCCTCCTTCCTTACTCGCTCTCTCTCTCTGCCGCACTTCAGCAGTGAGCAACAGTTAAAAACATCTGTCTTTTCATCACCCAGTCAGGCACGTCCACTAACACAGTTATTCCAAGGTCATTTTTCTCATCAAGCACTTAAAATACCGTGGTTCCTGTATCTGATGAAAAGCTACTTGGAGAAGTGAAGGGGGTGAAAATTAAGATCACTACACTACATTTCCTATGGAAAGCCTGGGAAAGTGAATTAGAAGGGACTGTGAATTTACAAGTATGCTCCTTTCAAACAAAATAAAGCCATGCAGCAGCCATCATCCTGCGTTCTCCTTTTCAAGCTTCACAACTGCCACTAAAACTTAAGGATCAAAAGCAATTGTATTATCTTCCTGTGAGAGAAAAGTAAAAGCAGTTTGGCCTTTGATGTTTCATTGCCTCGTGCTGTTTTTTTTCTGACTGTCCTTGGATATAATCCTGTAATGTGCTGGGGGTGTCCCAACATGCTCACAGCATTTCACAGTTGGGCCCATTCTCACTTCCATTTCCCAGGAACAGAGCATAGACGTCACTGCATTTTTTTTTATTATTATCTTATGACAAAATTAACACAAAAAAAAAGAAAGAAAGAAAGAAAAGAAAAAAGATTTACAAACGGTTGTTTCACTGAGGACTAACTCCACAAACGGGTTTGAGGCTTAGCTGTCCTTGGAGCCAGAGAAGGAATGAGTCCCCATAGTTTTATCGTTAGAGCTCTCGCCCAGGACACCTAAAGGTTTCTACTCTCGCTCCAGCTAACATCCAAAGTGTTTTCATACAAAGCAAAACTTTTGTAGGAAAGAAGAGTAAATGGCTACAGGACTCTATGGGGACAGAACGTACTTCTTGGAGGGCCACAGTCAGAAAGCAAGGCTCAGTTCCCTCCTCCAAATCTGACAGTTTCCCGCTGTTTACCTTAAATCTTCAGATCCTACAGGCTTGCAAGTATGGAAATCGCTCTGCTTCCATAAACAAAGAAACAAAATCAGTTCTCTGAAGCTTTCAAAACATTCAAAATGATTTTGAAGCCAATCTCACGATACTTTGGGGCCTAGCAGTATTGAATTTGTGAGGGACGCAGAAAAATAAAATCCATCTTATACAAAAAGATCGTTGAGTTGTTGGGATTATTTGTTTTGCTCATAAATAAGCATGATCCAAAAAGCCATTTGCATGGAGGTTTGTAGCAAACAAGACAGATAAGAGACTAAGAGTGAGCTGCAATTGGTCTTTAATCCACAGACTGTTTTTCCCATTAATACTCACCAGTCTTTGCTGAGCAATGTCTACCTTTGCTGCAAAATCCCCAGTTTGCCCCAGAGCATGACCCATCTATATTTGGCCTCGTGGTTTAGAGCTGCTGTTCCTAACGTCTGAAGCTGCTGAACTTTTTGCACCATTGTAGAAGAGGAGGGGCGGGATGGGATAAGACTGAATTAGGAGCACAGTGGCCTACACAGAGCAGGGGTGAGCAAAATGCAGCCCGTGTGCCAGATGCGGCCTGCCAAGCCATTCTATCCGCCCTGCAGGGGCCCTAAAAATTTTAGAAAATTAATATTAATCTGCCCGGGGCTGCCTGTCATGCAGCCCTCAATGGCTCGCCAAAAAACTCAGTAAGTGGCCCTCTGCCCAAAATAATTGCCCACCCCTGACATTGAGGAACAATCAAATTCCTGCAGAAACAAAATTCCAGATCTCATATATGGTGGCAAGTTAAAGGTTCAGCTGAATCTGAAAAAACGTTAATTCAAAGGACTTCCTTCCTTCTTTCCTCCTTCTCTCCCTATTTTCACTCTTTCAGTCAGCCATATGCAGGGGGTATTGCTGAATATACATGATTTTGGCTGAGTTGCAGGAAAGTTTGTAATGGTTGAGAAAGAAAATAGCTGTGAACAGAAGGGCTTTCTCAGGTACCTGCTCACCATGACAGTGGAGCATATTGGATCTTAATGAAAAAGGAGAAAACTCTTTATAGATACCTCCAGAACCCAAATTAACAAGGTTTCAGGTCACTTGTTCCCCTTCTACAGTCATCCTCCAAGAAGTCAAAGCAGAGCCATGCATTTTAAAACTGCATTGTCTCTAAATTGCTTTCCTGAATGACGGATACTGGCATTAAGGGAACCAACTGCAGTCAGTGGAAGATCTCCATTGGTCTGGGAAAAGAACAGTACAGAGGGCTTAATTTGGCAATCCTGGGGAACAGGTTAAAATATCTGAACTGGTTGTGGACTGCCCAACTGCTTGAATCCTGGAAATTCAGAGCTATAATAGCCAATATCTAGTTAACCGAGCCTTTTTCTATGTGCCAACTCACACAGGCAGGAAAAGTTACTGGCTGATCTAAATAAAATATATGATCACTGTTTGTGGCTAATAAAACACTGAAAGTGCAAACATCATTGATACATGGCTGCACTAAATTGCCAATGCATGCCGCAGTAACGGCCAAACAACCACTAATAAATGTAAACCATTAACACTAGCTCTTCAATAAATAAAACAACAAATCTCACTGGGGCAGGCTGCAAGGCACTGTAGTGCAGATCAACAACTGCTCCTCACCAGTTATGGATGGAAAATGATAGCACAGGGAAAAAAGAATTAAACTTATGAATATCACAGGATTTTTTTAAACAGCCTACTTTACTGTTTTTTACTAATATTAATAAAATGTTTTGGCCTCACCATGCGCTGTGACTGACGTTCCTGGTGCTTTTAGGCCTTCAGTCTGATTGCTACTAACACCACAGGCGTGTAACACACCTTAAAATGGGCATAGATGGCATTTACCTGCACTCTACTGATAATAATGCAGCTTTTTTTATCAGTAGGACTCCAAGTAGCATTATTCTCATAAGGGATAGGGCAAAAGGAAAGGAAATGACTTGTCCAAACTCATCCAAGAGACCAGTGGCAGAGCTATGAATAGCACTCGGGTTTTCTTATTCTTGGGCCAAGACTGTATCTATCATATCTTTTGGATCCCTTTCTACTCCCAGACCTGCACAAAGAGGCCTGAAGATTTGATCCTACTGTCACTGAAGCCAGTGGCAAATCTTCCAGGACTTTAATGATGCAGAATCAAGGCCTTCAGTGGTGCAGTGTCTGATTCTTTACTGACACAACTTTAAGCAGTCCATCCTTCCTTTCTTGTGTGGACGAGGCCTTAGCATGTTCAGCTCCCCTGCAATAAAGGGAGCTGACTTGCTAAAAGGGGAAAGCGAGATGGGGAAATTACAGTCAAATAATACTTAAAAAAAAAAAACTGGGCTCCGTTCTCACACTGAGCCCAGCAGTGAGTTTAATTAAATACTACAGATATTTACTTACTGAAAAAATCCTGTTTCATTAACATAAACAGATAAGAGAGCACCAGTGCATGACAACCCACAGGGCACTGGGGAATATCTGTTCTGAATTTTTTACATCAATCAAGTGATTCATATACATGTTATTTGCAACTGATGGCTTGTTGAATAGAGTCTAGTGGTTTTTACACCAGGGTACACCACTAAAAACCTCTCATTAATAGATAATCAGCTTCTACTGATCAACTCCTCGGCAGGGTTCCAAAGCATCTGTTTCCCCTGGTTTGTGATTTAGTTCTGTTAAGAGTGATGAAAACAGATTTGTGTTATTTCTTTACTCATTAACCTTATTATACAATTTCACCCTCAGCAATGCACTATTTTTTTTTTAAAGTGATAACATTTTTTTACATGTTCCAAGTGAAAAATGTGTCAGTCCTGTAAGTTATTCATGACTTGCCCATTGTTTCATTATTTTTCTGCTAGTAATACAATAGCTAAAGCAGTTCTAAATAAATACTTTTCTTACAGAAAAAAAGTGTCAGGAAAAAATACTTTTTCGGTTAAATCGAACAGTTTGTCACTAGGCATTTTTAGACTTGAAGGGGTTTTTCTTTTTTTTGTTTTTTTTGCTACTAGTGCTACACAATAAGATAAATGGGTAATTAGCAGGAGAAAAATTACTTACAGGAATAACATTTTTTACTTAAGGCATGTAAAACATTTATCACTTGCTTTTCAGAGTGATGGTTTGAAAGTTGCTGTAAGCTTTTTTCCCCCATCGCCTAGTAATATATTTCAAAATGCAGCAATTTTTTAAAGGTGTTAGCTATGTATATATCCATATGGCAGTTTCCAACTGTGTTATAAGTTACTGTGCCTAAAGTTATTTATGTTCAGACTACTCTGGTTGCATCTATATTTTGTTTATATATTTCAATTTAGAGGTGGAGTAGCCCAGGGCAAATCATGCCTGTATCAGTTTTAGCAGTGCTGCCTTCTGAGGTCTTATTTGCAGGCCCTATTAAATCTGACACAGGGTGGTGGAGGGTGGGGAGGGTTGCGGGGAGCAAGAGAATGAATAAATAGAGAGAACTTTGAGAAAAGCACCACCAGAGGTACTGGTTGGCTGTGCTTCTGATTCCATCCTTTCAAAATCTAGTATATTAGAGCTGACATCAAAATTATAGCCCCAAATGTATTCCAGGCAAGTGTCTAAAAAGCCCATCTGTATCCTCACTCCTGCTCTTTTCCCACATCACTTGAGCCCGGTGGTTTAGTCAGCACCCACAGTGGTTAGGTTAGCCAGATGCTAGTATTTGCCTAGGGGGATAACAGCCTGGGCCCTGCGAGGTGGGTGCAGTCAGAGGGAGTGCTGATTCTACAGATTTTTGTACCTGGCAAAGTGCATTTGTTACCCACTGGATGGTGTTACAGGTTCTCCTCTACACCTCAATCCCCAGAGCTTGTGCATCTACTGCGAGCCCAGGCAAAGAACCTTTCTTTTTCAGCACAGACTGTGATAGCTCATGCTTTAGCTCTTACATGCCCTGGTTCAAATTCCCAGTATATTAGCTGAGACAGGACTTGTCAGCCAGAAGTTGAAAAAAGCAATCACTTTTATGCTTGCTTTTTGATTATCTGTTTCAAAGTACTTTTCTTCACTTTAAAAAAAAGTCTCTTGACTTAGGCCGTGTATAGACATTCAATTTCTGCTGCTCTCCTAGGAGAAACCACAGCAGTACAGATGTTCAGAAGGAACAGAATTGGACTTCATGAAAGCTTATGCTCTATATACATCCTATTTACTTAGTCTATAAGGTGCATATCTACCCAGACTTCTGCAGGATTTTTCTCCCAGAGCAAAAAAAGGCCACTCTGGGAGAAAAATAGCCTGGGTATAACTAGGGTTATATCATTCCCAGGAAAACTGCTGAGAGAGTGAATGTCTGTACACATTCTCTTCTGAGAGAAGCCACAGTACACCTAGGGTGCTTTGCCCCCACCCAAGGAGACAGTGGATCCATCTATATGTGCCCCTATGGCGCCATTGTTACTGTGCCATTATTTAGTACTTCCAAAAGCAAGGGAGTGTGCTGCTATGGTGACATAGCAGTGTCATTATGGTTTCTGCCCACCAAAACTACATTGCCGTAGGGTGTTGCTACAATGACATAGCATCACATGTAGATGCACCCAGTATGTCACTCATTGGACTCTACTGCTCCAGTTGATCAGGAAGAAGAACATGTCTCCCTAACAATCCACACACTGTGTTACAGTAAGACACAGGTGGAGCCCAAGCAGTCTCGGTCAGCAAATCAAGGCTGCCCTGCATTACACAAATTGCCAATTGCTCAAATCATGAGTGAAACTTTATAAAGGGAGATAAGGCAAAGTGCCGTGTTTATTGATTACATGAGTTAGACATAGAGGTTTGGGCACACCATTCATGCAAACACACATAAATTATCATCCACATCATTACACACAGGCATCATTACATACACAAAACAACCATTTCATCCACACATACACCAGATATAGTTACCAACGACAATTGCTCAATATCAGCCCAGGGTGGCCAACCTGGGCTTATTGAGTAGATGATGATGATTTGAAGATTGCAGATTTAAAATAACAGCTGGAGTGGGGTAAACAGATGCATCTGTGCTCCGATGAAACAGCAGTAGAAAAAAAGACTCACCCAACTTGGTATTTTCAAAGTGTTCTTTTATAGGGATTGGCATCCTTTGTTTCAATGCTCTGGGGTTTTTCCATGCCCAGATTCTGTTTTGCAGTTGTTCTTCTTTTGTCTTCAGCTTATTTTAGCCTTGGAGTGTTCTTGTTGCCCGTCTGGCAGGATTTCTTCTTCTGTTATCTCCTTTGTGCCCTCTAGCTTCAAAGGGATTCTTCAGCTGTTTGCTAGTTAGTTACTGGCTGGTAACCTACATTTGGCACCTTGTTGCTTACATAAACAGTTAAATCTTTTTTTCACATCTCTATGCCATTCTCTCAGTATTCACCATTTTACACACACTCATACATAAGAGCTATGCAGAGTTTATTCACTTATGTCAAGCAGAAGGATACAAAATGGAGTTTTCAAGTTGCTTACAGGACAAGACTAACATGGTTATATTTTACTATTATTACACTGTATGTTAACGTCAGCTACGTTAGTTCAGTTCATGATACACCTGTGCACTGCTGCCATCTGTCTCTAGGCAGACTGAGGGAGGCTCCAGAGCACACTGAGATGCGTGTGCAGGGGCTTCTGACTGCACAGCATAAGCAATGCAAGCTCTCTGTTCTCAGCATGCAAATTTCTGCTCTGGCACCTCTGGGTAAGTTTTTCTACCTGATAAACCTGAGAGAATTCTGCCAGATCCTTTGGACATGTGTACAGAGCCTTAGTCATTCCTACTCCAGTTGTTATGAGGGCAACCTAGGACCAACATTTTTCCAAAGTAGTCTTATATGAGGCACCCCTGAATCCATGTTTTAAACATCAACCTGATTTTCAAACATACTGGCCACTGACCTCAGTAGAAGCTGCTTAGTGCTCAACTTGCTTGAAAACCCAGTCTCCCATTCAAGTACCTGTATACAAATGTAGGATCCTGACTTTGATCTTAATCATGATTGTGGTCCAGGCAAGAGCCAGTATGCCACTGAACTGCCTCAGAAGCAGAATAGGAATCAGACCATAACTGAGCGTTACCATTTGCTAGCCATGACTCCATCTACCCTGAAGGGAAAAGAACCCACATTAGCTGTACACTTGATGCAGCCTATAGCCCCTGGGCTGTAATGCAACTCAGCCTGGGTTCTGCCCTTTTTCCACTCCATTCTGCCCATGAGGGGCTCAGGAATTGTAACATTTCTATGGAAATTACATTCTTTCAGCAACACTACAATGGAGGGGAGTGGGTCACATGGAGCACAATACTGTTGCTTCTCACTCCCCCTGCGCAGCTAAGGAAAGCCAAGACCCTAGCCTTTTTACTTATAAGCAACTATTTCTATTATGAGGTTTCTCTAACCTTCTTCTTATTTCAATCTTTAGGGGCCCAGTTTTTGATATCTTGATGTATGTTCACAAAAACTGCATTGCCCTAGGCCTGTGATATTGTAGCAGATGTGCATCAAGGGACTAGAAAACAGCTGTACTTTAATAAATAAAACCATCTAAGAGGTACAGTTAAATAGAAGAAACAAGTGTACAACACTAAGACTTGGGAGCAGATTCAATAGAAAGAAGTGGGCCATAACTTCACCCTGCAAAGATAGATGAGTGTTCTGTAATACTCCAGTGGTACAGGCCTGGTTTGAGCTATGTAGCTCCTATATTATTGCTTTTAGTTTCCAGAGCCTGAGACAAGGTACTCCTAAGCTCTGGCAGTGCCTGGTTGCCACAACAGCTCTGCTGTGCTATACGGAGCCAGGTGTTAATTAGAGGAGTCCAGAGAATCATAGCCATTTTACAGCCACCCCTGAGCTTTGCTGAGCACAAATCACACACAGTTCAGAATTGGGGTCAATGCATTTGCCTTTACTGCTATAGAAACCAGCCCAGGTTACTAGGAGCTCTTAAATTCTAGCTTCTGTGGCTGTATTAAAGTAGCCTCTGCACTGTATCTTCTTTTTCATTGGATGTCCCCCCTGGGATTCATATTAAAACACTGGGGATGAAAATGCACTTCCTCTGAGACATATCAACAGGTGATGTCAAAATACTTGGTGTTTAATATTCTATACTATAAATCTGAAGCCAGAGGGTTAAAATATCCTCCCCTCCAGATGAATCAATTTTAGGTATGGAGCGATCTTCAAAACCCCCTCTAGTGGCTAAATCCATCATCTCACATTACTAATCTGGATTCTACAAAGATGCATCATCCGCTTGAGACATATCTACTGCTAAGTGAATTAATTCACTGTATTTTGCAAAAGCATCCTTTCCTGAGCTAGAAACTGTAGCTTTTCATAAATGCATGTACCTACTTATCAGCAAGAAAAATAACCTGCATCAGCATAAACAGATGCTTTGTATGGAAAGCGCATTTGTAACAACTGTCCATTTTCTTATCTCCGTGGAAAAGGACAGGGCAGTGTGTTTCTGATATCATGAACTCCTCTTTGATCAAAGCTAGGGATTATGTTACACGATTTTGGTTGAGGAAACTGCAGTGTTTTCAAACAGGCACTAAACTCTATACATCCTATAGATATATACTTTTGTTCAGTAACAATGAGAAAAGCCAAATATGTGAATCTCATTTCTCACTCCATTATGCTGGTGAAAGTTTGTTTCCATATAGGTTTTATGCACTCAGAAACATAGGCATAGAGGACAGGGACGTGGATGAGTCTTGTAGTCTATCTGGTCCAGTATTCTGTCTCAAACAGTGGCCAGCATCATCAGTAAAATTTTAAAAGGACCTAAGTGGCCTTGGAGCCTATGGTCTGCATCCAGTAAAGAAATTAGATGCCTAAGCAGGACCTAGGTGGAACTGAGGTTCCCAGATCTAAATGTGGAATCCAAAAAGCTCCTACTTGGGTGTTGCCTCTCCATGGAAACTTTGCTGCTTGACTTGGAAATTCTTCATGCAACTAGTGTTTTGCTTCTGCTCAGGTCCAAACTGGCCCCATCTCAGCACTTTGGCAGTTCTCTTCTAACCTCATCCCAGCTGGTATCAAGGAAGAAGGCATTCTTCCACCTAAGTTCTATGACAGGCTCATTCTGGAAACACAGCTCCCTCCGAGCACAGCCAGGATCAGGATGCTCACAAAAAGCTTTTTACACTGCTTTTTTCCTGAAACACAGGTGGTAGACATGCTGCCAGCACCCACCTTGTAACAGCTTAGAATATGTACCCAGGAAGTGGGAGGCCCAGGTTCAGGGTGCACCTCAGACCAAAGGGGTTCAAACATACATTTCCCAACAAATGCCTCCTAACTAGGCCAGGCAGGAGAGTTGCTCCACTCCTTCTGAAAATCTGAAACCGCAGAGAAAGGAATGTTTCTGAAAATAGGGTTTGGAGCATATCTACATGGTAAAAGACAGTATCAAGCACATGGGCGACTGATGCCTCTTGAATCTGGGGGGACACCTGCAGAAGCCGGTAGCAGGGACAGCCCTGTCGGGGGGCATGTGCCCCCCCCCTGCGTCCCACCTACCAGTTGCCTATGGTTACACAGATACCTAAGCTGGCTTTGCAGGCAGTATCCATACACACACACACACAGCGTTAATATTAGGATTAGAAAGAAAAAAGTAGTTCTATAATTTCTGTGTCCAATAGACTAATTACAAGTAATATGCAAACAATTAAAAAATATCTAAGAAGACTACAGCAAGACACTGAAAAACATGGCATAGGGCAGCACAATGTTGTGGTAATGTTCCAATAGTGTCAGCATTAATTAGCATTCAGGCAGTCCATATCTCTGGAGAATCGACTCGACACCCTTCCTTATTAGGCTTTTCCTAAAGAAAATACTGAATCCCCAAATCAATAAGAATATTTGATTGAGCTATAAATATAGAAAATGGAACAATCCACTTCAAAGAGTGCTGTCACAGCATAAGTAACAGATTTCAAGAGCCATCTTAGCTCCAGCCCGACTTCCCAATATGGCTAAATGGTCTGTTTCTTCTGCTCCAGTTGAAGGATGTGTTGTCTGTATTTCAGATGGATACACTATTAACAGCAATAGGTTGTGTCATCTATTTCCATTTTTCAGTCATCGACAACTGTGTTTCCCTTGTGTTAAATGCCTTGAAGAAGTAGACAGTACATTTTTTCCTTTTATATTATTGTTGCTGCCGTTACATATCCATTATTTACTGCTTTAATTTTGAAACCATGGCCTTTTTGGCAACCCTAATTTAAATCATTAATACATACAGGGCATGTCTACACATGTACATTTACTGTGTGGTAACTGAAATTACTGTGCAGTATGGGCATGTATCTACAAGTGCATGGCCGTTCTTTGCAGTAAATATGGTGACTTATGCTGACGCGAGCATAAATCTGGTACCTGCATCATACAGGTATCAAATTTATGCCTGATTAATTACTGTGCAGTAACACATGTGTAGATGCCTTACTGAGCAGCAACACTGTGTGTGTAGATTGACTTGAGACTAACTTAAGTCCCAAGTCACTCCACACACAGCATTAATGTGCTTTAATGCATGCACATGTAGACACCGGTTTATTCCCACTTACTGCACAGTAATTTACTGTGAAGTAAATTTAAGCTTGCATAAATGCATGTGTAGACACGCCCAGAGAGTTTGAAACACAATAACAGAGAAAACCAACAGGTGACTACAGAAACAGTATTGGTGCTGCTGCCCACACTACCTCCCCTTCCGCTCCCCAATTTTTCTGGGAGCACTAGGTGTGCTTCTGGGATGGCAAATAAAGCTATCCCCCTCTGCCTTTGTAATTCCCGATGATAGTCATGAAGCCGGATTTATAGCCCTGAACCTGGGTCATGCAGAGTAAGCATCTTTGCATGTGAGTGAATCAAGACCTAAAGGTTTGTAAGCCCTGAACAGAAGGGGCTCCATTTTTGGGGTCTGTGTGTCAAGGTACTCCTGAAATGCCAACAGTTGCTAATATAAAGGCCATATCATTGCCCCTTCTACAAGTAATTTGCTTCATCACATTCACTGCTTTTCTCTCTTTTTTTTCTAGTGACCTCCTTAGGGCTCCACACAAGTACAACAGTCCAACCACCTGCTACTAAGGACAGGATGGATGCATTAAACTGTAAGTTCACTGCAGCTCAGGGCTTATGTTTTTCATTATTTGGTTATGAAGCCCATACATGGGTTGGGCATCAAGACCCAAATCCTCAAAGGTATCATTGATCAAAAATGTATTGGTTTTAAGGGAAGTGACTAAATACTGCTGAGGATCTGAGTCTTTAAATTAATCACTCTTAGAGGATGCAGAACTGCTTCTGTGAGGGCGCACACTGGGTGGGGCAGGCCTGGGCTGCTTGGTCCTGCCAGCTCCCCCTGGGTCCTACTGCCCCTGGCTCCTGGCAGCCAGGAGCAAATAACTATTAATTTACTAAATTTTTCAGAGGCCCCACGGGCCAGATAGAATGGCCTGGTGGGCTGAATCCAGCCTGCAGGCCATATTTTGCCTGCCCCTGCTGTAGGGCGATGTGTAGACATGCCCTGAGAGGTGGAGGACTCCAACAACTTGTAGGATCAAACTCACATTAGCTAACTACTGAATACTCCTCTCCTGCTGGTTCTGCATCAGATTAACCCTGTATTCTGAATTCACACCACCATAGCAAAGTTGAACCAGTTCTCAAGATTCCAGTTTAACTTCTACTCAACCACCAATTTCAAATGATCATGTACAAATTGTGCCCTCCTTGTTTGTGTGGGTTGGTAATTAAGCAAAACAACAAAACCTGCCCATCCATGCTCTGGTGTGTGTGTCAAGGCAAAGAATCAATCACCATTGTTTGGCTGCTCAGCATGGTTTATTTAAAATAGGTTTAGTTTTTCCTTTCGCAATTGCTATAAAATTAAACAAGAGGGCTGGGATTACTTCAAAGTGACATCTATATAAAAAGAATGGAATTAAAACCTGACTTCTTGCAAAACCATTGTGCTGGCTGCCAAGCAGTGGAGACCCTCCACAGAAGCTTAAAATATGGAAGAGTGTTCCCTGCAGACACTTTTTTAGAACAGCCACTACAAAATGTTGACCCTTATTTATCAGATTGGTACAGAGTCCCTCTGGTGCATTCCTTTGAGTGCTAGATAATGATGTACCATTGGTCAAGAGCAGTTAGCTAATATTTGGAGTCTTGACAATACTTCCATTAGGAGGAGAAATGGATGTACGAGCCAGGTATTGCTTTGGTGGTTGTTTACAAAGCAGCTATACCAAGGCCTGAATATGCCCTGAGCATACTAGAAACAAACAAATTCCACAGTCACTATTTCCAAGCCTGGTTTTCCAGCATGTACGATGCCCCAAGGAGCTCTGTCTTTTTTTTTTTCTTCTCAGTGACTTGTTATGACTGCTTCTGTAGCTTTCTCTTCTCTCTCTCCTGTTGGCAAATTATTGCAAAATCTGCTGGTTCCTGCTTCTGTAACCAATCCCATGAAAAACCTTCTGATGCTCCCTGAGTTGGCTGGGGCTTGGACCTTGATGTGTGGTCCAGTGGCTTATATGGTAGCTTCTATTGTTTCAGGGTGCCCTTAAATTAGAAAAGTTCACTGTTCCTTCCACTCAGCCTGAAAGAAGGAGATTTAGCTTATTCACCAGCTTTAAATGTGTCTGTGAATGACATATAGCCCACTTGATGCTAGCCACTAACACCTTCCAGTACCACAATATTGTTCAAGTCTGAACCCTAGAATAATTGTGTCATTGTGACATTGTGTCAGTTGCAGCAGCTGTCACAGGCCAGCTGGGCACTGTGAGTGTATCAGTTTTATCACAGGCCAACTGGGATGTTTGATTCAGTTTCCGATCGAGGAGGCAAATTTGAGAGTGAAGTGAAGGCAAATTTATTATAGCTTACACGCACACAGCAGTTAACAGAAAGATAAATGCAATAAGCAGATAACGCAGTATTAAAGAGCTAAGAGTAAATGACAGATAATAACAACAGATAGATCAATTCTGTTGCAGACTAACTGGGGACTTAGAGGGTATGAGCCACTGGGCTGTTCAAAACAAGAGAAAGACAGACATGGGTTGGCAACTTATCGATAGTCCCTCAATGCCAGGTACACATCAAGTGATTCCAGCGAAGTCAGACATCCCCGATCAATGCTGCCAGAGAGTTACCGGGGAAGGTCCCTTGATCAGGATCTGATCCTCACTCATACCGGGAGTCTGGGGTCCGGGCATGGAACAAAAAAGACCGTTCTGTTCCCTCCTTCCTGCTGGTTACCTGATGCACGTGCTTTTTATACCTAAATTTATGTTAATCTGTTGGCCTCAGAACCACTCACAATGTTACCCTATAACTGTTACCCTATGGGATTGAAAGGTGTTAAAAATTATCAAAAAAAGTTACTACCCAAACTCGGGTTTATCCAATGAGCAAATTATGATACAGCACCTTTAGGTTTGAAATTGACATTTCCCTGCCTATGCCCCAACCCCTTTTAGGTTTCATTTGAATATGATTTCTTGGGATGTTTTTTCCTGGAATGTGTTGGGTGTGCCAGGCAGTTGGATCCAGTTTTTTATCGTTAAAGCTGAACCCCTGTGAGCTGAATCTCACAGCTACAGCTTTGCCTGTGGGACCCATGAACAGTTCCATGAACAGTTAATTTATCATTTTGGTTAAACTTATGACAGACAAGTTACTTTTGCAGTTTAAAAACTTACAAGCTTTATATTAACTAATATTACCTGTTTAGGCAAAATACCAAATGCCTCTAAGAAGCACATACTTATTGTTTATTAATCCCTCTGGTTCTGGCTGTTACACAGCCCATCACCAACCCACACTCCAGAATTTGCAATGGCACTACCATTAATTGCACATTCACACATCAAGGTGACAGAAGTGATGCCAAGAGGTACAAGTAAGGACATGCCTGTGTGACCCAATGAAGCTGGCACTCCTGTGGGAGGGGAGATTTGTGAATTCTATTCTCTGCTGCCAAGACTGTTCAATTCATTTAAAATCAGGCATTGCTAAAAACTAGAAATAACCCTGAGAGCAAGGACCAATATCCAGGACTTCCCTGCAAAGCTTGAGAGAGTCCAGAGGAGAGCCACGTGCATGATCAGAGGTCAGGAAAACAAACCTTATGATAAGAGGCTGAGAGCCATGGGACTCTTCAGCCTAGAAAAGCGCAGGCTCAGGGGTGATCTGGTGGCTGCCTATAAGTTTATGAGGGGTGCTCACCAGGATCTGGGGGAGCATCTTTTCACCAAAGCACCCCAAGCGATGACAGGACTGAATGGTCACAAACTCCTCCATGACCATTTCAGGCTGGACATAAGGAAGAACTTCTTTATTGTCCGAGCCCCGAGGGTCTGGAATAGACTGCCACTGGAGGTGGTTCAGGCACCTGCTTCGAATGCCTTCAAGAGACATTTGGATGTTTATCTTGCTGGGATCCTATGACCCCAGCTGACTTCCTGTCCCTGGGGCAGGGGGCTGGACTCGATGATCTTCCGAGGTCCCTTCCAGCATGAATGTCTATGAATCTATGAAATCTATGCAACTCACAGAGGATGCCTTCGTGACCAAGCGACACAGCCAGTCACCTTCTCACTTGTTCTCTAACAGAATGAAACTTGTCCTCTTTACTGCTTCATGGCTCAGCTGAGCCTAGCTCATAGCTTGGTGGTTGGGTCGCACTCTCAAGAAGTGGGAGGTGTGGGTTTCAGTTTTATCAGGCAGTGGAAGACCTCACACTTTTTTTTGGAGAACCCTCTTGCTTTAAATGTGCTAGTTCGTGGTAAGACTTGAGGTATATATTAACAAAGCTTTCACAATTATTATTCTTGTTGTACCTATCTTGCTCCTTGAATAAAGAGAAAACTATGATCTTTTGGATGTTGACTGGATGCTGTAACACATAAATACACTTAAATAATGTCTGGCATACAGGTGTATGGTACTTCAGGGTCCATCACACTGAAAAGAAATTCTGGTCACGGTGCATAGCAGTCCTTGCCTGTGCCTGCCTCTGGAGGAAGAAGCTTGAAACAGCTGCATGAAAGAAGAGCCAAAAGAGCAATCACATGAAACCCTAGAGCTGGAAATTTCCTCAAAGATCAAATGCACCCATCAGGAAGAACAAACTGCAGCTCCATCCATCAAAAAGACTTTTTATGTCACTCTTTCCTTCAGAGGGATAAGTATTAATTCAGAACTCAACCATATGGAAAAAAATAATTATTGAAAAAGCACTGAAGGGCCTTCGTGAGACTAACAAATTAGCTAAAACCTGAAGAGAAGGTCAGTCAATTCAAGGCTTTCTAAATGCTTATCTCCCTTACTAAGTCTTTGAGCTACTAGCTTCTTTCAGCATCTGACCTCCCAAAGGGCCCATGTATTTCTACGTTTTACTCAGCTACATTTTGGGGAAGGGGTTACTGATTTTGAGCTGTAAATCCTATCATGGGGTTTTTGTTTTGTGTGTTTGCTTGTTTTTACTTGTCATCTCTTCTGATACCGTTCATTCAAAAGGACACAAGAGATTCAGCTTGCCATATAGTACAATTTCCACTGACACAATTCTACCAATGGAAGTGGATTTATTCCTAATTTGCACCCAATGGGAGAGAAGGAAAAGTCTCCTGGTCTGGCTATATGAACAGCACCAAACAGAGGCTTGCACTACACATCTTTAGTGCCTACAAAGTACAGCAGGTGATGTGTGATGCCATCAATCCGTTATCTCCCTAGTTCTTCGGTGTTGCGTGGAGCCGAGGTCTAACAATAAGTGTCTGAGACAGTAACAAATAAATATTTATAACATGAAAATATTTAGTTATTTATATAAGTTGGATTAGGAACACAGGAAACATCAGGCTGACCCATCAACAGTGGATGGATCAGTGGCAGTCCTGAAGTGGTAATATCAGATTGAAGCCAGTACCACATGCTTCTGAGAAACATGAAAGAGTATGCAAGTGAAAATAATATACTTGTATCATCAAATCTCCTCCTAATGTCTAGTAGAGATCAGTTCAACCCCCAAAGGGTAAGTTTAATATCTCCTCCAAAAAGCGTAACTATAGTTATGTGAGCATTAACTATTATAAGTCTGCATAGTCTCTTTATCCATATAAATGTTCATTCCCTTTTGACTATTGCATGAGGTATATAGTTTGATGGCTTTAAACGTTTGTTTAAAACTTTACACCAATGGTTTTCAATCTTTTTTCATTGGCTGACCCCTAAAAATTTTTGAATGGAGTTGTGGACCACTTTGGAAATATCAAATGGAGGTGAAGACCCCTTTAAATTGTAAGTGTGAATATTCACCTACTTTTGATGGATCGTAGTCATCTTTCGCAGACTCCCTAGACATAGTCTGCAGGCCCCCAGGGTTCCACAGACCACAAGTTGAAGACCACTGCTCTACACCATATTCCTGGTGCATCCCAGCTGGGATGCTGGTAAATATATACCACTCACCCTTGCCCGCATACATGCTCCAGACCTAGAGATACACCACTAAAACTGTTCTTAGGCTGTCCCCAGCAGCCTTTCAGATGCATTCTTAAGGGGCACCCTCAGAGCAGCTTCAGCAATTCATTTCCACATTTGGCTTGACATCCTATGACTGTGAATTACACTCTTTTATTACAGGTTGTGTGACGAAACACTGCCTTTTGTAAGTTCAGAATTTACCACTTTTTATTTTCATCGACTGTGCTCTTGTTCTCAGGTTATTTGACAAGGGGACCAGAATCTTGCATGTAACTGTAGAATAAAAAAAAAAACAACCCCACAACAAACTAGGTAAAAATAGTCAAAGAATATACTATCATTAGTCCTGTAGTCATTATAGGTAAATGTATAGTATAAAACAAAATCTAGCTTTTCGGGCATCTTTCGCATGCTTCCAATACTTCACTGTTAGTCACTTCTACACCTGACTTACTACTACCACACCTCAGTTAAGGTGTTTAGCTAGATCTAAAAACAGTCTGCAGGGCTGTACAGTAGAAAAGAGATTACCAGGAGTGGCTACCAGACTGCAAAATTTCAGATGAAAGGACAATTTGAATATTGAAAGGCCACTAAAAAGGAGAGGGGGTTGTTAACACCTTTAGAGTAGAGTGAGATTAACAGGAATCAGGGAAATTATAATGAACCAAGAAGTCAATTGACTCTCATCACTGCCTGAATAGAAATGTCCCTGCCCCTCCTAGGCTGTTGGTTTTAAAAGTTTGGGTGGACTCAAAGAACTCAAAAGTAGGGTGCATCTGTACCATCACATCCCCTCTGGATGTACCCCTGATGTTCACCCATAAAAGGATATAAATGAGTAAAACAGATAATTGTATAGAAGAATCTACACACCAGATACAAAGCAAACACTCAAACAGCTCTTTAACTAGCTCAGAAGTATTGAGTGGTATTTCAATCCAAGTTAAAGTGTTCTTTGCTTACAGAAGGGCTTTTATGAAATGTCCACTCAGAAAGTGGTATAAAAAGTCTGGCAAACCAGGCTCAAACTGCTGGTGAAGCCTGAGCCTAGACTGATGGAAACAGATCCAATTGCTGCAGACTAGTAATATGAACTTCACTACCTGTGACACTGCTAAGATGGTTTCATACTGGCAATACATTTTTAGACCTAAGTGGAAGGACGCTCCATTCCCGTCACACTGGATTCACTCGTTTAAGTGATAGAATGGGGTGAACAGGAACTTACCTCGTCTTTCAGGTAGTCCATTATGTGGGTTAAGGAAAGTCCCACCAGATGTCTTCATGAGGCTCCTCCCTGCCTACACCCCACCCACACCTCTCCCAAAGAGGTGTTCTGCACCAATATTGACAGATTTTCCTTCAAGATTAGTCTCTGTGGTTCCCTCTTTCTATCAGCATTGCTCCTTGTAGGAATGCCAGGCCCCATTCCCAAGTGTTTCCCCTTTAAGGGTCACTAATCCAAAATAATGAATAAAACCTGGGCTAGCCTTGTCCTTTTAACCTGTGTAGTAGTCCTTTTCAGAAGCCTGAGCGGTTCTGTTGCTGTGGACCTTGTCCTCCTCCTGCTTCTTCCCAAGCCTCACTCTTTGGCTCTGGCTACTCACCTCCCTCCCAGTTCCCTGTGCGCTGCCCAGCTGCCTAACTGGGGTCAGCCTGGCCACTTATATCCCTTGTGCCATGCTGCTTCCTGCCTGCCATCTGCTGCCTCTCCTGTCCAGTGAGGGAGATGTTTCCAGCATGGCTCCACTCCCCTGGAGCTTCTCTGCTGATTTCTCCTTACATGCTGGCACTAGCAGCTTCACATGTGATGCACGCAGCCCTGCCAGCCAGTCTGGGAGGTCTACCTGTCTCCTGTGACTGCCTCATGGCTGTTGCATGCCATATTCCCTAGTTGTTCCCTATTCCTTCCCCAGCCATCTTCCTGGTTCGTTACCCAGGTAGGCAGGCTGGGAGGGGCCTTTCTGCCCAATGAGTTGTCTGGCAGGTGGCCTGTGCCTGAGCCCCTGCTACAGCAAGATTGGTAGCTTTATTCATAGCCCTTTGAAATGAACAGGATATGCAAAATCACCTGCTCCCATACTGCAGGTCTTCAGATATTTCACAGACTACGGGTCTTGAGGACACAAGAACATTTGGAGCCCTTTCCAAAGGGCGCTATTTCACTAAAGCAGCTATGCATTCTAATTATTGTGTATGCATGAACTGAGAAATGCAGCAAAATCGCTCTGATTTTAACTATGAGTGAAGGAGTGATAAAATGTTTTGCTGCACTCAGATGGTTCTTAGCTCATCCACACATAACACTTAGGCCGTACCACTTACACCAAGTTTAATGTTCCCCTTTTGACAGAGCTCCAAGCATTTTTGTGTTCACACTTTAGTTTCTAACTATCCTGATGTTATGTTATATAACTCACAGCAGAAAGAGTCAGGACAAACAAGAATTTCAGCTTTATTGGAAAAAAAAAGTAAATGTGTCTCTTGTGGTTGCAGAGAACATTTTAAAAAAGATAAAGAGCCCAACATCCATGGTCTTTAAACCAGTCTCAAGATTTTTGGGTGCCTGACTTACGATTTCTGTGTGCACAGGATAGGTTATACCCGCCATGGACAAGGATTCCTTTCTAGCACTAAGAATTTCCCAGAAATTCACTATAAAAATAGTTTGGGAACTGGAGTATACATGTATTCCAGCACCCTGGCTGGAGATCTACACAGGTGAGCTCTCCACCCAAGGAGCACTAAAGGGCTGCTCCTCAAGGCACCATCATGCTTAGAGGAGTCCACTAATTGACAGCTTGTCCTCTCCCCTGCCAGGGAAGGAGGCAGGTTATGAAGAGCGAGTTGGTGGTTGCTGAAAAGCAGCGGCTGCCAGAGAGTTCCTGGTCTCTTGATGTTGAGAGGGGTAAAGAGAACTGCTCTCTGGCCTCATCCACTTTCTGTCCCCTGCACCAACTAGGGTCACAATCTGGGTGACCCAGAAGTGTGCATGGAGCGGGAGGCATTCTTCCACAGCTGCAACCCTCCCAGGGCTCCTGCCACGGGCACATCTGCCAGTTTTCTTCTACAGTAAAATAATTTAACATAAATAGTAATCTAGGTTTTTATAGCCCCTTTCATCTGAGGTATTTCAAGTGAGGCCCTACCATGAAAAGGGAATTTATAAAAATATCTGACTTGCCACTTATCTACTCCAAAGCCGAAGTCACGTTTGCTGGCTTTGGTGATAAAAAAAATAACATTGTTAATGCTTTATGTGGTCTATCAGTCCTGAAGAGCCAACACAGCCACAGGAAGGAAAAAAGGAGAGCTGGATTACAATCCTTCTTGTGCAACCTCCCTAAAATTCCTCAATAAGCCCTGATCAGCTCCAGTTGTGCAAATCAAGGGGCTACATACGTGTTACTAAAGGCACAGTTTGGCCTGCAGATGATGGATAAGAAGGAAAGATCTTAGAGTGACTTTGGCACTCCTGTCAGAATTTGCAGGACTGGCTGGTACAAAGATACTGAAATCAGTGAAATTACGTCAGCCTGGGATTTGGCCCTTTGTCTTTTTCTTTGAAAAAGACCACATCTGGATTGGAAATCAGACAGGCAAAAGACATGGAATCCAACGGGCCAGCAGTCCTGGTACAGAACAAAGCAAAGCCACTTTACATTCCTCTTATAGTAAAATCTTTAATTTATGGATTTTTTCTATTCTGAGGTAGAAATGTTTCCTTGAATACTAGAGACTGTAGGTGACTGGAAGATAATTTGACTTGCTGTGCTCCTAAATATGAACTTGACCTTTGATCTGTGTCTGAACTGCTGGTAGACTAATTAAGAATTGCAAATTATGCTCTGAGGACCTCTATTTAGTCCACTAAGGATTTTATTCCTGATAACAGTTTTTACAAGGAAGGTGCTCAGATAGCCTGGTGATAGACAGCTGTAAAAACTCCCACTAATAGAGAGATTTTATTGGAAATATTATCGCTGTGGGTTTATATATGAATTATGTATGAATCCCTGGATTTATGTATGAAGAATATAGGCACTCCTTGTGTACATCTTCAATGAGAACGCAGCACCATTTGTTAAATAGCTAACCTTCACAAGTCACAGTGCTCAGGTGAAACAGGTAATGGTTATTATCCCCATTTTCTTTTTGGATAAATTGAAATGTAAGTGACCTGCCAAAGACAATGTAACAAGTCAGGAACAGAGCTGAGAACAGAGCTTAGGAGTTATGACATCAAAGTCCCTCAATCCACTAAAGTTCATAGATCACAGAAGAGGAATGTATATGCTTCCATAAATGTCTTATTCTCACCACATACACTCACTCACTGGGTTGAAAGGAAAGTAGAAGCTGGAGTGTAGTTGGATAATGGGGAGTTTACATGCACAAATAGGTGCATCACCAATTCTTCAGGGCTGTTAACTGAGGCCTGTATAGATGGCCAATAATGATATAGAAATAAAAGACGATTTGTAGATCTTGGATCAGAGTTGTTTATTTGAAAGTCAGGGAAGAGTCTTTTCTTGCTCATCTCTACTGACATAAATCAGAATTTCAGCCCTGAAGGAAATTTTAAAATTTGTTTTCATCCCTTATGTAAGCCGGGCAGTACTCCAAGAGGTACCCCCTCTCCAGTTGAAGGAATCAAAGCAGGTGAACAAGCGCTGTGAGAGGTGGAGGGACGCTCCTCCCCCTATAGAGCAGAGCCAGACCACCAATGGGGACTTCACCATGTACCTTTTAATGAGAGAACAGTACTGGGAACATAACAGGCATAAACCAGGGGGTATAGGGGACACTACAACGCCCTGAGGGGACAGGATTGAAAAAAGGTTAGACATTTACAATCATAGACATATTCATCCAGTTGACAAAAGACAGGCTTGACAAAATATAAAACACAAACAGCAGAACAAACAATACTGGTTGGTGAAATATAAAAGGCACAAAATACAAAATGTCAAACAACAAGGAGTATAGGGGCTAGATACCTGGAGGGGGAGAAAGGGGGGGAAATACAGTGACCCCTTTCCACTGCAACAAGAATATCTCCCTGTTCATAGATATCATGGACATTAGGGCTGGAAGGGACCTCGGAAGATCATCCAAAGGGCAGGAAGTCAGCTGGGGTCATAGGATCCCAGCAAGATAAGCATCCAGTTTGCTCTTGAAAGTGTTCAATGTTGGTGCTTGAACCACCTCCACTGGCAGTAAAGAAATTCTTCCTTATGTCCAGCCTGAAACAGTCTCGCAGTAGTTTATGACCATTCAACCTCATTATCCCTTGGGGCACTCTGGTGAACAAACGTTCCCCTAGATCGTGGTGGTCACCCCAATAAACTTATAGGTGGCCATCAGATCACCCCTGAGCCTGCGCTTTTGCAGGCTAAAGAGCCCCATGGCTCTCAGCCTGTTGTCGTAAGGTCTGCTTTCCTGACCTCTGATCATGCATATGGCTGTCCTCTGGACTCTCTCAAGCTTTGTTACATTTCCAAGTCCTAAACATGAATGTGATCATTTCCATGCGTGGAAACCTACAAACATAGCTAGAATCACAGAAGCATAAGGGCGGAGGAGACCTTGAGGGTCATCAGTCCAGAGTCCTGCACAGGTGCAGGATTTGCTGTTCTGAAACCAACCCAGACAGATCCTGATCTTGAAAACTGCCAGTTCCCAACTTCCCTAGGCAGCTTGTTAGGAAGGTTTACATTACATTTAATCAAATTGTCCTTTCCTACAGTGAAAACTGCTGCCACGTCCCCCAGTAGCAGGCCTGTAGCTTGTATGCATCAGGACCTGGCTAGCCTGCCACTCTTCCCCCTTTCTAGTTCCTCCAGTCCACCACCATCTAATCTCACTGGCCATGTCTTGATGAAATCAATTAAGTGAAAAGCATCCAAAGCCTTGAAGTGGGGTGGAGGGGAGGTTCCTTTGGGCCATTTGGCTTCCCCCTTTCACACTTGTCCAGGCTCTGATCTGCTCCCTCCAGCCCTGGGCCCGCTCATCCTGGCCTCGGCTCTCTGGTAGCGGCAGCACAGCTGGGAATTAGGATCCCCAGTAGGGCTCTGGCCCTCCTACTTCTCCAGCCTATAAAAGAGGTCAAATCTCCTCTCTCTCAGAATGCGACCCCTTACCTTCAAGGAGCAAAAACACACAAGACACTTTAAGGAGCCTGCATGGTGATCTCCACCTCCCATCACAGTCACGCCTGGTACTCTGGGTGTTCATTGCAAAATAAAAAGGAAAAAAAAAATCCCAGCTGACAATTCTTTTCCTGCTTCACTGCCCCTCCAGCTGGAGGGCAAGACTATTTACCTGCTAAGCTCTGCCCCTTCTGGACAGCTTGGCCAAAACACAGGGGCCTCTAGTCCCAGCCTTGCCAGCTGCCTTTGCCCAGGCCACAAAAAACCCTTCTTTTATAAGGCTCTCACAGGTTTTTATGGCTTTGTAGCCCTCCCCCAGTAACAGGGCAAGAGGTTCCTGTTATACCCCACTTAATCTCTTTTTCCCAAGCTAAATGCACTGAACCAGCCTAACCAGCACGATGTAGAATGGTGCCAAAATCTCCCCTTCTGCACATAACACTTCTGCTAATGCAACCCAAAATTGCAGTTGTTTTTCCTGCAACTGCGTCTGGTTGCTGATTCACGTTGACTTCATGATTTAATAATCCTCAGATCCCTCTCAGCAATAGTGCTGCCTAGCTAGTTATCACCCATTCTGTATTTGTACTTTTCATTTTTCTTCCTTAGGTGTAGTATTCGTCTTTTTAGAATTTCATATTATTGTCTCCAATTGATCAAAACCCCTTTCTATTTTAAACCTACTCTCCAAAGAGTTTGCAACTCCATTTTTGTATTATTTGCAAATCTGAGCAGTATAATCTCTATTTTGGCAAAGTCATTAAGAAAACATGTCAAACAACACTGAACCCAGAAAAGATCCCTGTGAAAATCCACTTGAGACCTCTTGCTAGTCTGACTTCCATCCATTAATAGCTATTCAACCAATTATGTACTCATCTAATGGCAACTCTAGCCAATCAATATTTCTCCAACTACTTATGAGAAAGACATGCAGGATTGTATCATAAGCCTTTTCATGTTCAAGTATAATATGTAACCTCATTCCCTTCACCTGTCAAATCATTTACTCTATCAAAGAAAGAAATCATGTTGATTGGACATGACTATTCTTAAAAGATCCATGTTGGTTACTAGTCATCACCCGTTTCATCCTTTCAGAAATGTATATAGATTTTCGAGTTGTGTGTCAAATTAATTCTAATATTAATTGGGATTAAAATTAAAAACAGACTTTTCATTAACTGAGTCTTGCTAGTTGTTTTTGGTCTTTATCAAAAGAGGAGAAGTGGCATGTAAAGTAATTTTACATATTAGCATGAGAAAGAAAGACTCTAACATTTCAAACAAAAAAAAAATCCTACTTGTATAATTTCCTACATGTGGATATATTTTGCAAAGGAACAAAATGATATTCTCTAAGAAAGCTTTTTTGTCACAAGGAAGATAACACAGCTGTCAAAATTATGAGAGCACTGCATTTATTCTTGTAGTTTTGACCTTAGAATAGATTAATTGATATTCTAGTTTGTCCTTTTTTGAAGGAAGAAAAATTCCTTGTCTTCATTTTTGTCAGAAATCTTCCATAATTTTGGCCTGGTAAAGAAGAATGTAAAAGTGAAAGAGGATCTATTTTGGCTAGAACTACTACCAATGAACTACTACAGACTGGAAGTTCAGTACTGCACAGATTAAAGCCAAGCAATACAAAAACAAAAGGTTTCACAGCCCACGTGCTTCTCTATATATTTCCAGCAATTCAGTCATGAGTAACATGCTGAGACAACATTTGAAATGCTGTAATGATGTGCACAGTGCACAAAACAAAAAAATAATATATTTAGAGGATGAAATTCACTCCACCCACAGAGACCCTGGATAATCTGTATATGAGAAGTTACAGCGCTTGCAGGGGTAAAACAAGCACACAGGCCAAGATGCAAGGCTGCCTTATGTTGCTTCATTCTCAATTGGCTACACAAAAGACAACGAACCATTTCTTGGAGCCTTAAAACTACAGGAGCCTTATAAATGCAAATCTACAACCCCTCCCTTCCTGCCAATAAGGACTTCAAGGAGCACGTTAACTGTATCGTGCAAATGGGTTACGCAGGCACCTCTTTGTTGCCATTCATTCAATGGAGCCCCTTGTCATCTATCCCCACCTCACCCCCACTCAGAAGGTGGGGACAAAGTCTTGAACTAGCCCTGTCCTTCCCAGAGAATTTCACTTGTGCCATCATATCTGCCAAGGAAAACCTGTGGTCTGAAAAGATGACGGATTGTATTATACCAATTAAGAACAGTACTCACTAGGCGAGACAAAGCAGTGCCAATCAGAACACAAAATGCAAAAAGCAGGGAATATAAACTCAGACTTCACCTGAGGGAGATGAAAATGATTCCTGGTCTGGCATGTGTTGGCAGTCAAGCCAAAATCTCCTTCCACTTCCACCACTTTTGCTTCTGGTGAGCTCTTCCCACAACCTGTGCTAGGGCTATTCCAGGGCCTATGCCAAGGTATCCTGACTCCATTGGAGGGAAGGGGCAGGGTTCCCTCATAATAGCAGATCCTCCAACTCATGCCAACATCTGTGCCCCAAGACCACACTGGTTCCATTGCTCCTGGAATAGACACACAAGAGAAGGTAGGATTTGATCTTTAATCTAACTCCTTTCAGAGTTTCTAACAGGTCTGCAGAGGGAAACCCTCCAATGTAAACGACACACAAGCAGAGTGGCAGGACACAACTCGGTGCCGCTGCTGTGCCGCCACCGCCACCGCCACCGCTGCCCCTCCCTCTCCCCCTAGGGCTGCCCAGGTACTGGCTCCAGCCAGGCTGCAGACCCACACTTGCACCCCACTGTCAGCACATAAATGTAGGAAGTACATGACCTCCCATGCCCCCCAACACATTAACAAAGCCCTCCAATTAGCCACAGGATGCAGGTAGAAGCAGTGCCAGTGCCCCACCATTGTTCCTCAGCACTAACTGGGAAGATCTATCTGAAGGTGAGAAGATCAATGGATAGGAAATGATATGAGCCTCTTCATGTGCCTGCTTAGACCAGCTATTCATTACTGTGTACCAGCCTGGGGAGGGGAGGTATGACATAGCTGAAAGGAAAGCTTTGGATAGCAGCTCAGTCCAGTGAGGAACGAGCTCCTGCTTCTTGCATGGGATGATTTTTTATACTTGTATGTATACATTGTGTGAGTGTGTGTACATATGTGTGTGTGTGTGTGTGTGTGTGTGTGTAAATGGAGCCCCTTTAGCATAGCAGATCCCATTCAAACTCAATTAACATATTTCATGTATAAATGGATTCTGTAACCTCAGTCGCCAACATGCAAAAGAGAACTTCAGGGACAGAAATTTAGCCCAATGTATTCTAACAGATCCCACCCCTCCACCCCCAAGACACACATTTATAAGCTTTGACTATTTTACATTGAGTCTTTGTGGCTAGGGACAGACATTCAAAAAGCCTGAGCCTGAATTGATTCAATTTTTGCAGGTTAGTCTAACCTGGCTAGGCTGAACTGCTTTGTAACCACACAGACATTCTCTCTGGACTGAGGAATTTCAGGCACATGCCTGCAGTGGCTCAGGCTAGAAGCCAGGGGGTACTAGAGCAGCCCTCCCTTCCCTTCCATAGGGCTGAGCTGAGTGGGGCATGGCTAGGCCCCAGCAGGACACTCTGATTAGGGAGGTCTGCCTTCACAGTCTCAGACTTTGCCCTACTTGCTCAAGGGGTGGGAGCACTGCCATCCCCCAGCCCCTGGGCTAGCACTCTGAGGCAAGGGGGGGAGGGGAGGAGTGTGCAGTGCATGCAACTGTTGATGATACAGAGCTTTTCAATTTCCCTCTCCCTGCTTCTTTATACAGTCTGCTGCAAACTGACAAGCAAGCAAGTATCAGGGAGATGATAACGGTGTTTATCACCCCATCAGCAAAACAATAACCTCTCTAATTAGTTCAAGCTCTTCTTAAACAGCTTTTTCCAAGGAAGGAAGGGAGGGACATTACCAGCTGACCTGTTGATTTGCTCCAAAAAGATGTAAGTGGATACTGTCCTGTCTGCCTTTGTCCTACCTGCCTTACACAGATACCTCTCAGCATTAGCTAGCATACCACATGCCTAGGATCTGTGGGGCTGGGGTCCGTGCTATGGGAGTGGGGAAGCAAAGAGGAAGGGAGGATCCCTGCCTTAGCAGCATGTAGGTGGGGAGCAGGGGGAAGCCAGGCAAATCCTATTGTACCTGTAGTCTCTGCTGGAGCTCTGGTCAGGGAGCTGAGGGGCAGGGCTAGCCCTGCTGGCCTAGAGCAGACAGCACAGCCCAGAGAGCATGTCTGGATGCTGGGGGACTCTGTTTTAACTTAAACCAGGACAGGGTCTGGGACAGACATTACATAAACTGGTTTGACTCAAATCAGTTAAGTCTGATGCTACATACAGCCATTTTTATCTCAAAACAGTTTCAGTCATTTTGAAACTGGTGTATGTGCACTGAACTTATGTTCTGTTACAGGTTTAAACCAGTTTCTGATCACTTAAACTGGTTTATGTGTAACGTCTGTCCCTAACCTGTAAGACAGAAGCGTTGTAAACCCAAAATACTGAAGAGATGTACACTCAGCATACTCCTAACAAGTGTGGGGAAACTGAGCATTTTGATAAGACTGCTACCACCTTGAGGATCTCCGGCAGCCCAGAAAGGCTGCGGGTCATTCTGGGAGGCGTACCTCAGCACACCTAACCTGCTGATCTCGGCCAGTGCAGGCAGCCTGTGCCCTCCTCCTGCTCCCACTGAAGGGCAAACTTCTGTTCTGTTGCCTCCCGACCTAAACTAGGGTGCTTACAGAAACCCACGTAGGTTTGAGCAATTCTGCCTTGGGCTTTTTGATTGTCTGTGCCTAACCATAATTTTCACAGAGAAAATCATCGACTTACTGGTGTATTTTGTATAATGTTCTATTTTCTGCACAAAACAATTTCACACTCTCTCCATTTCGGCCTGCAAGCTAAGCCCACTTTTTGCAGTCATACATTTTTCTCCTTTATAACTAGCTTGAAGTAGTAAGAAAAATCTAGGCATCTATGTTGATAAAACATATTTGGAAGGAATTTCCTTCAGTCTTATATCACCGAGAGCGGGTGACTCTAAGATGCTTATAAAGAACACATTTTCCTATGGCTGCAGAGAATGACTCACACTAAAGATACGCCAGATCAAATACAGTGAATAATCAGCAAGCTGGCATGTTGGCTGGTCTGAGAAAAGAACAATTAGCTTGTCAGTTTTATTCTGCCTCTGTAAAGCAATAATTTTCAGTGAACTATATACTATCAGCTTGGGCTGTCATGTGCTCTCTTACTTAGCAAAAAATACCTAAGGTATATGTTGTTAAGGGGTTGTTATGGGCCTATTCCTGCAAGGTGTTTATTCAAGCTTAAATCTGGAAACAGCTGGCTCACCTAGTTAATTTGATGTCATAGCTCTAAGAATGGGGGCTCACTGGCTACATTTTTAAGATACCATTTTTTCTTATATACAACATACCCCAGAATAAGACACCTTGTTTCTGAAAGGCAGAGTGAGGAAAAAAAGATATTTCCTTGTAGTAAGTAACTGTGTAGCAGCAGCTCGGGAGTCTGCTCCTTGTTCTGTTCCCTGTAGATAGCATGCTGAGTTATTTTCGTTTTCACTCAGCAGAAGCATAAGTGGCAGAAACTGCAGTTACCATATTGCCTTGCTTATAATGAACACCCCAATTTTCAGCCATCAATTCTTGGAAGAAAGTGTATGCTGTATGCAAAAAAACATGATATTCTGGCCCTAAGTTAAGTGTCTGAACACCTAGAAACATGAAGTACAAACCTGCACGCTCTCCAAATTCACTGACAACACCAAGTTGTGGGGCGAGGTGGGCACGCTGGAGGGAAGGGACAGAATCTAGCTAGATCCAGACAGGTTACAGAGCTAGGCAGATGGGAATAGGATGGGATTCAGTGCAGACAAGTGCAGGGTGCTGCATCTAGGGAGAAGGAACCTGCAATACACCTATAGGCTGGGGAACACCCTTCTTGTCAACACGGTGGCAGAAAGGGATCTTGGAGTTATTGTTGACTCCAGGATGAACATAAACCGCCCATGGGAGGAAGCAGTCAGTAAGTCTAACCGCACATTGTCGTGCATCTACAGATGCATCACAAGCAGGTCCAGGGAGGTGATCCTTCCTCTCTGCGCGGTGTTCGTCAGGCCACAGTTGGAGTACTGCGTCCAGTTCTGGGCGCCGCACTTCAGGAGGGACGTGGACAGCATGGGCCACTCGCACAGTCATGGAGCAGCAGGACAGGACCTATGAAGAGAGGCTAAAGGGCCTAAACCTATTCAACCTCCACAAGAGAAGGCTGAGGGGGGATCTGGTGGCTGTTTACAAACTCACCGGGGGGACCAGCGGGAATTGGGAGAAGCTCTGTTCCCCCAGGCACCACTTGTGGTTACTAGGAATAATGGCCACAAATTATTAGACAGAAGGTTCAGGCTGGACATCAAGAGACATTACTGTATGGTTATGGCTTCCAGGCTCTGGAATGGGCTCCCAAGGGAGGTGGTGCTCTCTCCTTCTTTGGAGGTCTTCAAGAGCAGGCTGGAAACATATTTGGCTGGGGTGATATGATCCCGGCACCTGCTCCTGCCTGGGGTAGAGGGTTTGACCTGATGATCTGTTTAGGTCCCTTCCAACCCTAAGCACTATGATACTATATTCTGGTTCCAACAGTCTGTCCACTACATCCCAAGTGTCATACTGAAATGAATCCATACTGGGCAGACTTTAATTATTAGATACATCATGCCCAGCCCATTGGGACCAGAATGCAGGTTTCTGCCTGCTTCAGGTTTCTAGCCCTCGATCTAAAGCTCTCCCATCCTCCACCTCCTTTGCACCCCACATTTGTTTGTAATAAAAAGACTTTATAGACCCTGGAGAGGGGGTGACATTACCTTTCTCTCCATCTCTCTCACACATACTCCATAAATATACATACACATACACATTACAATATGATCTTGGAAAAGTAAGTTAACGTTTCTTCACTATCTCTGAAAGGGGTATAGTTCTAATAAATTTTCATAGATTTCATAGACATTAGGGCTGGAAGGGACCTCAGAAGATCATCGAGTCCAGCCCCACCGCCCAAAGAGCAGGAAGTCAGCTGGGGTCATAGAATCCCAGCAAGATAAGCATCCAATTTGCTCATGAAGGTGTTCAATGTAGGTGCTTGAACCACCACCAATGGCAGGCTGTTCCAGACCTTGGGGGCTCGGACAGTAAAGAAATTCTTCCTTATGTCCAGCCTGAAATGGTCTTATAGTAGTTTATGACCATTCGACCTTGTCATCCCTTGGGGCGCTCTGGTGAACAAATGTTCCCCCAGATCCTGGTGGTCACCCCCATAAACTTATAGGTGGCCATCAGATCAACTCTGAGCCTGCACTTGTCCAGGCTAAAGAGCCCCATGGCTCTCAGCCTGTCATCGTAAGGTCTGCTTTCCTGACCTCTGATCATGCACATGGCTCTTCTCTGGACTCTCTCAAGCTTCTCCACATCCTTTTTGAATTGTGGAGCCCAAAACTGGA
>NW_017728886.1:253936159-253938869 GCF_001723895.1 Crocodylus porosus | reverse complement strand
CTTTTTCCTGGGCGTCAGTTGTCAGTTGCCCCATCTGGCTCAGCAGGGGTCCAATGTTGCCCTTGCTTTTCCTCCAGCTCCCCATATATCTGAAAAAGGACTTTTTATTGTCCTTGATGTTCGAAGCTAGTTGAAATTCAGTTGCAGCCTTGGCTTTCCTGGTTTGCTCCCTGCAGGACCAGACCAGTGCAGAATAATCCTCCTTTGTTCTCAGGAAATGCAACAAGGTTTAATCAATTAAGATCTGCAGATAGGTATAAAAAGAGAAAGGGATGATGATGATAATGATGACAACAATGATGATGATTGTGTTCTGCAGCTGCATGTGCTCTGGGATTTGATGACACAATTTCTGGACATGCTGTAGTGTGGGAAATTCAGGTTTTCAATTTCTGAACTTCTAAGAGGTTTCACTTGTATACTCTTTTTTACTTCCTGGACCACTGTTCCCTAGTGGCAAAACAATACTCCAGCAGCAGAAGAAAAGTGTTACCTAAGACTGCATGCAGAACAGAGAGTAAAGAGCAGCAGCAGCACAGATGTGCATGTATTTGTATTTGATGACTACAGGAGCAGCATGATGCTGGTAGACTCCATCTTCCCAGGCACAGAGATAAATAATACCCCAGCTTGTTCCTCCTGCTGAACACGAACTGTATACCCCAGGTGAAATAAGTTGCTTTATTTCCTAGACTATGCTGTCTGTCATGTTAGAACTCAGCAGATTTCTAGTGCTGCCAGCAGTTACTGAATTCCCATCTTCTCTGACACAACCCGAGTCATTATAAATATGCTAATAACTTTTGTCATAACTAATAACTTTATTCTGATGATATTTTTTCCAGAATAATTATTTTCAGCTTAAAAGTACCCGCATTCGAGTTACCTCAAGGTCAGTTCTGTAAACATGATAATTATTAGCTTAACTATTAACATCTCTTATAGAACTAATTAGCTGGGCACCAAATAAAAAAGGACAAGTGCTTGAAGTCTGAAGGAGCTAGCGGAAAAGATTACTTTAATGTTTCAGGTTAAATATTCAAGTCAGTGGAGGTTCTGCCTATGGGAACCCCAAGCCACTGCCCTAGTCTAAAAAATGAGAAAGAAAAAAAATATCAAAGAGAAATGCTGTAAATTTGCCTATATTTTAATGCTTCATGCTGTTAACTGAATAGCATAGCACCTGCCTCTTTCAGATACAGATGTTCCCATGTCTTAGACTTTACTGTGCATTTTACATGAGGATGCTCAATGGAGAACACAAAATTGGGCCTTCTGTGATATTTGCACTAGTAGCATAACTTGGGCTCCAACCTCAGCCACCTGCTTAGAGGGAGGACACATGACCAGCAGTCACCAACACTGCTGGCACAAACATACCATTGTTGCCACAGCCAAGACAGCTCCTGATACCTCCCCAGCTGAGAACAGCTCAGGGAAATGTAAGAACTGCCATGTACTGGGTTAGACCATAGGTCATTCTAGCTGGGTTCAAATGACTTATTCTGAAGAACCAGATAAAACTAGTCATAAGGGTTTTTACTGAAGGGAACTGAAGTTTCCCAGGCTATTGTAGAAGGGGAAGGAGGGAAGTCCCAATTATTTTGGTTTAAACATTCACTTTGGGAGAATTTCCATGAACATCCAAAGCATTTTTAAAAATATATCTGACAGATTGAAAACATCCATTTTTATCAAAATGTTTTTGCTGGAAAACAATCAGTTCCTCAGCAGCTGTACCCAATGTCATTAAATCAAAGCCATAGCCAGATTTAACAAGGAGCTTGAGGATTTGGTATGCAATTATGAATAATAAAATAAGGGGTTCATAGGATGGGGCTTGGACATTAACTGCATGAGCCAGGAAAGATTCTCATTTCTTTAGTGCTGAGAACAACAAAGAGAATAAGGAGAAGGTGTCAGCTTCTTTTGAAGCATTGCCCATATCACAGAATCACAGAGAAGCAGGGCTGGAAAGGACCTCCAGAGGTCATCTAGTCCGGTCCCCTGCCGGAGGCAGAATCATCCCTGTCCAAACCATCCCATACAAGCTGTAATCTAAACATAAAACTACCGTCAACCCTGACACAACACAGACTTAACAGCCTAACCTGCCATGGGTGAGGCAGGGGCACCACAGCAGCCAGTGTCCTGCTTCTATAAAATGTTTTTAGTATATGCTCAAGGGGTCCCGGGTTGAGGGCCAAACCTCCCCCCCTCCCCACCATTACAGAGGAAGGCAAAAGCCACCTGGTTTGTACCAGTCTGACCAAGGGGTAAAATTCCTTCCTGACCCCAAATGTGATGATCAGTCTGACCCTAAGCAGAGGGGCAAGACACTATAGCCAAGAACCTCCAGCTTTGCTCCCAGGAGCATTGGCACACCACGAAGTCCCCCGCTTGGCTGTAGTCAGCAACCAATGCCTATGGGAAGGGTTAAAAACACCCTGATGTACTGTAGCAGGACACTGTGATGTGTCTACCACTTTCAGGGGAGAAGCTGCCTGAGAGGCAGCTTCCAGGTGGTATGGGGCTGATTGCAGGCTCCCCTGACCAGAAGAGGACCAGGCTGGAGCTAGATGAGTCCAGTGCATGAGCTCATCACGGAGTCTAGCCCTGAAAGCCCGAGGAAAAGAGTGCACTGCAGCAGGGTAGAGAGGCTACCTGAAGAGCCCAGGAAGATAGGGGAAGCAGACTCCTTGCTGCCGAA
>NW_017728886.1:253914100-253936059 GCF_001723895.1 Crocodylus porosus | reverse complement strand
TGCCGCCAGCTTCCTTGCATCTGGGGGCAGGGCCCCACACGGACTGATTTGCCCCAGGCCCCACACCCTGCTCGGGTCATCTCTGCCTGCAGGCCTGAGAACCAGAGGGTCTTACCCAGAGCAGAGAAGGGGGGCCTTTGTTTTATATTGGTATTATTGTTTGAGTTACAAGCCTTGAGCCCTACTGGAGGCAGGCTCAAGGTCTACAGAGCTCACCAGCCTAGAGAACGAGGCTGAGCAGGGTACAGTGGGTTCCCCAGCCCAGAGAAGGGGCTGAGCCCAGGAACAGACCCCTTAGGCCAGGCAGGGGCTGGGGGTGTAACAGAGGGCCTGCTGGCTAAGGAGGATCAGAGTGAGGGGTTAGCACGGGGGTGGGCAAAATGGCTGATCTGGCCAGCAGCCGGACTCCATTTCCCAGCAGCCCCTGCACATGGCTGGGGCTGGTCTTCATGGAGACCCCAGCCACAGCTGTGCTGTGAAAGCTCAAGGCTGGGGTTGCCATGGAGACCAGCCTCAGCTGTGCCTGCAGGGTGAGCAGCAGAGTAGGGCAAGGGGCTGCTTTAGAGCCACTGGGAACTTGGGATGGGGCAGCTTGCTCTGCACAATCTGTAGCCTGCATGCTTCGGCCAGGGGTGCACAGGCAGCTCTGCCCCAGGTCCAGATTAGGTTGTCACCACTGCAAGAAGCAGGAACGGGGCTCCAATCCCCTGCTTGCACATGTGCAGGCTACACATTGCGGCTATGCCCTGGCTCCAGAGCAAGATGCCCCCATTACAAGATCCTAGTGGCTCCGGAGCAGCCCCTTGCCCTGCTCTGCCATGCGCCCTGCCAGCACAGCTGAGGCTGATCTCCATAGCAACTCCTGCCTTGAGTTTTCACAGGGGGGCTGGGGTCTCCATGGAGACCAGCCCCAGCCATGCGCAGGGGCAGCTGGGAAATGGATTTCACTGCCAACTGGATCCAACCCACCAGCCAGACTTTGCCTGTCCCTGGTTCAGCAAGTCTACAGTCCCTGAGAGAGACTGTGTGAGGGACCAGGGGCCAGAGAAAGAGGGAAGAGAGACCCAGAGGGTCTGAGAGTCCCACAGAAAAAAGGAACATTGGAAGTGCTAACACCCACAAGGCTTGGGGTGTGGTGTAGGGACAGACTGGAGCTACAGGATAATCCCTTAAGGCTATAGGTGCCCTGCAAGAGCACAGCCAGGCCAAGACGGCTATTTAGGTTACAGGCTGGATTGACACTAGTGAGGTCTGGGAGGCACCTGTTGAAGGGCTGTTTGGACTGAGGCTCACTCTAAAACATGTGGGCAGCCTCCCTCACTTAATCTCAGTAACAACAAGGTGTGGTGGGTGAGCAATTAAGAGAGGGACACATTAGAGACAGAGCGAGGCAGGACCCACACAGCCACTGGGGACATCACAGCCACCCCTGTGGCTCGAATCTGCTACACATACAAAGCAGAAAAGTGGGGGGGGGGAGGGAGAGGAAGGACAGGGACAACCAGTAAAGCCCAGAAACATGGTAAAATACAGATGGTAAAACATAGGTATAGCTACAGCTACATCATCCATGAACAGTGGCTGTCCAACTTCTTCTTGAACACCTCCATAACATCCCTAGGCAGTCTTTTGCACTTCTAACAGTAAAGATGTTTCTCCAGATACTTTTTTACAACTTCAGGTCACTGGTCTGCATCCTCTACTCTGCAGAAGGAGAGAAAAGGTGTTTTCCCTCTTCTTTATGGCAGCCCTTCAAGTATTTGAGGACTACTATCATGTACCCTCTTAAGCACCTTTTACAAACTGAACATGCCTAGCTTTTTCAGCCTCTCCTCATATGACTTGCAATCCAAGCCCTTGATCATCTTTGTTGCCCACCTCTGGACCCTCTGTAACTTGCCCACATTGTCTTCTAAAATGTGGAGCCCAGAAATGCACACAGTACTCCAGATGAGGCCCAACCAGGGCCAAGTAGAGAGGCACTATTACTTTCCATGTTTTGCACCTAATGCTTCTATTCATGCCAAAACCTTATTCACCTTTTCCATAATAAACATTGTTATATATTTATAAGAAGGTCATATCATGCTGGACCTTGTCAAAAGCCTTGTCACAGAACATTGCTGGCTCCTTGTGATCAGGCTTTCCTCCTCCAGATGCTTGCAAATGGCCTTCCTTAGTATCTGCTCCAGTAACTTCCCAGGTATTGAGGTCAAGCTAACCAGTCTGTAGTTCCTCAAGTCCTCCTTCTGGCCTTTTTTTAAAGAGGGGTACTATGCTAGCACTTTTCCAGTACTCTGGTATCTGGCCCATCCACCTCCCATGATTTCATGAAGATCACTGCCAAGGCTCTGAGATTGCCTCTGTCAGTTTCTTCATCCAGCCCTGCTGACCTGAATTTACCCAGACCCAACAAAAGCTCTCTTACTATCTTTTTTGTTATCTCCTCCTTCAGTTTGCCTCCTTCCTTAGCCAGATCATTCCTAGTAGATGTCTGATTGCAGCTCAATTTTTTGTGAAATCTGAGGCAAAGTAGCTGTTGAGTGGTTCCACCTTCTTTGAGCGTCCTGTTAGGAGTTTCCCCTGCCTTGGACCCACAGCTTCCTTGGCCCTTCTTTTCTGGCCAGCATACTTCTAGAACTGCTTCTTGTCTTTAAGCTCCTTTGTCAGGTGCAGCTCATTCTTTATCTTTGCCTTCCTGATTTTGTCTTTGCAGGTTTCTTGCTACTTCCTGGTACACTTTCTTGTTGACCTGCCCATTTTTCCATTTGTCTGTATGCTTTCCTTTTACATTTGAGACCTTATGGTGGGTGTCTACTACAGACCACCCAACCAGGGGGAAGAGCTGGACCAGGACTTCTCCAGACTTCTGCCTTATGGAGGCAGTTAGGTCAAGAGATGTTATTGTCATGGGTGACCTAAACTACCCAGAGATTTGCTGGGAGGAGCAGACAGCCAGGCCTGACCGTTCACGTAGGTTCCTGGCCATATTACAGGACCTTCACCTTATCCAGGAAGTGCACAGCCCCACTAGGTAACGCCTTGCTGGACCTGGTCCTGGCCATGAGGGATGACCTGAGGGTGAGCGGACTGCAGGTCCTTGACCACCTGGGCAATAGCAATCCTCACCTGCTGGATTTCACTATCCAATGCAGGGTGTCAAGGGCTTACACCAAGGCTAAAGCCTTTGACTTCAGAAGGGCCAACTTCCATGAGCTTAGGAGACTAGTGGGGGAGGCACTGAGGGCCCAGAAGGTACAGGAGATGGGAGTTCACGAGGGATGGTCGTATCTTAAGGGGGCGATCCTCCAGGTCCAAAAGATAACAGTCCCTAGGAGAAGCAAGTGGGGTAAGCATGCTCAGAAACCCCCTTGGCTCAGCAAGGGCATTCAGCAATGTCTGAGGACTAAAAGGGGGGCATACAACCAGTGGAAGGGAAGAGCTATCACCATGAAGGAGTACTCCTTCTTGGCCCATGATTGTAGGAGGGCCACTAGGAAGGTCAAGGCAGACATGAAACTCAGGCTAGCATCCAGGGTTAAGGACAACAAAAAGTGCTTTTTCAAGTACACTGGGAGCAAGAACAGGGCACCAGGCAATGTAGGGCCCCTACAAGACGCAAATGGTAATCTTGTGGCTACGCCAGACAAAAAAGCTGATATTTTTAACAGTTTCTTTGCCTCTGTTTTCTTGAACAGGGACCGGGATATCCCACCTACCAGAGGTAGGGACAATTTCAGGGATAGCTCCGTCAGGCCTTCAGTCAGTGCAGATGTATTTAGGGATCTTCTGGAAGGGCTACACATATTTAAATCTGCAGGTCCAGATGCCCTTCACTCAAAGGTGTTGGGGGACCTGGCAGGGGTCATCGCGGAGCCCTTGGCCTGGCTGTATGAGCATTCATGGTCATCTGGCCAGGTACCAGGGGATTGGAAACTGGCTAATGTGGTCCTGATTTTCAAGAAAGGGAGGAAGGAGTACCCAGGTAACTATAGGCCTGTAACCCTCACCTTGGTGCTCAGGAAGATCTTAGAGAGAATCATCAAGGAGCCAGCAGGGGAGATCATGCTCAAGGGCAATCAGCATGCATTCATCAAAGGCAGGTCCTGCCTGACCAACCTGATTGCCTTTTATGACCAAGTAACTAAATCCTTGGTCTCTAGACTTTAAGAAGGCCTTTGACATTGTCTCTCACCCCATCCTCATCAATAAATTAGGCAACTGTGGCATTGATCCCTACACAGTTGGTTGAGTAAAAAATTGGCTGATGAGGTGCACACAGAGTGTAGTGGTGGACAGGTTATATTCAATCTGGCAAGATGTGAGCAGTGGTATACCCCAGGGCTCGGTCCTTGGGCCCTCACTGTTTAACATCTTCATCAGTGACTTGAACGAGGGGGTGGAAAGCATGCTGTCCAAGTTTGCTGATGACACTAAGATGTGGGGCGAGGTGGACACACTTGAATGGAGAGAGGGTCTGCAAATTTATTTAGACAGACTACAAAAATTGGCAGATGAGAATAGGATGGGGTTCAATGTAGACAAATGCAGGGTGTTTCACCTTGGGAGAAGGAATCCACAGCTTACATACAGGCTGGGGAGTTCCCCTCTTGAAAGCACAGAGGCGGAACAGGATCTTGGAGTTATTACTGACTCCAAGATGAACATGAGCTGCCAATTCCAGACTGCAAGGCCAGCCATACCTTGTCATGCATCCAAAGATTCATCTCAAGCCAGTCCAGAAAGGTGATACTCCGCCTCTATACAACTTTGGTCAGGCTGTAATTGGAGTACTGCATCCAGTACTGGGCACCACACTTTAAAAAGGATGTGGCCAGCCTGGAGAGGGTTCAGAGGGGGACCACCCATTTGGTGAGAGGGCAGCAGGACAGGCCCTATGAGGAGAGACTGAGGGACATGAAGCTGTTCAGCCTCGGCAAGAGGAGCCTGAGGGGGGACCTGGTGGCTGCCTACAAACTCATCAGGGGAGATCAACAGCAAATAGGTAGAGCCCTTTTCCCCCCAGCACCACCTGGGGTGATGAGGAACAATGGTAATAAGCTGATGGAGAATAGGTTTAGGTTAGAGATCAGAAGGCAATTTTTTACACTTAGGGTGGCCAAAATCTGGAACCAACTTCCCAGGGAAGCAGTCTTCACCCCTACCTTGGGTAAATTCAAGAGGAGGTTGGATGATCACCTGTCTGGGGTCTTGTGAACCCAGCATTCATTCCTGCCTGTGGCAGGGGGTCAGGCTAGATGATCTGTTCAGGCCCCTCCTGACCCTAGGTACCCTGAAACTATGAAACTACTATGAAACTATGCGACATTTTAGAAGCTTCTTGTGCAGCCACTTTGGCCTCTTGCCATAATTCTTGTGCTACCATCATGTCAGAACAGTTTCCTGTTGGGCTTCCAGTACTGTGCCCCCTAGAAGCTCTCAACCTTCCTTCAATCTGGGTACCTTTATCCTTCAATCTATCCTCCCCTGGTGCTGTGCCTATTAGATCCTATATGATGCAAGCAGACGATGGGACTTGAAGGACAACTGGTACTTTCTGGCGTTGCAAGACTTGCATATCAAGCACTCTAGTTCAATGGCACATATGTAACAGGGACAGATAAGAGGTCACATTATGATGTTTGGATCTATGATGGTTTGCAACACATGGATCTGAATTTCTCCCCAAAATTCTGGACTGCTAGAATTTCAGGAGTTGACATCTAGTTGTTACAGGTAGATCATTTCCCTTTGTTGGGTCCCTAGGAAATCATCCATGCAATTAAAAAAATCACAGGCTCATGGTCTATGTGCCTGAATCTACTTCTTTTCAAGGGGACCATAGATGCAGGAAAATTTTACTTCAGTTGTGAAAAGAGGATCTCTTATCCTCAGAGATCAAGGCTCTTCTATTTCAGAACATATACTGCTGAATTATCATGCTGCTCAGATGAGTCCCCGCAGGGTTGTAATTTTTGTGTGTTTATTAATCTGTTTATTGAAACACGAGAAGCCCTTTAATTCCTTAAAAAAACAGAACACATTTATGATCATATGTAACTAATGTTTGATATACAAGCTTGTCTGACTAGGACTTGGCCATTAGCTGATCATTTAATGTACTTTGGATGACAAGTTCATAAATAAGATGCTGTCCAGCCTAACATAAAACAAGAATGAAAATAAAGTGAACCCAAAGGCTTGCCAGTAGTTGCTTTTTTGCAGTAAAAACACAGCATTTTGAATGGAATCAAATACTTTTACTTCATTCTGTAATGTGCAAGACAGATTCGTCTCCATAAGAATAACAACCTTCTCTAAATGCACCAAGAAAGCTGTGATATACAGTCAAGCCCTCTGATACCACCGAATTTGCACTGAAGAGAACACTTGGGATTGCCACCTCACCAATCTTAAAAAGGCTTTCACCCAACAAAGACGTTCCTCCAGAGAGATAGTTCACATGTTTGGAAGGACCACCTGGATACCACATGAAGAATTGCTGCAGTACAGACAAAAACTCCCCACAAATCACACATCGCTGGTTATGACATATCACCCCCTCCCTTGAACCCATATGGAAAAGCCTCAAACAATTGCAATTCATACTAGAAAGATACCCTAGTCTTAAAAAGATCTTCCCAGAGCCACCCATCCTAGCCTTCAAACAAGCACTGAACCTCGCTAACCTCATCACCAGAAGCAAACTTCCTACAGCCCAGAACACACCGAATGGATCCAGACCATGCCACGACGAGAAATGCAAAACCTGCCAACACATCTCCACCACCCCTACAATTACTACATCGCACAACAGAGCCATCAGCATTCCTGCATCTTACAACTGCACCTCCAGAAATGTAATATATCTCATCCAATACACCAAATGCCCTGGTGGAAAATACGCAGAAGAGACCAAACAACAACTGTGTGCCAGAATGAATGCACGCTGGAAATCTATCAAAGACAAGAATACCCAATTACCTGTGGGGCCACATTTCCCACAAGATGACCACTCTTTGTCCAATCTCTCAGTTCTAATCCTCAAAGGGAACTTACAAAACACTTCTCAGAGACAAGCCTATGAACTTCACGTCATCAACCTCCTCGATACAAAAAATCATGGACTAAATACAGACATTAGATTTATGACACATTATAACCTACCTGACATCTGACTCCCCAGGTACCTCTCCACTATTTAACTGCTATATTCATCCCCCTTCCCCACCACCTGCCTGTCTCTTAGCCACTGACTCCTCAATTTACGTCTTGACAGACTTGGAAAATGGGTGGACATCAACCTGATGGCCTTCAACTCCGAAAAATGCAAGGTACTCCACATTGGGAAGTAAAACCCGCAGCATGCTTATAGGCTCAGCAGCACTACGCTTGCTAGCACCATGGCCGAAAGGGACTTGGGAATCATGATTCACCACAAGATAAATATGAGCCACCAATGTGATGTTGCAGCCAGCAAAGAGAGCAAAACTCTGACTTGCATCCATAGATGCTTCTCTAGCAAATCCCAGGATGTCATCCTCCTGCTGTACTCGGCCTTGGTAAGGCTGTAGCTGGAGTACTGTATCCAGTTCTGGACTCCACAATTTAAAAAGGATGTGGAGATGTTTGACAGTGTGCACAAGAGAGCCACACACATGATCAGTGGGCAGGAAAACAGACTTTATGATGAGAGGCTGAGAGCTACAGGACTCTTCATCCTGGAAAAGTGCAGGCTCAGGGGGGACCCAGTGGCTGCCTATAAGTATATAAGGGGTGTACATTAGGATCTGGGGGAACACCTGTTCACCAGAGCACTCTGTGGGATGACAAGGTTGAATGGTCAAAACTTCTCCAAGACTGTTTCAGGCTGGACGTAAGGAAGAACTTCTTTACAGTCCAAGCCCCCAAGATCTGGAACAAACTGCTTCCAGAGGTGGTGCAAGCACCTACTCTGGATTCCTTTAAGAGTCAACTGGATGTTTATCTTGCTCGGATCCTGTGACCCCAGCTGACTTCCTGCCCCTGGGGCAGGGGGCTGGACGTGATAATCTTCCAAGGTCCCTTCCAGCCCTAATGTCTATGAAATCTATGAAAGTAGGAAGCCCTATTAATACTAATTATTATTTCACAGGTGATTGTTAACACCTGTGAAGTAAATAACACTGTCATAATGGGCCATTGACTTCCTACAGCCTTCAGCAGTTGGGGAGGAAGGGTGGCCTGGTAGGCAGCGTCCCAGATTTCACATTGTCCCAGATAGTCACTCTAACTATAAAGTGGATACAAAACTGGCTTGGCTGTCAGGCTCAAAGGGTAATAATCATCAGCTCAATGTCTAGTTGGCAGTCCGTATCAAGTGGAGTGCCCCAAGGGGCACTCCTAGGGCAGGTTTTGTTCAAGATCTTCATCAGCGACCTGGAAGATGGCATACAGTACACCCTCGTCAAGTCTGCAAATGACATGCAGCTGGGGGGAATAATAGATACGTGAAAGGTAGGAGTAGGATTCAGCTGGACCTCAACAAATTAGAGGACTGGACCAAAAGAAATCTCATGAAGGTCAACAAGGACAAGTATAAAGTCCTGCACTTAGAATGGAACAATCCCACGTACCTGTAAAGGTTGGGGACCAACTGGCTAAGCAGCAGAACTGCAGAAAAGGATTTGGGAGTTACAATAAGCTGAATATGAGCCAACAGTGGGCCTTTGCTGCAAAGAAGGCCAATGGCATACTGAGCTGCATTAGTAGGAACATTGCCAGCAGACCAAGGGAAGTGAATCTTCCTCTCTATTTGGTACTGATGAGGCCACATCTGGAGTATGTGTCCAGCTTTGAGTCCCCCACAACAGAAAGGATGTGGACAAATTGGAGAGTCCAGTGCAGGGCAGCAAACATGGTTAGGAGGCTGGGGCAAATGACTTATGATGAGAGGCTGAGGGAACTGGGCTTATTTAATATGGAGAAGAGAAGACTGAGTAGGGATTTAATAGTAGGGGTGTGCAAAATGGGCCCTATTCAATTTGGATTCAGCCCAAATCAGGGACAGTGATTTTTTTCATTGATTTGGATCACTGTCCCTGCTTTGATTCAGCCAAATCTGAATCTGAAGATTTGATGCTGATTCAGAGAATCAGTGATTTGGACATAGAAACAGCTTTAAGTTTTTTCTACATTCCTGGAGATACCAGCACAGTTTGTGAATGCTGCAATGCTGGGGCAGATGGAGCATCCCACAGGAGTCCAAATTACCCAATCTTTCCAAATCTTTCTGAATTGATTTGGAGGGTTCCGATTTGATTCGGAGAGATTAAAGCATCCTCTGTTTTGATTCGGAGATTTGGTCACCAAATCGGGCTGAATCGCCACCAAATCGAATCAGGGACCAAACCTTTGCACAGCCCTATTTGATAGTAACCTCCAAGTACCTGAAGGGGGGTACCAAAGAAGATGGAGATGGACTGTTCTCAGTGGTAGAAAATGGCAGAACAAGGAGCAATGGTCTCAAGTTGCAGCACAGGGAGTTGAGGTTAGATATTATGAAAAACTCTCATGAAGAGGGTAGTAAAGCACTGGAACAGGTTACCCAGAGAGGTGTGGTAGGTATCTCCTTCCTTGGAGGCTTTGAAGACCCGTCTAGATAAAGCCTTGGTTGGGATGATATAATTGGGGATGGTCTTGCTTTGAGCAAAGAGTTGAACTACATGACCTCCTGAGGTCCCTTCTAACCCTAATTTGCTATTATTCTATGTCTCAAGATGCTTTGTAATAATAATATTAGCATCATGATGAGAACCAAGGAAAAAGAAGGCTGTCACGGGTTTTTAATTTACACACTGATTTTTTTTTTTATCACTGTAGTACAAAGAGACCCCAAATGAGGCAGCCATCTCATCATATTACAAATATAAGGGAGATTCTTTGCTCCAAAGACCTTTTAATCAGACAGCTGGGCAGAGAGTGCCACACAGCAGCAGAATAGAACAATCTCAAAGTCTTAGCCCAAAGCACAATTCATTGTGCTGCGCACCTCTCAAAGGCCCCGTTAATCACAAGTATATTTTAACAGCAGTGAAGTCCATTTTCAAAGTAGCCTTTGCTCTTCCTTTGGTTCTGGGAGGAACATTAAATCAGAAGTCTACTCTCTTTCTCTGGAAGAAAGGGATGCAGTGAAAGCTTTTGGGTTTAAAATGTGATTAAATATCTTTCATGTATTAGTGATGCCAGTCTCCAATTTGCAAGCTTAGTCCATTAAAGGAGGTAGAGTAGTAAAAATATCTGAGGCATCCTTCTGTTTTGAGATGAAAGGAACAAGCAGGTGATCACAGGAACAACCTTGCAGGCTGTCTACTGCAAGAGCCCTTTTTCCTCTCATGCCTCCCTTCTCATCCCTCTGTAGAGAACACCTCGTGCATCCTGGCTGGGCCTTGGCATTGTAAGGAGAAGCGGGCACCCTGTTGCAGTGCAAAATGTGCATATGCATATTTCCTGATTTATGCTTTGACCCCGCTCCTGCTTAACCCAACAGAAACCACTGAACTCAGAAGGGATACAGTCAGACTCTTAGATTTAAATCATTGTAAAATAGTATGAGCCTGGCTCTCAGTTATGCTTACATCACCTGCAGCACTCTGGCAGTGTCACTGGCTGCAATAAGCAAAAGTATAACTGTGCTAACTCTGTGCATGGCCTTTACATTAACTTGAGCATTGGGCTCCAAACCTATAGAAAGCGAGCAGCAACCTAATTGTGCTCTTGAATAATAAGGATACATTAAAAAATGCAGAAGCAGGCTCCATAGCCAAGATTTTAATAAATATTGAACGAAATGAATTAGAAATTCCAAGCACCTTTACAAGAAGGAAATTGTTCTTCCTTTATTAAACATACATTACACTTAGAGGTGTCTGAAGGGACTCCCTGTCACAGCACTAGAATTCAATGTTTGATCTTTTTTCTTGAGTTTAAGCTGACACTCTAGCATCTTCTTGTCTTTTCAGTTAATAAGTGTGGCTCACATTCTTTTTAAAGAAAAGGTCACGGTTCCTCACGTAAGTAATAACATTAAGAAATTAAAAGCTCTTCCTTTCAATATGTTTGGATGGACAACAGGATATCACTACCAGAACTCCATTCATTTTCCCTCCAACAATAGCAAATATCAGTGCGGGTAATCACAGGACAGAGAGACAGAACAGACACATTAGGTCACTTAGTCCATCCCCCTGTCACTCCTGGATTGCTCCCTACAGTATATGCTCCACCAACTTCTCTGGATCATTTTTAAATGACTCAGGCAAGAGACTTTCTATGACCACCCATGGGATGCTACTCCACAGCACAGGATCTTAGTGCTAAGGACTTCTTTCTGATTAATTCCACCCTATTACTACAAGTTATGTGCTTTTACACTACTTGAAATGACTTTGCTTCCACCACTTATTCCACAAGTATCTTGCTAGTCTACTGAAATGATCAGTAATTCTGCCCCTGGTAGGGAGGAGGAGAAGGGGAATGAAAAAGACAACAGTAACTCCTTGCCTTTGTCACTGACCCATTCTGGAGACCTATTACTTAGCTTAGTGCATATCACTGTTTAGTTCTCAAGATAATGAAAATGTTGCTGAATGTTTAAATCAGTGTAAATAGCAACATTTTAAGAGACCCTACTCATTAAGCTTGCTGTGTCATTTTTTTGAATACCAACCAAGGCCCTTTCATTAGAAAATGATTTTTGAGGGGGAGAGGGGGAGCTGAAGACTACCACCAGGCTAGTGTATCTGAATCTAACAGAAGTTTTTGCAGAAGGGATGTATGCTTATGCTACCCTCTGTAGTTTCTTTGTTTTACCTCAGATTTCTAGTTGGAGAAGTTCTGCACTATGATTTAATATGAAAAGTTTTGACATGAGACTCCAGGGTCTTTTAGTGTATACAGATCATGAAACAAATGGCATCTTTATACCATTCCAACCCGCTTTTGTTTTTTTCCTTTGAGAGCACGGCTGTGTTTCCCTACCCTGAAACTGTGAACCAAGATTTGAGCCTTGCTGCCTTACACACAGACTGCTTCATGCCTAGTCATCTCCTGCATGTAAAAAAGCTTAAATTGATAGAGGTTGTGGACTATTTTACCAATTCATAAATGATTCCCCTCTCCCCGCGCCTCTCTCACCTATTGACTACCTCAATTGACTTCTTGCACTGAAGAGCACAGACCAACTGCAGATGCTTCTTCTGCCTGACAAAGGGTATCTGTACCCAAAAGCTTGCAAAGAAGAATTTTTCCAACTATTTAATTTGGCCTAATGAAAGATATCAGATTTGCCCAAAAAACTCTGTCTGCCTCTGCTAATGGCCCTCATTTTATGTGAAGGAAAAAACACACTGCAAACTCCTGGGAAAGAGAAGTGTTGGCAATAGCAGGGGATAGTTCTGTTTAGTTCAGTGAAGAGCATAACAACATATAATAGTTGAATTTTCTTTCATTTCAGTAATATGATATTCTTCTGCTGACATTCTTCCTGAACTGTTTGAATTAGACAACCTCATCCAATAAACCAATGAAATGGAATATAAAACTGAGCAACAGTCAAATAACCATAAACAAGAAAGATCGGCAAAGGCGCCAGTAAAGCATTATACACATTCTTAATAGCATAAAGTAAAGGAAAAAACGGCATGAACTTTGTCCTGGTATTTTAATTGATTGTTAGATGATCTAGTTCTTTCCCCTAATAGTGGATTTATTTTTTCCTAACAGAACAGTGATGTTGGCCTCACTGGAAAATGGATTAATACAAACATTGATCAGTGCATAAAGTAGTCATACAGGGGTCTGTTAGCAGCATGGACCAAAGTACGCTTTAGTAACTGCTTAAGCAAGAGACCTTGGTGACCAGAAAACAGAAAATATATGGCCTAAGTGGAAGCGCTGGGAAAATTAGGATTATTAGCTTTTAGTCACCTCAAAAGGCCAGTTGATGGGACACAATGAGTAAGATGGGTATAAAACACCAAAAGAAAAGTTAAAGCAGGGGTGGGATAATAATTTTGAGTTTTGGTGAGTTCTCGAGGGCCCTGCACACAAAATATTTTAGAATATATCGTTTTAACAAAATATAGATAAAAAACAAATCTTATACTAAAAATCAGACATGTACCATAACATATTTTAACTTTATTTTAAAGAATAATGTTTGTCTTGATTTATGGGGGGGAGGGGGGGAGGAGGGGGGGTTGAGTAATAGAAATAAAGGAAATTGCGTACTAGCTCAAAATAAAGTCTTACTCTTCTATATTTTGTGTGTGCAGGGGGCGGGTAGGGGAGACATGAGGATGAGTGTGTGGAGGGTTGTGTGTGCATGTGTATGCGGTGCTGCCCATGCACTAAGTCCCAGGAAACAGCCAGGGCTGGGGGCACGCAGCAGAGCTCATATGGGCAGTGCAGATACGGCCCACCCCCATCTGGCCAACATGGGGCTGAGGCCTGCCTGCTCCTGCCCAATGTAGACCACACCATGCTCCCACTTATGCCTGCTACCCTGGTCCCAGCCCATGCACACAACTTCCCAGTGGAGCTGTTTCCCGTGAGGCTGTAGCTGCCCAGGTACTGCTTGGTTTCCCCCACCTTCAACCGGTCTTCTTCCTCCTCCTGCCCCTGCTGCACACTCCAGGTTGTGGGGGAGGCTGCAATCAGGTAGCTCCTGTCCCAGCACATGGGGCTCCAGCTCCAGGCCACTTTCCACCCTCTCAACCACGAGCAGCTGGCTGCTCCTCATGCCGAGCAGGCAGAGTTAGAGCTCCAGGTGCTGAGGCAGGAGCAGCCTGACTGTAGCTTCCCCCCAGCCAGAACAGCCAGCAAGACCAGGAGGAGGAGGAACCACTGGAAACCGGTTTGCAGCCACACCAGAAAGCTGTGCGCCGGCCGGGGCTGGGGCTGGCTGGCAAAGGTGGGAGCACAGTGCCCTAGTTGGGAGCAGTCAGGGCTCAGCCCCAGACGCAGCACCATGGGGGCAGTCAGGGACTGGATCCAATCAATTGGCAGGCACCCGCCCACGGGCCAGATCCAATCAGTTGGTGGGCTGGACCCAGCCTGTAGGCCATATTTTGCTTATCATCCCAGAGTTAGAGTAGCCCTCTCCCACCCCCATATCTGGTAGGAAACTTGAATTGTCTGGTGAAAACTGGATGCAAATGACATTTAGTGATTGGGGAGAAATAAGATGTGTATGTTATAAATATGAGATTGGTTTGATCGATGTATAAAGGGGCCTGGGAACCCTGTTACTTTGCACTGAGCTAGGGGAGCTACTATATGCTGGTGCCAAGTTCAACAGACAAATCTGGCTGGTGCCATACTTGAATGAGAACTGGTGTTAGCATTTCACATTGTTTGTAAAAAATAAACCCCAAAAAGGGCTTGTTACTAAGAACTGGAGTCTGTGGTCTCTTTATTACAACTAACAAGATCATCAAGAGTAGCCATCAAGTACACTATCACTGGGCACATCTCCATGAGTGGGAATGTGCGTTTCCCCAGAGACAAATAGTGGCAGCACAATATGAGCCATTGCTGCTTGTCACTAGGGAATACCCATACCTGCATGCTCTGGCCCATGACACCTTGCCCCAGGTAGGGGAGGGGTGGCTGGGGCCAGAATCTGTGCCGGCCCCAGCAGCCTTTCTTGGGGTCCAGAGGGCCTACGGGGCCTGCAGCTGTAGCAATCCAGTAGTAGGGAGCCTGGCTGGCAGCAGCAGTGTGGCTCCAGCAGGCCAGGCTCTGGTTTCAGGTGGCACACACTGCCACCACATTCGCTCCACTTTTTTTAGGTGTGAGTTTTCTTGACACTGGGATCTTCCAGTATCAAAAATATCCCATGTGCTGCTAATCTCCAGTGCAGGGAATGCCTGCATGTGCAGTGGATGTGGTAAGTGGTGGGACAGAGCAATGGAGCGGTATAGTTTTTCAAAAGTATACCTGCTAAATTGTGTGCTGCTTTTCACACTTGCCCATCATGTTCCTGGGGTGATAATTGATGTAAGTGTATAATTCTGTCTACCTGCATTCATGTGAAAATAAGGGTTAGCATGCAGATTAACTGAGCAATCCTAGAAAAAAGATTGTAAACAGATGATCTGAAAAAAATTAGTCTCACTTTTGACCAATAAATGGAATCTAGTTATTTTTTTTGCTTAGAAATTATTAGGGGTGTGTGAAACAGCACCATTTTGTTTTGCCATTTCAAAGGGACAGTGTTTCGTTTCACTGTTTCGAAGCACTGTTCCCTTTCATTTCGTCGAAACTGTTTTGCTGTTTCACTGCATTTCGCCCATAATGGGGAATCATGTAAATGCCCATACCTTTGTCATTTCATGCACGATTCAAATGAAAATTGCAGAGATGGTAGCACCTTCTGCGGGCATGAAGCCTGACAAGTTTCAAGAAGATATGTGTGTGGTTTTTTGTGAAACTGCACCTCATACTAGTACCACTTGCTAGCAGCAGCAACCTGCTGTCATCCTGCATGCAGATCCAGGGGCCTACTCCCCCTGGGAGGAGTCTGGCACAGCCCCAGAGCCCTCCCGAGGTGCATGAACCCATGAATCTGGATGCAGGATGACAACAGGCTGCTGCTGCCGGCTCGGGCCAGTGCCAGCATTGGGTTCTTCCTGGCACTCAATGTGGGCTGCACCAGGCAGACTTGGGTGCTGGCACTGGCCCCAGTCGGCAGTGGCAGCATACTGTCACCTGCATGCACTGCAGCTGGTGAATGCGGAGCTTTAAAAAAAAAAAAAGCAAAAAGCAAAAGAGCCCCACACTCAGAGGCTTTGACAGCAGCAATTGGGGCCTCTAGGCACTTGGGGAAGAGCCCACCCATGCAGCATGGGGTAGTGAGAATCATCTTTCCCCACCTCTGGCCACTTGGCACCCTCATGGCAGTTGCACCATTGTGCAGGTACAGTGCAGCTCAGCAGGGTTCTGCATGCTGTCTGCAAGCTGGGGCAGAACTACCTGTGAGCCAGAGCTCCCAGTTCAATTCCCTAGCTCTCCGATCATTTCCCCAGCTCTTCCCAGGGGGCATGGACCCCAGATCTGTAGGCTGCTGCTGCCAGCTGCGGAAATAGCCCAGAGCCGCCACCATCCCCAGCTGGCAGCAGCAGTCTTCTGTCATCCCGCATCATCCGGGGAACTGCACCCCCCAGGAAGAGCTGAGGGAATCAATCAGAGAGCTGGGTGAAAGATCGGAGGGCTGGGGAATTGAACCAGGACCTGAACATTCCCCCAGCTCTTTGATCATTCCCCTAGCTCTTCCCGGGGGGTGCAGGACCCTGGATCTGCGTGCCGGGTTTCAGCAGGCTGCAGGCTGGGCCCAGCAGCAGCACTGCAGTCTTCCTGGCACTCGGGGCAGGCTGCACCAAGTGGCTGCCACTGGCCCCAGCCTGAAGCAGCAGCCTGCTGAAACCCTGCATCCAGATTGGGAGTGCACACCCCCGGGAAGAGCTGGGAAAATGATCAGAGACCTGGGGAAAGCCATCAGAGAGCTGGGGAATCAAACCAGGAACTAGATGTAATGTCAGAGTAGTCCTAACCTGCTCCTCCCCATCCCTCTCCTTAGTTTCTGTTTAGCTGCAAGCAAGCCCAGCTTCGAAACTCAAAACATTTCAAAACTTTCTTAACGTTCTGAGTGCCCTCGTTTCATTTCGAAGCTGTTTCTAAGCCTTACGTTTTGTTTCAGTTTCACTGTTTTGAGTTCAAAATGTGTCAAAACAGCTTCAAAACAAAACACCCACTGAAATTTTGCACAGCCATAGAAATTATGCACTTGATGATTCCCAAGATTTCACTGTTCTATTCTGATGATACATATCTTCATGATGGCACATTAGCAGTAGAATGAACTTCTAACAAGATTAATTAAACCATAAGAAATACATTGTGCTGCTGCCAACACCTGATGGGCTCAGATTCTCGTCAAGCCTTGTTACACCATCAAAAATATGGCTTTCTTTGGCAAGACGGTACACTGAAACCATGAAAATACACCATCAAAAAGATAAGTGCAGACAGGAATAGAAATGCTGCCTTTGATACAAGAAGGTTCATTTCAAAACCACTTTGTTAGAACTAAGTCTCACATACTTTCCATAGAGGGCCAAACACCCATTTGTAAATGGATCTTGGAGCTGATCTTATTTTCACTAATGATATTGGTAATAAAAGTAGGAATTTGCGAAAGATATTTGTCGAAGACACAAATTTTGGAAGTGGTTTGGACGGTGAGGCTGGCACAAATTGCTATCACTTCATGGATGATAGTCAAACTACACCAATATACACCAGCTGAGGATCTGCCCCATAGCACCGTATTTTTTTCTAATACCAAGTGTAACACGTCCAATTAAAAAATGGGGCAAGAAGTCTTTCCTTTCGTATACTTTGAATTTTAAAAAAGATGACTGAATTTAGAGATGAATTCGAACCTTATGTTTTGCCCATGCTTAAAAAAATAATACATAGCGTATACTCCCGGGACTTGACAGCTATGCATACGAGATATACTGAATAAGCTGCTACAGGAACCATATAACAAGTGTATACCTGCATAAGATGAAGCTACTTTAGCATACAACTTCCCCACAAAAATGCTACGGTGCCAGTCTCACTCTTTATTCTGCATAGCAACTATTGAGACTTTCTTTTTATCATGGACATAACTGCTATCATAAAAGCTCTCATGACCTTTAGAGGGCGGCACCTGTTATTCTTAATCTGCCCATTTTCCTCTGACTTTCTCTCAAAAGTACATATCAGAAAGTCCCCTGGAAAGCACTGTGCTGCAATCATCATAGAACCCACTGCAAAAAACAAAATTGCAAACTAAAACTTGAAAGGAAATAGCACCACATTCAGAAAAAGCCTATTTTCTCTAGTCCTCCTGGGTCCCTTCAGTTCCATCCCTGCTGATAAGGGTAAGAGAATAAAACAACCCAAAATTATGTCAAATTCTTCTACGCACTAGCCAGTTGCAAACCTGTCTGAATTGCAAGTAAAAAGGCCCACCCCCCTTAGGTTTCAGAAAGATGATAAACATGAAATCAGTTTTGCCTTAGTTTAAAGCCCACTGCTGCTTTTAGCTGTCATTCAGAAGAGGATTTGGAGTTCATATAAAAATGGGGTTTGTGTTATTGGTTCTTTGAGGCCACAACCTTGAAAAATAAGGGTAACAGACAATAGGGTAACAATAGGGAAATGCTGGGAGGAATGTAGTAGCTGCAAGAGCCAGATGCCACCTGGCATCGTGATCTAAAACGAAGAGGCCAAGAAGGCCGTGATCGTGGACGTGAGAACCAGCACCAAGCCTTCACCTTTGAGAACGGCACCAAGCCTTCACCGACACCTGGGCTCGCAAGCGGGAGAAGTACACCCCATTGGCCAACATCCTGAGGGGCTGTGGCTATGATATGACAGTCGACACGTTCATTGTGGGAACGCTCAGAGCCTGGGACCCCAGGAACAAGAGCATCCTGGATGCCTGCTACATCTCCCACTGCTACACCAAGCTGATGCGCTGCCTCATGGTGTCCGACACCATCCACTGGTCCCACAACATCTATGTGGAACAAGTCACGGGCCACCGCCAGTACTCTGACCCCACCAGACAAACCGCTGCCAGACCGGACCCAGAGGGGACCACCTGAACCCCCACCTCTGCACCACATGGACTTCACTTCGAGAGGATTCTCAGCAACGGACGGCTCCACTAAACCGGAAGAGGACCCCCGTGATGAGACTCTGTATGGACTGAGACATTTTCCTCAACCTACTACTTCCTCCACCACTGCGGACCATTGTACGGGTTTGTGTGCATCTATCTTTCTCTCAGTGTCGCGAAACCCCTCCCTCCCCTTTCCTCACCCCCAGGGCTTAGTTGGCTAACATTGTGTTTTCTGTAACCTAGTTGCGTTCCCCTCCTCACCCATATCAATCTAATGTTAGACCCTTGCTTGGGCAATTTTTATTTCCCTACTGGCTTTGTCATCTTTTTGGATTCACAATCCTAAACTTCTACTAATAAAATTCAACTTGTTTCACTTATCTTGTTCTTACAGAGATACCATGGGCTCAGTTCCCACGTCACATGGAGTAAACAGGAGTAATTCTGTTCAGTAGAGTCAATGGAGAGGAACTTGTAGGCACAAAACCCTTTCATACAGTGAAGTATGCCATCCATTTTCTGACCACTCAGACTAGACTTATGAGTTCTAGAAGAAACAGAAATGAATCAAACAAACCCTGACAACCCCAACTGGGGGTTAATCCTTGAGGTATACATACAACCAGCCATGTTGCTGTCCAGTTCATCAGATCATCCAACCTACCTTCAGGTAGTAAGAGCCCTTGGTGATTTGAAAGAACTAGGCCAAAACACTGTTTCCCATAAACCAGATCAAGTCATAGGGAGAGTTCCAAAAATGAGGACTTTTCTGCTTCTCAGGGATGTTTAGCCCCATGATGAAGAGGTTTAAACCACACTTAAAATCTCCTTTCCTTACTACAGAAGAGTTCTAGGAAGGAAAACTTTCAAACGCCAAGTCCTAAACCAATGGTTAACTGATGAAGGAAGCTTCTCCAAGTTGCCCTTTTCCAAAAGACCAACCTCAAAATCCAGACACCGCTTTGAGTATCATTCAAGTTTTGTTTTGAAGGCTTACCTGGGAAGTAAGCAGTGTTAAGGCCTCAGCTATGATTTTCTACTTACTGTGAAGTGCACTTGCATCACCTTTCTTTGGAGCATCCCAGTGCGAGCCACTGTCAGCAGCAAGACACTGGACTACATGAATCATGGATCTTATCTCATATGGTAAGTCCTATATTTCTATATATCGCACAGCAAATGAGATTCCTGCTGCCACATCACAAACTACAGGGTGTATATACATGTCACCATAGCAACATGCTATGGCACAATATGGTGTGCTATAGTGATGTAAGGATCATGTGAATCTACATGTGATCAGCAGCGACTTTGCCATAGCGGTGCGCTCCCCAGTTTTAGCATGCTGCTACGGCAAAGTAGCAGCGAAATCTAACCACGTGCTGCAAACACAGTGCAGTGGGGGCAGTTACTGTGCCGTGCTTTAGTACTTCCACAAGGAAGTACTAAAGCATGACACCATAGTAACGTTACCATGCCCACAGAGTACTATATATATTACACATAAACATCAAGGTTATCTCCTTCCTCTCTCTAGGTTTGGCTATTTAGCTGGCTACATATGACATTTTCAAACATTGCAGATATTTGCAAAATGATATATGACAGTGAGTTTGATAAGGAACATCTATTCATCTTGTATCATAACACGAGAACAAAGGGATATTTAATAAAAATATGTATGAGCAGTGAAGAGAAGTTGAAATTGGTATAAAATCTCATATTCATTTCGATGTTTAATCCATCTCAGCAGCCATTTATTGCTTAATACACTGCACATGAATGGAGATTACTACTGCAACAATAAGCCCTCTTAGGCAATCCTGCCAGTAGCTAGAAATTTCCAGTGCAAAATATATTATTCATGCCGATGAGCCAATGGCAGTTTTTGCAGAAGGGCAGGTAACAGTCATTTTAAAAGTCAAAGACAAACTACAAATCAGGCCGTAAATGAACAGGAACTTAATTTGTGTCAATTTTACAAACAAAAGAGTAACAATAGTTAAACATACACAAGACTACTTTCTAAGTTCTTTTGAAATTCAGGATAATTAAATGTACAAATGACAGAACAGGTATTTTCCCAGTTATCGTAAGTCACAGAATATCAGACTAATGTTTTGAAAAAAAACTTGTAAAACTCCTTAATCACAAGGCTTCACTCATTATCCCATACTGAATTTTGTACAAGACTTACACTAGTCTCCATTTTTCTTTTCTGCACCAGATCTTCCTCATCCTGCTTATGTCACTATAGTCCTATTACTTTCAATGGAGCTATGCTGATTTACAGTAGTAACTGAGAAGCCATCCCTGTAGCTTAAAATTGTCCTGTTCAAGGAGAAGCAGCACATGTCCTAAACGCCACTATCAGGCAAGCTCAGGCGCTGTGTTTGGGGCATGGCACCCAGGTTTAAAATGGAAGGACAGCATCAGAAACCATGATTCCCAACAGCTTGGGGCACAACTCCACTACAGAAAATGCAGCCAGAGGAAAGAGCCCAGCTAGTGGATATCTTCACCTTCTAAAAGGCTTTGGAGGTAAAATTCACTTCAGCATTATATTTTTTAAAGATATTACTTCTTTGACCCAGCTTCTCTATCCACCTAACCATTGCTATTTTTCATCCTCCTTTGTACCAGTTACTCAAGGCAGCTAGGGTGCTGCAGGCTTTGTGAGGCAGTCTTACAGCGTTATTCTGCAAATGGTTTGCAAATTCCTGGGCCATGTAACGAACAAACACATCTTCTGCCAGTCATGAAAAATTATATCTGCAAAGCCCTTATTTCTCTAAACAGATTGTTAGACAAGGAAAACACCTGAAATTAAGGGGAGGAGGAGGTCCCAGTAGTGCCAGAGAAGCATGGGGAGGCTTAATCCTGCCAAAGGCAGGGCACAAGCTGCAGTGTAGCCCAAGAAGGTGAGAGCCAGGGCCAGGGGCCCAGAAACAGAGTGAGAAAGAGACAGGGTCAGAGACCCAGCGCCTGAGAGGGGCCAGAGACAGGCCAGGGGCCCAGTGCCTGGGAGGGCCCGGACAAGAAGAACAGAGCCTGAGAAGGGCAAGGCAATGAAGTAAAAAAAAACTCTCTCTCGGTTCGTTTTCTTTGGAGGCTCATTGAATAACAAATCCTTAGGCACACATTGTTGGTGAGACAAAAGGTATATATTTGCAAATAGGGTCAGAGGGAGAAGACAAAAGATCAAAACCCTCTGCCCCTGAGTACAATCATTAGCAGGCTT
>NW_017728886.1:253910249-253914089 GCF_001723895.1 Crocodylus porosus | reverse complement strand
AAAGAGAGCTCTTGGAGTTTTTCCTTCAGTTCCCAACCCCCGCCTTCCCTCTCTCATTAAGGAGACAAGGAGGGCTGGCAGCCGTACTTATTCAGAGGACAACTATTGATGGGAGCTAACAGCTATTGATAATGCATTTTTAATAATATTTCTAACAGCAAGAAGGCATAGAGGGCTGAAAAAGCACAAGACTGAACTTGGGCCAAGAGCCTACTGAGATGATTGCTTGTTAACATCTGAGGCATTGGGCATGGCTATAGGGGAGGTCAAAGGCTGTGAATTGCCCATAAGGCAACAGGTGCTCATGGGGACATGTATGGGTCAGGAGCGCCCTCCTATCATGACGGCTGGTCTGATAACTAGTACAGTCCAAGTGAGATCCACTGACAGGAAGACAGAGCAGGGCTCACTCGAAGACCCTTGGGCAGCCTCCCTTTCCAGTATTAGCAAAGAACGTCAAGGCACGGCAGCTAGGAGAAAAGGGAGGGTAACCCAGAGGCAGAGCAGACCAGGAGCCATATGGCAACCATGGGGCATCACGGCCACCCCTGGACTACCAGTCCTGCTGCACACCCCCAAAGCAGACTGTATCCAACATATAAAGAAAGTAGCGGTTCTGCAGAACCTGCTTCTGCTTATTACTCCCAGACTGCTGGAGGTAAGCCACCCAAGAGCAGAGGAAGAGTCCCCTGCACTTCCATAATCCTTTGTCCAGCTGCCACAGGACCAATAACAAGGTAGTCCATAGGCAATTGTACTAGTTCTTCAGCTCAAAAAGTAGGATGCAGTGGTCGCTGGAACAGAAAGTCTTGGGGTCAGCCCTACTTCTTTATGCAAAGGTCTGTGTGGCCATGGATGCACCGTGCTGCCCAATTATGAACAACACATCCTAGTGTGGGCTTTGCATTTAATCTCAAACAGGAGGCAGTGCTAGTTTTCACTCTAAATTCACACTGACCTGCAGCAAAACTTTCCTTATCTCTCCAATCACTTATTTGCATTTAAGAGAGCGCTCCAGGAACAGCTACACAGTGGAGTGCATGGATGATGATTATGCACTCCAAGCACACCTAAAGTTATTTGAGGCAAGTTATGTCAATACAAAAAAATCCAAGAATATTAGTCACTTTAAACTGGAAAGGGGGTAGTCAAGCCAGTACTTGATGCAATAAATCAATTTGTAAACAAGGAGGAAGCAGTCTCAGAGGAGAATATGCCACTGAAAAGCTCCACATGCAGACATCATTAAACATGAGTAGGCACTTAAGGTGTTTGAAGTGGCTACATCATATTTCCCTGGAAAGCCTAAATAATGTTACACTGACACTTCAGTTTGGAGTCTGCACCTGTACCTCCTACTGTTTTGCTCTTTGATAAGAGGTGGGGAGGCAGTTTGCAAATGCCCTTCTTTCTCTCAGGACTGGGGCTGTCTGATGTGGGCCTCGGCTTGCTCCCATATACCATGTAGCTACTCCTACGTTTTGTCAAACTCTCTTTCCTCTTTTATACACTCCCTGGAATTTCCTCTTCTTTCCATCATGGCTTATGAGGAGTGGGAGGAAGACTATCTTCCTTAAAAAAATAACTTGGGGCGGTTGGCTTGTTTTAACAATTGTGTGTGGTCTCTGTTTTGCATCCTAGTACATAGAAGTGGCCAGAGGCAACACACCTAGAGAAAGCTTATTTGGTGACCTGTCTCCACAAAACTCTTCTAGCTGATATTACGAGTACTTTGATCCCATGTGTTATTGGCAAGTAGCATGCAGTCACAGCACATGTTCTCTCCAGCCATTTGGACTTCTTTGAGACCCTGGTTCAAGCACTGGAAAAAATCCTCCTGGAAGTCACAAGGCAGTCAAAGGAATTTCTTCCATGTTTATTCAAGCACATACTTCAGCACTTAGCTAGATCAGGGCTTTTGGGCATAGAGAAAGTATAGATTTTTTGGTTTAAGGGAGTGAGGGACTTGTGAGTGCACATTACCTGATTCACTATACTTGTTTCATCCCCCCTGCTTCTATGTCAAAGAGAGGAAACCTAGTGCAGATTACTGAGATTAAAAAAAAATCTTGATCGTTGGACAATACACTTTATTATGAAGTTTGAGAGCCGGATTTTGCTTTCATTTACCCTAGTGCAAATTTACAGTAACAGCGTCCACTCCAGTGGAATTACTTCAAACTTACTCCAATGGAAGAACAAATAAAACTGGCCCTGCTGATTCACTGTAATAGCTTTAATCCCTCAAATCTGTGCTGGGTTATACTGGTTGTAGAATTTCTGTCTAAACTTCTAAAGATGAAGCAATTTTATAAAGGAAGAATTTTTTTTTTAACAAAATGAGTGTTTTAGTCTCTGAGGAAGTAATCAGTAAGCCACCATCGCTTTACATATATGGTTTAATTGGGTGATAAAATTCCAGGCCTTAATATTGTAAGAAAAAGGTAAACAGCAGCACATTAAAATCTTGCCACTGTGTAATTAACCTTGTTATATATTTTTAATGAAAACTAAAATCCCGTGGTAAATAATGTCATTGATTTCATTAGTTTGTTGCATGATAAGAATAAAAATAGTGACTTTACAGTCTAATGTTAAACTGTAAGGATAAAGCAATGCTGCTGCACTGTACTCAGCTTGACAATATCTTTACTACAATAAGAGCCGCATTTATCAACTATTGTTGTTATACATTCTCTAAAATGCTCCTAACATTAACACACTCTTTATACTATTACAAGAGGGCTGTACTCATTATTATCTGTTAGACTTGCAACTACATATTTAGGTATATGTGTTAAAACATTGTGCAATAATCTGCTCTTGTCTTCAGTTCAAAGCAATTAAATCAGACCTTGAAAAGTCTAGAGGCTGAAAATAATAAAGAAATAAATGCCACATATTTCATGCTGTCATGAAGCTTTAAAAATGCTTTATAGAAATTACATTTTTAATTATTTAATCTTGCCTTCACTGTTTTGATGCTGTTTGGTCAAAGCACTTCTGTAACCTGGTCAGAAGAGGTTAGCAGTTCTGCTTCATGACGGTCAGGCGGGAGAAGTACATTACTCACAGACAGAAGGTAGTAAGCCATATATTTCAAGTAGCTGTGTCAGAAAAACTGTCAACAGGGTAGTTTATTTTAAACCCAATTTCAACCTTTGGATGTTGTCAGACATATAAAATTGGGCATTTTCTGAAGGCATAAAAGGAGAGGAGAGGAGGAGGAAACGGAGACAATGGGAAGGGGATAGATACAGAGAGAGTAGGAAGGGAAAAGGTAGAAACTTGGAGGCCTAGAATCAGACTAGCTCTCCCTATGGGCACACACGATATGGGGGTGGCCAGAATGACAGCCCTGTATGCAGGAGAATGCAAACTTGCTACCCAGATGCTCCACAAAAGGTATGGTTCCTTTCACTTATGTGACAACTATTTGCTGTTGTGTATTGTGGTGCCTCCATTAGATATGTGTTACCCTTGGCACACCCCCTGCATCAGCAAGAAGAGCTTCCTCAGTGTTACCAGATTTGCCCATTACTTTGGGGTGTGCTCATTTATTTGGGATATGTTTCTAGGGTCTTGGTAATTCTATTAATGTGCAGCTTGTGTTACTTGTGTTTCTATACGGAGCTGTATCTCTCCCTTCTGCAAGCCCTCACGCCCAATGCAGCTATCTTGCAGGACTCAGTTCAGTGGGGCTGGGTTTCTCCAGTCCCCAAATCAGTCATACACACAAACACACCCAGATTAACGTGACACACCTGACCTGGCCGGGTTGATCAGCATGGACAGGCTGACACCCTCATGGGCCAGCATTCAGTTCATTAGGGCACGTCT
>NW_017728886.1:253872016-253910149 GCF_001723895.1 Crocodylus porosus | reverse complement strand
TTAATCAGTCTCTGTTTAGGTAGAGGAGGGGAGGGAGGGGATTCTTTGCGCGTCAGACAGTCTGCATCCTGTGTCAGGGTTCCCCAAGAACATGGAGCTGAGAGGTAACATCAGGGATGAACTTCATAGCCTGACCAAAGCAATGAGCAGAGGAGGGTGACATACTCCTTTGTGGAAAATGTTGCTGCAATCCCAAATCTGTACTTCATACCTGGATACTTAGGTCATTCAGCAGAGGACAGATCATCAGAACATAGCTGTTTCAGTCCTATACTGGACACTGGGGAAATAGCTGCATCCACACTAGGGGAAAAACTGGGCACAGCACTGAAAGAACAGTTGAGGCAGTTCCAGAGCTACCGGCTTTTCTGATCAACTGATACTTCATTTTAGCCATGCGCTAAATATAATCCTGATTATAATCACAAGCACCTGACCCATGCCTTCTTGTACACTCATTGGAAATGGCTTCAGTACTCAAATTATTACTGCCTCTTTGGTAAAGTACCATGGTAGAGTTTAGAGTCACACTTGACTCCATTCAGCCCTTTGTGGAGAAAAAGATATAAGCTTCCCAGGGTAAAGAATCTCCCCATTGTTGATAGGATAATGGGGTTTATTTCTTATGTCCAAGGTCTGACCCAGAAGTCGGAAAAGGTGGTAAGAGGGAAAACACAGTCCCTCTTGTTAAATAAATGAGAGTTTTATTATATACTATATATCTCTGTGTAGAGGCTGCAGCTTTATTACATTTACTCACTGACCTTGAATCACTAAATCAAGGAAGACACTGAAGAAGAGGGATCACTTTCAGGAAATGTAATTAGTTCTCCCTCAGAGACATATATTACAAAAGGTCATTGCTACCAACCCAAGGCAGTTTCCAAGCAAAGGAAGCCTCTATAGGAAGTGACGGTACATCTGCAGTGTACCAACCAAAAGGAAATGGAATTTCTACTGGTAAGTAATAACCTAACTCTGTGGTTTTCCTAAGATATGCAAATACATCAGATGGTGCTTTGCAACTACTTAGAATGAAATTATGGTCTGCAGAGATCATTTAAGCCTAGAAACCTGCACTGGCTACTAGTTAGACAATGACACACACTGAGCATGTCTACATGTATGATTAATGAGATGCAATAAACTCTGGTGCAGTTCGTGCTGGAGTTTATTGTTCCTGGGCTCCGAATTTACACATGTCCCTGGGACCGCAACCCATTGAGCCAGGTCAAAGCAGTCCCAGCTGGAGAGGGACCCGGAGGGGGGAGGGGGGGGGTGTTACCCTGCCAGCCTGAGGCTGCCCCGACCCAGCTCAACATGCTGTGGAGGGGCTGGCTGGGGTGCAAGGCAAGCCCTGCACTGGAGCACCCCCGTGCCCCAGCCAGCCCCATCAGTGATTACATGTGTATTGCAATGAACTAAATAATGCTGCCATAGGATATGTGTTTACAAGTACTAACCTATGGTAGAGTTAGTTAGTTTACTGCAGCCTAATAAGGCTGCACGTGTAGACGTTGAGACTTTACTGCAGAACTATTTAGGCAGCTCTGCAGTTGACATCTCATGTAGAAGCACCCATTGGAAATTGCTTTGCTTTGACATAAGGGGCTATTGGATTTAGACCTACAAAATGAATGTGTGACCTGCCCAACATCCTCTGCCCCAGCAGGGGCAGAATGCTGTGCATATACGCCTAATGATAAACATTGCAGGGAAACAAGATCTTATCTCATCTTCACTGAAAGTGAGCATACTCAGTGTAGTCCATGGGAGCTGGCTGGCTCAACTGAGAATGACCACACTAGAAAAACATTGCCACTCAAATGCCACAGAGACATGATTAGCATCCCAGATAGATTGAGTCTAACCCCATTGCTTGGCTACTTCTACATGCTTCACATCAACCAATACTCCCTAACAAGGCAGCTGGCTCAAACTTAAAGCACCATTTAACTCAAGGTAGGGATTTTTGCATGTAGATAGCAGGTTTGGTAGCTATGCCTCCAGCAATCTTAGACAAGGCTTTTCAATTCTCTGCTTCAGATGCTCATTAGTAAAACAGGAAGAATACTCACCTGCTGCCCAAATTAAGAGTACCATGAAAGCACTTAATTTTGTACATTTAGGATATTTCGCATGTGCTGACAGAACGCTAACTCCAAATATGCTGCAGCAAAGAATTTAAAAAGTTGAATACAAAAATGGCACATGGATATGCTCTAAGGCACTTTAATGACTATGTTCCTGAATTTCCATTAAAGAAAAACTGTACAACGAAACTTATTTTTCTAATTGTAATTTTCTACATACATCCTAATTCAATAGTCCTTCACATTTAGTGTTTTCTAGATCAGGCTTGCAAAATACTTTATGGATGTTAATGAATCCTCAACACTTTGTGAGACAAGTACTCCATGGTATTAGGGATGCACCAATAGAGGGTTTTGGGGCTGATACCGATAGCCAACGTTTAAGGAGGCATATCAGCCGATTCCGATCCAATTTCTAATACGCAGCTCTTCAGCTTGAAGAGCTACATCCAACTAATAAGTCTGGTGTGGTAGAAGGGGAGGAAACAGGTGGGGCGGGGATGCAGACCAAGGCCCCTGCAGTGAGGGAGGAAGTGGGGCTAGGGCTAGGGGAGGCACTGACCACCTGGGGAGGGAGGGGCGTGGGACAGAGCCGCAAGTGGCTCATCTGGGGACAGGGGGCAGGAGCATGTGCTCCCCAGATCTGTGCGTGGCGGGCTGCAGCTGCAGGCTGGGGCTGGGTCGGGCGTGGGACGGAGGCACAGGAGCAGGGGGGAGGTGACTCCTGCTGCTGCGTACAGCTCATCTGGTGCTCATCTGGCAGCTCCCAATGCTGCTCCTGCCACTCATCTGGGAGGGCACTGGGAGGGGGGACAGGTGTGTGCCCCTGGATCTGCACAGGGTGAGGTGGGGTGGGCTGGGGCTGGGCTCTTTCCAGTCAGGCGGACCTAGGGGCACACACCCTGCCCCCCACCCCAATGCCCTCCCAGACAAGTGGTGGGAGCCAGCAGACGGGCACTGGACAAGCCACACGCAGCAGTAGGAGCCACACACCCCTCCCTTCCAGCATCCCCAAGACGAGCTGTGTCTCCATCCTGCATCTGCCCCCATCCCAGCCCCAACCCCAACCCCACACCCTCCTGTACCGTGGAGGCCTTGACCTGCCCCCCATGCCCCTTCCCTCCACACTGCCGGCTGGGATCCTCACAGCCTACATGCTATGCTATGGCTGTGCTCACGCATGGGCATTTATTGGACAAATTATCAGCCTCATTGCACCAATTTCCAATACAGAAATTTTTCTTTATATCAGTACCAATCTGATATTGGACCCGTGTATTGGTGCACTTCAACATGGTACCCATATTATAGGCAGAGAAACTGAGGCACAGACTCCACAAAACTCACCCACTGCCATACAGGAATGGCACCTAGGAGTTCCCACTCAAAAATATTCCCATGAGTTGGCTCTGACCACTAGTCCACCCTGCATACTCTATCTAGAAAGTTGAATGCAATGTCCTAATCTAAGGAACAATTTCTGCATGTGAACAATTTGGAAGCAAAGCAGCCTTTCTCTCTTTAGACAGCTCCCATCTGCTTCTAAAGACCTGACCGTTACACGTGCTTTACTTCTTCCACTGAGAGAAAGGTGTCCTTGATCAGTTCACATTCTGAGTCACTCAGGGACATGTGGTACAATAGCCATTAAGGCAGAATATTCATGAGCACTATCTGTTAAATGAAGACTGATGCATTCCCTCACAGCCACTAACACTATTATGAGAGGAGGGGAAAAGACAACATTAGGTTTGAAGTAGATAGCAATGATCAGACAAATTGCTTGGATTCAGAGTACTTATGGCTGTAATGAACCCTGGATGATCTGCAGTAGACAAAACAGTTTTAGGTGAATCTCTTTCAAAATGTGCTTTGACTGAAAGCCATAGGGTCAGCTTTGACCCTCTTGTGCTGATACAATCCCTTAATGGCCCACAATACTGGGGCTAGTGAGCTCACCCAACTATGCTCTGTTCTTCACCCATTGGACAGTTTTAACCTCTGGTATGAACTTCATTAGATATATGGAAGATTAAGCAATGGTGTTAACATTCAGTCTGTGCCGCTCTGGGATAAAGCAAGGGCTGGGGAATCTGGTTCAGGCCTCCTAAGAACTCCCCTCCCCAGCAAAATCTTCACCTACATCTTGGCTCAAAACTGAGCTGAAAATAAGCTCCAAGTCTGGCTCACTTCCATTCCATGTTCCTTCGTTTTTCTGCACATCCACACAGAGGTGGGGTCCACACTGTATTTCTGACCTGACAGTCTGAGAAATTTCCAGGCCTACTCAGTAGATGCAAGACAGCAGAAGAGTTACAATACATGTGAATGGCTGTATGGAGACAAGAATATCAGGACAATTTAGGTATATCAGCTGTTCCATTCCCACTCCAGCACATCAGCTTAATTGATTCGTAGGCCATAGTTCTGTCTATTCAGGACTATTCAGAAAGCACTGTAGAGACAAGACTAGGGGCATCGTATTTTAAACACCACATATTAGTCTCACCAATGGCAGCCACAAAGAAAGAATCCCACACAGTCATAGAATCATAGAAAAATACTGAATAATAGAAAATTAGGGTTGGAAGTGACCTCAGAAGGTCATCTAGGTCAATCCTCTGCTCAAAGCAGAATTATCCCCAACTAGATCATCCAAGCCAAGGCTTTGTCTAGCCAGCTCTTAAAAACCTCCACGGAGGGAGAGTCCACAACCTCTCCGGGTAACCTTTTCCAGGGTTTTACTATCCTCCTAGTGAGAAATTTTTTCCTAATATCTAACCTAAACTTCCCTTGCTGAAACTTGAAGCCATTTCTCCTTGTTCTGTCATCTTCCGCCACTGAGAGCAGTCCAGCTCCATCCTCTTTGGAACCGCCCTTCAGGGAGTTGGAGGCTGCTATTAAATCTCACCTCAGTTTTCTGTTTGGCTGACTAAATAAGCCCTGTTCCCTCAGCCTCTGCTCAAAAGTCACATTCCCCGGCCCTCTAACCATTTTCATTGTCCTTCACCAGACTCTCTCCAATTTGTTCACATCCTTTCTGTAGTGGGACTCCCAAAGCTGGACCCAGTACTCAAGATGTGGCCTCACCAGTGCCAAATGGAGGGAAATAATCACTTCCTTCAATCTACTACCAACGGTCCTACCAATGCTGCCCAATATGCTGTTAGCCTTCTTCACAACAAGAGCATATTGTTGGCTCATATTCATCTTATTGTCTTCTGTAACCCCCAGGTCCTTTTCTGCAGAGCTGCTGCCCAGCCAGTCACCCCCAGCCTGCACCGGTGCATGGGTTGTTCCGTCCTAAGTGCAGAACTGCACATTTCTCCTTATTGAGCTTCTTGAGATTAATTTTGGTCCCATCATCCAGTTTGTCTAGGTCTCTCAACTGTGGCCCTACCCTCCAGTATATCTACCATTCCAGCCAACTTAGTGTCATCCATGCACTTGCTGAAGGTGTACTCCATCCCATTTTCCACATCACTGATGAAGATATTGAACAAAACTGGCCTCAGGAGCGAACCCTAAGGTATTCACTTGATACCAGCTGCCAACTAGACACAGAGCCATTGATTACTACATTGAGCCATTGATTACTACTTTGAGCCCAACAATCCACCCAGTTTTCTGTTCACCTTACAGTCCATTGGGGCTTGGGATAGCACCAGGCTCTTCCTGGCGGGGGACTGGGCCAGAGACAGTGCTGGAAGCGGGGCTGCAGCCACCCCAAATTTGCTGTAGCCCCCTCTAACTGCCCTCCCAGCACCACCGCCACCCGCCCCAAATGCAACATGGCTCAACCCTCCCACTGGGAAGAGCCTGGCGCAGGCTCCCAGCCTGCAGCAGCAGCTGACCCTTGCACCACATGCATATCCGAGGGCACACATCCCCCTGTGCCCTTCCAGGGTGCACAAAGCAGCAAAAGACACTCTCCGCCATCATGCACCCAGCACCCACTGACAGTTCCCTCTGCTTTGCTCCCTGCTGCAGCTGTCCCAGGAGTGTCCAACGCCACCTGCCTGCAGACGCTGGGCTGTGCCACACCCCTCCCCCTCCCCCTTCCCCACAGACTTACCTTGCATATAATGAATTTACCTCACATATAATGATTTTGGGATATAAAAAGGGTCGTCACATAAGAGTGAATTCACGTATACAGAACCCACACAAAGCAAGGGTAACCTGCATATTGCATCCACTGCTCTCCCCGCATCCACAGGACCAGGCATCTCATAACAGGAGAGACAAACCAAGCAGCTAAGCATATTAAATAGCACTTAAAGTATCCTCAAGTAGGTTTTGATGCAAGTTGTTAGACAGATGGAGGCATCATTCTCTTTACAGCTACTCTTTACCGTTCATTCAACATGCACTATTGAATGCAGTGCCCCCAGCAAAGGCAAGAACAGATATACTTACCTACCTTGTACTCCAGCAAGTACCCATTCCAGATCTACAATTAGCTGGTAAAAGTTCAAGCAATCCTCACACAGTTCAAATTTAAGTGAAGGACTCAATCCATTGCCAGCTGTCTCCAGGAACAGCAGAATTAAAGGACAAAGGTGACTTTTAAAATCCCTTTCCCTCGCATCTCAAATCCTGCACTCACAATAGCCAGACCTGAGAATCTGGACCATTTTCTTTCCTCTTTGATCTTCTTCAGATCCAGATTCTTGTTCAATATTGTGCCCTATAACTATAGTGTATGGCAGAATAAGTTGAATTCTTTAGACCCAGAATGGAGAGCGCAATGTCCCTTTGTTCTGGTCTAAACATTATCCCATTGCTTATTATCAGCAACTGTAAATACACCATCTTGTATATTCTGGTTAGCCTCAGTCCACTGTTAAAGTAGGATTTAATTTTCCTAGTTCATCCCAGCAAGAAGGAAACTTTCCTTTACAGGTTGGAGACACCAGCACGTGAAATCATCCATCCTGTGGATTCCTATCAGGCAATGACTTCTTGGATGCTCTTTTTCTCTCCAGATAAAGACTAGTTGGGTCAGATAAGCGGATTACAGACCTTCATCCCACTGAACTATCTCTGTTATTTTTTTAAAAACTAACTAAGTCCTATTTAATACAACCAGCTGCAAGATAAACACAGCTTTCATAGGATCACTCCCCTCAAGGGGTCCATACTCTGCCCATAAACTATATCATTATTTCTTTCCACAGCTAGACAAAGAAGAGTCCAAGCCGTGACCAAGCCATCTCCTCCACTCTTCCATTATTGTGGTTTCTCCTTCATCTTTCTCCCCTTGGTAGCACTGCGGATATCCTAGTAGGGGGTCTCCACTCTGCTGCCTGAGAATCCCTCATGACCATTTTAGAGCAACGCTTCTATACGAGTTTGCAGTTTGTTCATTTAAGGTATACCAGTAAATGTTGCAATTTGCCCAGCCTAGCCTAAGCTGTGGGCTGGTACAGTTACCGATGTTCCCAATCCTGGCAATAGTTGAGGTTTTCCTTAAAGTTCCTTCCATGGAAGAGCTTTAACTTTGTAAAGGAGACACAATCATATCCTTAAAGAGCTGGAACTGGGTGCAAATTTAAGATACAAAGCAACACTTATTATTTTAAACAAAAAATCTCATGATTCTAGGAGGCCTGGCTATTCAGTGCTTGGACCTGGCAATACTGAACTACACCATCAGGTGGCCACCCACAGCTAGAATAGGCATAAAGTTTGATGTAGACACATCTTGATAGATAAAACTTTGTTTCTTGCCCCCGAGAAACAGAAAATATTCTTTAGAATATGCGAATCAGGTTTTACTATGTCCTGATTTTGCTTCAGAGAATTAAGAGTCAATCCCTTCATAAAACTCAAAGGCTGGCTTAGTACTTAGTTCAAACCATGGGAGTTTAGCTCTGTAACTGAAAAACAGACCTGGTATGATCCCAGGTAAACTATCTTGGGCAGGAACTTTAGCTTTGCTTTCCACTCTTTCCCAACTGTTAATTAAAGTTTCTGTTTTTAGGTGCAGCATTACTTGTGGAGATTAGCTGTTCTTAATTAAAGCTACATACCAACTGCTAGGAAATCCTAAGTCTAGGAGAAAGAGAACAGAGTTCTGCTTGCAAAATAATGCTTCTATTTGAAGATTTAGGGGTCTTAAATTAAGACCATAAAAACAACCGATTATGAAAACCTCCCAACTCTGTATGAATAAAATTGAGACACGGACACAAAATTGCAGTGGAACATTGCAATTATTCACACGACCGGCTCTCTACTGACCTGCTCCCCAGTTCTGCATATTAAGTTCTTGAGCACAAACTTTTTCCTTGCTGTGTTTTTAGAAATCATCTCTTCCTGTAAGACTAAGTATGTAGTGTGAAGCTCTTCCACCCCAGCAGGAGCCTCCAGAGACATGGTGCCTCAGACAGGCACAGCAGCTTTGGAGTCCAGAGAGCATGCACACCATTGAACAGTATGAATGAATGGTGAGCCCACCAATGTAGGATCCACCAAACTTTCTGCCAATCCCTCCCTAGAGCCTAGGAAAGCTGCTTGAAGATCCCCAACAGAATCCCTTGTTCTGCCCCACACACTTCCTGAAGTCTTCACCTGACCTTCAGAACAAGAGCTCAGAGAGATGAGTTTTGAAATGTCCTGGTTGTCTAACAGGCACCCCAGCACCTCCTGCCACTGTGCTCAGTCACCTTGCACATGTCATGTCATCAGCTAAATTTGCCCAGAGATCCTGACTCAGCATATCTGCAACTGTCCTTCTGTAAATCCTTATCGCTATCCTCCTCTCCCAGGCCTATTTCCCGCCCAAGTGATCTTGTCTATCCCTCCAAACTATTTTCAGACAAAACAGCAATGAGCCTGCTTAGAACTACGCTTAAGAAGGAGTCTGGGAAACACAGATTTGGATGCACTGAACTCAGAATTAGAGAAGGCATAGATATAGATTGTCTTACTCATTAGAAAAGCTCAGAAAAGTCCATCGTCTACCAAAAAAGGAGTAGGTTTTGCCAGTGTACAGCTATCAGCCCAGTAAAGAGATCTGGAGTAAAACCAATCATTATCCAATGACATTCATGCAGTACAGACAGCAGGAACAAGGCAAACTTTCATTCATGTCCCACTATCATATTTCAGCCCTGATTTGGAGGGCTTATCTGGGAAGATAAGAAAATAATTCGTTTTTAGAGCCATCTGGTACAAGAATTCTTTAGTAAAACTGTCACTAATATCCTTCTTAGGCTTTATTCCGAAGGTTGTTCAACTGACAGGTAACTTTAAAATGGTGATAGACATAGCAAAGAGCTATTAATGGCCTTGCTGAAGCATTCCTGGAAATAGTTACAGACTGATGTCACAGCCTCAAGACGACAAATCCTTGGCATCCTATGGTAAAATATACCATCTGCATTATACCGGCCTCTCTTTTACTAATGCTAGAAAGACTTGAAGGTTTTTTTGAGGGGTAGGGGAGGGTTGGTCTATTTGATTTGGTTCTTTCAGGTTTCTTATAAAAAGCAGCAAGTAACAAGTATTCTATTATATGACTGACTAGGTCTTTATGTTGCACTTACTTTTGAGTATATTCTTACTTCATCATAATTATTAGAGGTATTTTTCCTCCTTTAAACAGAAAAACAGCTGCTTTGTAAAGGAAATATCTGAGAGACCTAAGTGGTCATTCAAGATGTATATTGAAATTTGAGAGAATTAAATATCAGGAATTCCACACAAATTGTATTTCTTTGGAAGTAGCTGGTGGTAAAAGGAGAGCTTTTGTTGCTGCTGCTGCTGCCTACCCATTGATGAACTCTTTGAGGGTAACAATACACCAAGGAGCAATTTGCCCTGTTCCTTTCCTGCAATGAAAAGTCAAGGGTATATGAAGGCAGAATGAATCTCTTACAGTATTGCCAACCCAACCATGTCAAAAATCAAGAGATAGAGGCTTAAAAAAAAAAAAAAGAAAAAAATCAAGATTTGGTATGCAAACCAGGAGATTTTTGGAGTATAAACCAATATAGATATAGTGACCATTGGTTTATAAATCCCATTAGTCACTTATTTAACTTCTAATAGGTCAGAGATTTATACAAAAACTATATTACTCCAACTGATAATGCTTTAGAAAAAAATTAAGTTCCTGCCTGTTGTTACAATTGGGACAGCATCTGCTGGACTGTTACGTGTTTAGCATTTTCTAGACACAGATCCACAGACAGCGCCCAGCAGGTAAGTCTGTGAAGGGAAGGGGTGGGGGAAAGGGAAGGAGCAGGGAGGGGGGGCACAGATCGAGGCTCCCACTGTGAGGGAGGAAGCGGCGCAGGGGCAGGGGTAGGAGCTGGGTTGAATGGGACCCGAGGGCCAGGGCAGGTCACGCAACAGAGCTGCAGGTATCTCACCCAGAGGCGTGGGGTAGTGCAGTGCATCTCCCTGCCACTGCATGCACCCCCCAGGAGGCATGAGGGGCATGTGCCCTCCAGAGTTGTGCACAGGGCAGAGGCAGGCTGCCTGTTGCAGGCTGAGACTCTGCATCCTGCTACCTTTGCCCCGGGAGCCACATGCTGGCTGCTCCACACATCTCATGCCTGCCCAACAGTGAGAGGCACAACATGGCAATGAGCAGCTCCCATTGCAAAGGCAGCAGGGCGCAGAGCTTCATCCTGAAGTGGGCAGCCTGCCTCTGCCCTATGCACAAATCCAGGGGGCACACGCCCTGCATGCTTCCCCTGAGGGATGTATGCAGCAGCAGAAAGCCGCCCTCCAGCACTACCCACCCCACCCCACCGCCTCTGGATGAGGTGCCCATGGCTCTGTCGCATGACCCACCCCAGCCCAAAGGCCCCATTCACCCCAGCCCCTGCCCCACTCCCTTCCTCACCACAGAGGCCTCAATCTGCATCCTGACCCCTTTCCTCTCCCCCAGCCCCTTCCTCTCCACAGACTTACCTACTGGGTGCTGTTCTATACATGCCAGAAGAAAAATCTTGAGATTTGAGAGTTCTGTCATGAGATCATGAGTCAGACTTAATTTTACTTAGAAATCACGACTCTTGTGATAAGTTTGTGAGAGTTCGGCATAACTGCTCTTACTTCATCCTTTGTGATGTTTTATAAAGTTTGTTCTGCAGCCTCTCAGTTTGATTGCCTTATGTTAGATGTAACGTAAGGCAATCAAACTGAGAGGCTGCAGATCAAACTCAAACCTTACCACAAATCTAGGGGAATATTATCAGCTCGCTGATTCATGTCACAACCTTCAAATGCTAATGTTCAGAGAAGGTTCAAAAAACTAGACAAAGCCTGATTCTGATTTCTAATGTTACAAAACTGAATCTTAAGTATGTATTTTACAGTAGACTTTGGAAGCACAAACAAAGAACACAAACAATTGGCCTAAAGTCCAATTGATCAATGAATGATGCATCAGTTGCATATGAGCAGGGTGTTGAGGGAATGGGCAGGGGTTATTGTGGGGCCCCCGACACAGCTTTACGAGTGCTCATGGTGCTCTGGCCAGGTGCCAGATGACTGGAAGAAAGCCAACGTGGTCCCCATCTTTAAAAAAGGAAAGACGGAGGACCCGGGCAGCTATAGACCCATTAGTCTTACTTCAATCCTGGGGAAATTATTTGAGATTATCAAGGAGCACATCTGTGATGGGCCAGCAGCAGGGAGGATGTTCAAGGGCAACCAGCACGGTTTCATTAGGGGCAGGTCCTGTCAGACCAACCTGATTGCCTTCTACAATCAGGTCACAAAAGCATTGGACGCAGGTGTCGTGGTGGACATAGTCTTTCTGGACTTCAGCAAGGCCTTTGACACTGTCTCCCATCCCATTCTCATTAAAAAACTAGGCAACTGTGGCACTGATGCCTACACAGTCAGATGGATTTCAGATTGGCAGAAGGGTCGTACTCAGAGTGTAGTGGTGGATGGGTCTTTTTTGACCTGGAGGGAACTGGGCAATGGGGTCCCCCAGGGCTTGGTCCTTGGGCCCGCACTGTTCAAATTCTTTATTAGCAACTTGATGATGGGGTGACAAGCAACCTGTTTAAATATGCTGATTATACCAAGATTTGGGGTGAAGTGGGCACGCTAATAAGGAAGGACAGATTACAGCAGCACTTGGACAGGTTACAGGGGTGGGCTAACGAAAACAGGATGGGTTTCAATACTGAGAAGTGCAGAGTGCTGCACTGGGGCAGTAATAACTGGCAACACACTTATAAGATGGGAAACTCCCTTCTCAAGAGCATGGTGGCAGAAAGGGATCTTGAAGTCATTATTGACTCCAAGATGAACATGGGCTAACAATGCGAAGTCACAGTCAGTAGGGCTAACCATACCTTGTCGTGCATCCACAGATGCATCTCAAGCAGGACCAAGGAGGTGATCCTTCCCCTCTATGCGACACTGGTCAGGCCACAGCTGGAGTACTGCGTCCAGTTCTGGGTGCCGCACTTGAGGAGGGATGTGGACAACATGGAGAGGGTCTAGAGGAGGCCACCCGCATGATCCGGGGACAGCAGGGCAGACCCCACGAAGAGAGGCTACATGACCTGAATCTGTTCAGCCTCCACAAGAGAAGACTGAGGGGGGACCTGGTGGCTGTCTATAAACTCAGTAGGGGGGACCAGCAGGGTTTGGGAGAGACCTTGTTCCCTCTAGTGCCCCCCGGGGTAACAAGGAAAAACAGCTACAAGTTGTTAGAGAGCAGGTTTAAACTAGACATCTGAAGTTAGGGCAGTTAGGGCAGCTAGGATCTGGAACCAACTTCCAAGGGAAGTGGTGCTGGCTTCTGCCCTGGGGGTCTTTAAGAGGAGGCTTGACTCCTACCTGGCTGGGGTCATTTGAGCCCAGTTTTTCTCTCCTGCCCAGGGCAGGGGGTCAGACCTGATGATCTACAAGGTCCCTTCTAACCCTACTTCTATGAATCTATGAGCATTTCTCACTCTTGGCAGTACAGTAACCAGACTTATAACCTTTAAGCAGCCAACATGCCTATCGAGCTCAGTAGGAGTTATGCCAGAATAATCCCTTAAGTAATGCTGTCCAGGGGACACAAGCATATTTTCATATTATAAACATTTTAAGAGCATTGGGAAATGCTCAGTGTAGACAGTGCTTTCTTTAATGAACTTGATCAACAGGTAATTGGGTAGTGGTGACAGGTAACAAGGAATGAGTGAAACCACTTCTAAAAAAGGCATCATTGAAAAAAATGAAAAAGCTCACAACACTTCAAGGTTTTAATATTACAGCGAGTGGTATATATGATTGTTCATTACCCTAGATGACAAATTTGGTCCAAAAGGAATAGAACTATACTGCACACTTCTGTTAGGCCAATGCATGCAAATTAAATCAGTTAAGTTTGACAGTGGTATGAGTCTATAGACTGTCAGCTCAAACTGAGTTAAAATAGCTTTAAATGCTGTGAGCAACTTTATGCTAATCCTCCAAAATGAAACTCCCTACTGCACTCCCCTGGGATTTGGAATGGAGGCTGTATGATTTTGTTTGCATGCACATCTAATTCAGTATTTTTAACTTTCAATATTTGGGGGGAAATTACAATCAAATCAAAAATCAAAACACAACAATTAATATGATTTCTAATCATCTGGAACAATGAGATGTGCATATTTTCTCTCCCTTGGTTATCAAAGAGTTGTGCGATTACAAAAAAACAGTTTTGACTCTTCTACCCAACTTCCAGCAAATGTCAGTCCACCTGCAGTCTCACAGGTCTGATCTTGTGAATTCAGATTTTTTCTGGGATGCTTAAGGCAGGAGTAGACAATTATTTTGGCTGGCAGGCCACATAACAAGTTTTGGTGACCTGTCAAGGGCTGCACACATAAAATCTTTCTGAAGATATCATTTTAACAAGTACTAGATAAAAAATGAACTACATATTAAAAAATCATACATCTACTGTAACTTATTTTAATTTTATTTCAAAAAATATTTTGTCCTGATTTATGGTTTTTTGAGCAGTGTATGTAGAGGTGAGTGCATAATAGCTCAAAATAAGGTCTTCCTTTTGCATGTTGTGTGTGAGGAGCGTAGGGGTTTGGGTAGCTCACCTCCACTAGGTCCCAGGAGCCAGCCAGGGGTGGGAGGAAGGAGGAAGGTGGGGACAGGGGGCACATGAGTAGAGCTTGCCCCAGCAGTGTGCTGCGGGTGTGGTCTGCTCCCCTCCCCCATCCAGCTTGGGGCCAACCCTGGGCAGCCCGCACTGCACTCCCACCTACACCTGTCCTGCACCCGCCAATGACCATGGCCCTGGCCCTGGCCAGTGCACACAGCTTCTTGGTGGGGCTGCCTTCTACCCACTTGGCTGCCTGTAGGTGGACCAGCTCATTACACTGTGTGGGCAGAGTGGATGGAAGGCAACTGGAACTGGAGCCCCACTCACTGGGGCAGGAGCTGCTCAGCTGCAGCTTCCTCCCTGCCTACTGCTGCTTCCCCATGTTACCTGATGCACAGAGCAATGCACCAGGGCAGGAGGAGGATGAAGAGTAGGAGCTGCTGGAGGCAAGGGGTGACCGGGTGACTGCAGTAATAGTGGCAGCAACCCCACTGGGAAGCTGTGCATGCTGGTTGAGGCCAAGGCCATTGGCAGGCTCAAGGCAGGTGCAGACTGGAGCCAGCGCAGTCTGCCCTGGGTAGGTCTTGGCCCCATGCAGAGTGCCATGGGGACAGCCACGAACCAGGTGCAATCAGTTGATGGGCCAGATCCAGCCCATGAGCCTTATTTTGCCTACCCCATCTTACGGTGAGTGATTTGTAAAACCCTTTTGCACTAGAATGTAGCAGGTTTTCCCTACTTGACAAGAAGCATCGAGAAGCTTCTAAGATCCACGGATATCAAAAGGGTAACAGAGCAAAAACAGCAGATGTTCATCAGGGTTCCATGGATATTCAACCATCGACAACCACCTACGTATACTGGGAGCAAAACTTTGTAAACAAGTTGCTAATATTGTTGGTTTAACACAATTTTTTGCTCGGTCGAGTCAACTGATACCAACATCATCACTTGGTTTGTGCCACCACAGACCACAGGAGTAGTAACTAGGTATTTTAAGCCCATTCAGTGCACGTAACCAGCCTGTGATTGGGCCAGCCAGTTTGGAAAGAATAGCAACTGAGAAGTTAAATATTCTTCAGAAGTGATCCAACCCACCCAAACCAGTTTGGTTATTCCTATTTAAATAAGTTGATACTTCTTTATTTATTGATTTTACTTGGAAGATGGAACTTTTTCTTGAGAATGAAGGTGACAGAAAGCACAATCATAGGAAGCCTCTTGCTATATTTTGATTTTAGTAGTCATGTAATGAGCAAGGTTAAACGGAAATCTTTATTCTCGTCTTCTCTTCTTATCCACTTACCTAGATAAATATATGTATGAACTTCATCACAGTATTATCTGAGAACCTCCCAGCTTATTTCCTAAGAACAGTGGAAGTGATTTGGGTATATATACTCAGTTTACTAATTAGTGGCATGCAGTTGGTATGAGGTAGTGTTCGCCATTCTCCTCTTCAACACAAAAAAGGCTTGGACAAGTACATTGACAGAAGAATAAGCACCTCAGAACCTTTCCACATATTATTTCATAGCTTAAGCTACAGAAAATCTTCTCCTATGAACAGAATAATAAGGAATCAAACACAGCAAATGGAGAACAATTTAAACATTAAGCCAGTTAGCAACTCTGAGAGATGGCCTGCCCGTTCATTATTTTGACATAGCACAACAAAAACTTTGGTGTTGAGGTCAATGCTGCCAGGACAAAATACTGAAAAGTCCTGAAATACCTTGTATGGAGAACAGTTTGCTGTACAAGACATTTGTATCTAGCAGGTTTTTTATTCAGAGGCAAGATAATATGAAGATAAGTAGGATTTCATCACTTTGTTTGGCAGTCTGGAGTCCATTACTGCACAAAATTGGAAGATAGATGTCAAATAATGCTAACAATTACTTGTGAAAAATGATGGAAAAATTGCAGACAAATAATCTGTGATTGTTATACATAAAAATGCTCAGCAATCAGTCAGGTAGATGCATCTCATTCTCTCAGTGCCGCTTTCATTTATCCTGGGTACAGAAGATTCCGCCTTCCCTAGTCCTGCTGCGGTCAGTCCCAAATGTCTCCTCCTGACTTAAATAGCCTTTTTTGTCAGTCAAAGGGGACTGAGATGATAAAATAAATCCCTCATTTTACCAGAAAACACAGGGTCAGCAAAAAAGTTTAAAACTTAGTGAGGGAGTGAAGGATTCGACACCTTATCAAAGGTTTTAAGATGATGCTGTAGTACATAAAGTGGAATGAAAAGATAAGGAGCAACAGATTCTTTGTGCATCTGAATATAAAAGCAATCATATCAGACTTCAGATCTATGTAGGCTAGTCCCCACTCTCCAACAGTAACCGGTACCCAATGATTCACCCTCCACAAACTAGGGGGAAGTTTCTTTCAAGTCTCCATGAAAGCAGAGCTCCTAGCCCAGCAGTCATGAACAGGAGGTAGGCATGTGCACAGTGACAACCACCATCAGCATACCTTCGTCCTAAATGGGAAGGTGATCACTGTGAGTTCCTGGCATGGCAAAGGGAACTGTGATACAGAAGAAGTTACCTTATGCCCTGAAACCTGGGCATCTGCATCCTTTTATCCTTTCTTATCTTACTGCGTAACTCCAGCTGTTTTCATAAACTATATGCATGCACAGCCTGTTGAATCTTGCTAAGCTTTTGGCCACAACAATATTTTGTGCAAAGAAGTTTCACTGTACATTGCAATAAATCCTCTGTTTTTTGCTAGTTTTAAAGTAAGCTGCCTTTCATTCAGGAGTCAGTGAATTTAAGTGCTTCAAATACTATAAACACAAGTCCCAATTTTGTGCAGCCTTATGCTGTCCCTAAAATACTGTCCCATGTGTGATGCCATGCCAACAGTATCAGCACATGGCGTGATGCAACATCAAGAGATCATGTTGCACCTAACCCCTTTACCAAATCCCCAAATAACGCCCCCTAAATTATGCCTCTGCTCTCTACTTTGATGCAGTAACCTGGGAAGAAGGGAGAGCCGCTTAAAAGTTTTCCTAAACGTGAAATGACATACAGGTATTCTTTAGCCTTACAAAACTGGAACAAGAGATTACTGACCACACTAGGCCTCTGCCATTTACACTAAAATTACATGGAAATATTCTTATTTACACAAGCACCCTGTCAAAATGGTGACAAGAACAAGGCATAATAAATCAAAGTAGTAACTCCTTCATCCACGAAAAATACTCCATGTCTCCCCTTTTTATAATCGTAACAGGGACCCTTAATCCTGTTACTTACATAGAGAGGGAAGAAGTGGGAGCTCCCAGAGGAAGGCTGCAAAGGCACAGGTTACTGTGAGTAACCCCGGAGGGACTAAGGCTGGCAGGAGCCAGCAACAGAAGGGAAAAGGCCTGTAGAAAGGCAGCCCTGAAAGACGGTGTTGGTTTTCATGAGGTTGTGAGTACATTTCATTGATTTCTACCGCTTTACATCACAAGGCATGGGGGAGCTGGAGGGGGGCACTGGGCATGCCTGGTGTTGGGGTGCAGTGTCCTATTGCATTTGGGTGCCAGCCCTGGGGTCTATCCGTCACCCTTTAAGTATGTGGACCCAGCCCACCAAGTGTCTCACTGGCCTCCCTCAGGCAGGAAGACTACAGGAAAAGGGGACAACAGATTTCTTGAGACAAATAATACAAAAAACAAAACAAAACAGGGATGGGAGTGCTGGTCAGAGGTTCAAAACAAGAGTGCCAAGTGGGGACACTGAGCAGAGCACGCCGGAAATTGCCCACTGGCCTGGAAACAAGTCCAAGGAGGGGCCCCAAGGGAGCTGATAGAGTGCATTGGCATTGCTGGGACTGAGCTTGCTTGTGGGCAAGACACCCTGCACAGAAACTGAGCTTCCTCAGGGGCGAGGTGCCCAGGAGATGGATTGAGCCTGAGTGAGGTCAGAAATGCCCTGCACAAAAAACAACTGATTGTCATTGACTGGGCCACATAAGAGATGGGTCAATGATGAGACATGGGAAAGAGGCACCAGAAGTATCACTTGGGTCATCTGAGGGTGTCTCCCAATTTTGATCCCAGATCAAGGTGTAGCAGATGAATACAGGGCAGCACCCTGGGGAGCCTGAAGTGCAAAACAGTCTGGGTTAGTCACTGGAGGGTACTGGAGCTGCCTTAGAGGTAGAGACCCATTGCAATAATAAGCTGTCAGTCCCAACAAGATTTCTTTCTGCAAAGCTCTCCTCAAAAAAAATGTGTCTTGAATAGTACCCGAAAAGTCAGCACATTTGGAGTATTTCAACCAGAAATAACAGAACCCAAATATAAAGTATAATAGAGAAGGCTGAGGAAGACCTTGGTAATAGTTACTTCTGCACCATTACCTATGGCACTTTCAGGAAGAAACATAGGTGGCTGGAGAGCTGATGTAAAAGAGAAGCTTTTACTTTGGCAGTAAGTTAATGTCATTTTGAGGTACACAAAGCATATACAGATGGGACAGATTTCATCCCAACAAGTCTTTTGTGGAAATAATAGACTTTTGAACAAGAGCTCGCAGGGGAACACCAGCTACATGGTGAGAAAAGAGAGAAGAAAGGAAAGTGCAAGGCATTAAAGATCAGGAGGAGGGGAAAGACAAAAGGAACAAGCGCGGTTGCAAAGAAAATTAACTAAACAGACTGAATTTGGGCATTGCCCATGCTAATAAAGGCCAAAGCTCAGAATCTTGTCAGAAGGTTATTAAAGGTCTTGTGCAGAAATGGAAGAAGTTTCACAAAAGAAAATAGGAGGCTGGGTGCATCTGCATAGAGAGAAAAGTGCAAGAGATTAGGCAGAGCTGAAACTCAGCTGTGAAAAAAAATAGAGTATGAATAGTAAATTGTCGAGAGCACCTGTAAAGGATGTGAATAACATCAAGGAGCTGGCACCAGAACACTTTACTCTGGGGGCTGTTCTACTGGGTCAGAGGTAGGGGAATCACGAGAGATTCTGCCCCTTGTTGCACTCAGATTCTGGATCTGTCTGCAATGGGACCCCTACCCCACTACTGAGAAGGGGGAATAAGCTCTGGGCCTTGCCAGCCAGACAAGCCCCTAACGTAGACTTAAGGGTGGAAAAAACTCAGACAAACATACCGCGGAGCTGGTAGAGACAGCAATATCAGGGGCTCGGGGCTTGCACAGAAACACCACAGGTCCCAGCAGTATGGGTCTCTCTGAAGCTGCTCCACCAGAAAGCACCTGCAGCAGCTCTGGGAGACAGGTGATCAGCTGGGGGCAGGGCCAGGGAACCACATAAACATGGGCCCTGAGCCAAAGCAGGGCAGTCTGGTCCTGGGAGCTGGAGAGGGAAGAGCTCCTGGCCTGGAAGCTGCAGCGTACTGCCTGGCTGATAATAGAGCTGCCTGGGCTGCCTTGGTGTGGTGCTGCTCGCTTACTGGGGAATTACAGCCTGTGGGCTAGGCTCAGGTTTGAGCCCGGTTGAGCTGAGTTTATCTTTTGGTCAGAGTTTATACCAGTGGCTTGGGCTTGGGACTGAGGGGTGGTATGGAGGTCCCATTAGTGCCGTAGGGGCTCATATTTGCCTTCCTCCCTAGTGGAGGCCGGCTCAAGGTATACTGAAGGAGCAGCAAGCCTGGAGCAGGGTAGAGTATGGGGCTAGCAAGCCTGGAGCCCAGTGCAGGCCAGACAAGTCCCAAGGAGGTCCAGCACAAGGCTGGGACCCAGAAGCTGGGTGCAGTATAGTGGGTCTAGGCTATAGGAACCGTCCAAGAGAGAAAGGGGGCTAAGGCCAGGAAGGTCAAGTCCTGACGAACATATATGGACACCACAAGAGATGGTATTAACCAGTGGATGAGCCCAGGCTTGGAAGCCCTGGCACAGCCTCCCTTCATTCAGGACCAGAACATCAAGGGGTGGCAAGTGAGCAAAGGGGAGAGTTCCCCAAAAAGGCATACTGAGCTAGGGCATCGTGACCACCCCTTGGGACAAGGGCTTTGTTACACTGTCTGCAAGGGGAAAGTGAGGTTGCTACAATATAACCTGAGAGCTCTTCAGCTAGACCCAGATAATTGTCTCCTAATCCTGCCTCTGAGTGGCTTTGCATTTATACATGCTACATGATTCACAGTCTCAGCCTACAGGATCTGATATATTGAGTAAAGTCACGTTCATGCTGCTAAAGGGGAAACTGGGTCCAGCAGCCATAACGCTGAGTAAAGAACAGCACATGGGGGCACTAGGATGAGCACAAGGGAGCATAAGTAGGCATCATGTCTTAGCAATATGGTATCTCTTGTATATGATTGCTGCATTGTATGGAAGGGGCAAGTCTGCTCCTCCAACTTCAGTCCTCGTTTGCTCAGGCAGGCATACAGGGAGCTGCGTCTGCAGGAGAAGTGCAGTGGAACATTAGTTACAAAAAAGACTTGATGCCTCCTCGCTACCTGGAGCTGTGACCCATGTGATGCTGGCACAGCTGCCCATGGATCTGGCAGGTGGGGCAATAGTCCCTGTGGAGCTGCTTTTGCCCAAGGCTATTTTTTCCTAATAGTAACCATTTCACTGAGCAATACTGACACAGGCTGCACACAGAAGGCACTATCCCATTTCTAAAGATCAAAGAAGAAAAGTAGCCTTTGTTTGCTTGAATGGAAGATGCAAATGATAATATATTCCCTTATTTCTAGTTCAACCATATTGAGTTGTGAGACACTAACTTAAACTAACTTCCTTGGTGCTTTTAAGAGCCAGTAACTTCACTGAACATTCCCTACCTAGTAAAACTGCTACTGCTAGGAAGAGAGAGAGAAGACATCAGGAATATGTAGAACATAGCTAGAACAAAAGCGGATTTTTCAACCAAAAGCCTGAAAAAGTTGTATTCATCCCATGTCCCTGACTGCTGTGGTAATTCAGACCTTAGAGAGATTTTTCAGCCACAAAGATGGTTCCCACTCTGTAAAGTGTATAATTCAAGGGCTTTGCATTTCCTTGAGTGGGCGCTGGATCAGGCCTTAAGGTTGCAGGGCTGCATAGGATTTCATCAATGCAAATTATAAGCATCAAGGAAAAACAGTTAGGTCGTTTAGTGCCCATCTCTACCCAGAGACCTCTCTGCTTTGTCCAGCATTACAGCCTTCTTGATGCTCCAGACTGAGATATTGCAAAAGGCCCTGCACGGAGCTGCCCCTAGGGGTATGCGAGGCCTGGGGCACATCAGCAGAGAGGACAAACGGCTGAAGTGTGAAGCCAGCAGCGTGCGGTGGCCACGTGGAGTGGTGGCACCCTAGGCACATGCCAATGGCGCTGTCCGCAGGGCCTGTATGGCACTGTCCACAGGGCTGCCCAAAGTGTGGGGCCCAGGGCAGTCGCCCCAATTTGCACCCCTCCAAGGGGGGGATAGCCAGACAGCTCTGGCCCTGTGGATACTTTAGTACCTTGGCTTGCCACCACCATGAGGAGCCCAACCCCATCTGCACCAAGGGAGTGATGCGTACAGCCTTGACTTCCTCACGCTCCAGTACCCCTGAGAAGGGAAATAGGTTTGGGCAGCCATATTTCTCCTTCTGCCCTTTCGCACTCATCTTTCTCCTTTACCACCTGCATTCCTGCCCCATTCTTTCCCCTTGCCTTACTCAACTGTTCCCTCAAATCACTTACTGGTCAGCCTCCCTCCCTGACTCCCTGGGGTCTCTGAGCTGAGTCAGGAGATGTGCTTGGGAGGGAGAAATGACTGATGAAACTTGACAGGCCTGCCAGCCACTCTTAGTGCCTTTCCAGTTGTTCATTGTGAAGGGGGATTACATGTTATGGGTCCAATTTTGAAAGCTCGTGGCTCATGTGGACAAGCATTCAGAGTTCAATAAAAGTATAGATCCTTAGCTGGAGAATCTCAAGAAAGTCAAGGAAACACAGAAACATCCCAAAAGGGTTGTTTGCAAAAGCTACTAAATATTCTATTAATAACATGGCATGGGAGGGTCAGTTGTCCTGTTAAGTTAGTGTGTCAAGTTTTGAGGCTGAGTTCATATATTATAAGGCTAGAAGGGACCTCTGTAATTGTTCAACCTGACCTCCTACTTAAAACAGGCCACAGGACCTTAAATGAATTACTGTTTGGGCTAGAACATCCAATCTGAGGTTTAAATTGATGGGGAATCCACTGCAACCTCGATAAATTGTCCCAACACCCTTAGTGCTCTATTTATATTATTACAGTACCCAAGACCTCAATGTGCTAGGTACTGTATAAACACCTATTTCTACTCTAGCATCAGTTTCCAGCCACTGAATTAGATCATATCATTTTCTGCTAAATAACAGAGGGTATTATAATCCAATTTTTATTCCTAAATTGGCAAGATTCATAAACTGCCTTCTTTGGCATTTGCCACTCCAGTCTTTGGGGCACTGCAGACGTGATCAATAATGATTGTTTTCTTGCAGATCACTGACCAAAAATATGTTTAAAACAGTGTAAGGCCAACTCAGGTCTCCATTTGAAACACACTTGCTGAGCGATGATTTTCATTTTACAAGCAAATTTTGAGCCCTACCAGTTAGCCTGTTTTCAAGTGCCTTGTGGATTTTTATATTTGTATTGTTCTAGGAGCATAATTGAAACATTTCGCAATAAACTTCTGCAAGGCATTTGATGGGGTAAGTGTATTGGTTGTAATATTACTAGCATTATAAACACAAATTAGCTATCTCATTAAAAAGGGAAAGTTAATTTGACAAGTTCTAGGTTCAATAAACCCATATTTACTGGCATTATATTACCTTTCTTTCATTCTTTCAAAATTGAGTCCAATATCAGCCCTTTTATTAGTTTGCTTGAGATTGAGATCAGGCTGATAGGCCTTTAATTATGTGGATCATCCATTCCATTTACATTTTTATATATTAAGACATTGCCTTTCCTCCAGCCCTCTGGAATTTCCCTGGTGATGAAAGATTTACCAAAAACAAGCATTAGCTATTCAGATTATTCCTTGGCTACCTTTTAAAAAAATCTTGGATACAAATTATGTGGCCCTGACAATTTAAAAAACATCTACATTTTCCAGTGGCTCTTTAACAGCACCTTCAGTTACTATTCAAATATAAAGTATTAATTGTTATATGTCATATGGCTACAATATTTATATTTCTCCCTCCAAATAGAGACCAGATATGAACTGAATATTTTTCTCTTTTCTGCATTATTATTGACAATCTGCCATTCCCAACTAGTAACGGACCAGTCCCACTGTCAAGGTTCCTTTTGTTTCTAATTTCTTTTAAAAACTCATCCTTAATTCAGGGGACGGCAGCTTTCTCCTTTTGTCCTTTTGCTTTCCTTATCAATTATTCTACAGTTCCTAGATTCCTATCTATATTTGTTGCTACCAACTTCTCTTGGTTCACATGGTATTTTTAAAGTTGTTTTTCCTTCCTGTCTAACCAACTTTTTTTTTCTACCCAGTGTAACCTCTTCTTAAAATTGTCAGGCTGTAGCTCTTTCAATATCTATTATTCTTAAACTATTCCTAATTATCATTTTCTGCTTAATATTTCTCCCAGGTGATTTGGCTAACAATTTTCTTCAACTTTATGAAGTCCACTATTTTAAAAGAAAAATGTGAAGACCTGTTGAGAGTTTCTGGGTTAAAGCAAAAGGGGAAAACACCCTGAGTGACATCACTGTTGCTGTCTACCACCGAGTGAGGTAAAGCAGATGGGTGAAGTTTCTAATTGAATACGCATCCAAGGCACAGGACCGGGTTATTATGGGGGATTTAATTATAGTAATATTGGTGCACTGCTTCCTAGCAGATGGTCCACCAAGTTTTTGGTACAGGTAGTGAAGAAACCAACCATGGGAGCCGCTTCTTGACTTTCTTCTTACTAATAGGGAGGAAGAGATTAAGAAACTGAGGATGGACCATAACTTGAATGAGAGAGACAACAAAATGAAAACGTTCATGAATCTCAGGAAAGGATGAAAAGAGAAAAGCAGAATAAAAACTCTGGACTTCAGAAAAGCAGACTTTAACAAACTTAGAGAAATGGTTGGCTATATCACACAAGAAGTAAGTTGGGGAAGGGGGAAGAGGGGATACAAAGAGTACCCCTTCATTTTAAGGGCCCAAGATCATATAATCCTTCTAGGAAGGAGAGGAAACATAGTAAGAGCCTGTGACTAACTGCAAGCTCTTCCATAACTTGAAACTTGAGAGAAAGTACTACTAAGCAGAAACAAGTGAAGACACCAGAAAGGTCAAGGTAAAAGACATAAAAGGCAATCAGAAAATCAGCCTATACACCTACGTAAAAGGAATAGCAAGAAGAGAAGAGGCTTCTTGCTACATGTGGAGGGAAAGGTAATAATGAATGATACAGAGGAGGCTGAAGAGTTTAATGTCTCTTTCACTTCAGTCTTCACTAGAAAGGTCAACTGTCAGATGACTGGCATGGTTGGGAGCAGACATGGGGGGCAGAGGGTACTTGGTCTAAAGTAGGGGAAAAGCAGGTTAGAGCTTTACCTGACTGTTGTCAAATCAGCAGTGGCTAACAAAGATGTCACCTAGGAATTGGTTGACATAATTTCACCATTAACTATTCTATCTGAGAACTCAGGAAGTTAAAGTGAGGTCCCAGAAGACAGGAATAGGCCAAATATATTTTAAAAACCCCAGGAAAATGCAAACCCAGCAAATAACAGACAGGTCAGTCTAACTTTGATGGGGGAGCATCTTAATCAATACGTAAGCATCTAGAGGATAAAAAGATGACAGGAAACATTCACCATAGTTGTTGAGAGCTAATCATACTTAACTAATTTCTTTCTTTGACAAGGTGAATGCCCTTCTGAAGAGAGGACAGAGGGACGAACAGTGAATATAACATACTTCAACTTTTCTATGGCTTTTGATATCTCCTTCCATCCAGGAAGAGCACACACCAACTCCTGAAACTTCCTTAGCCTGACAAAGGGTTTTTGAACCTGAAAGCTTGCTTAAAAATTGTTTTCCAACTATTTAATTTGGTCCAATAAAAGTTATCAGATTCGCCCAAAGAACCTTGTCTGCCGATATCTCCCATGGCATTCTCATAAGTAAATTAGACGAGGTTGATGGAATTACTATTCAACGGATGTGCAACCAGTTAGATAATGCTCAAGCAATTATGAATGATTCAATATCAACACGGGAGGAGGTATCAAGTGAGACTCCCTAGGGGTCTGTACTGGGTCTAGTAGTGGAACTAAATGTAAACTTAGTAAGTTTGCAGATGACACAGAATGGGCATTCAAAAAGACCTTGCTAAGATAGGGTAAAAAGGTGGAATAAAATTCAATAAGTAGTTGTGCATAGTATTGCTCTTAAGGTAGAATAATCAAAAGCACAAATATGAAGGAAAAAATGATTAAATGGGGTGCATTACTGAAGGAGAGCATCTGGGGTTTATAATGGACCGCACACACTGACATGAATCAACAAAGTAATGTGCTGGCACAAAACACTAAACATTTGTTCCGTATTTACTCAAATATAAGACAACCCTCCAATAATTGGATTCTACATATGAATAATGAATAAATTTGTTATGATTTTCCACATACGGAATGTACTTATTGGAGGTTTGCCTTGAATTTGTCCCCCTCCTGCTACAGCAGGGAAAACAAATCTGGGGGAGTCAGGTAACCCTTGTCCTACCCCAGCTTTTCCCCCCTGCAGCCCTTCCCCCTCCCCCTTCCTATCAGTCCCTGATCTCCCTGAGCACATGGAAATGAGAAGCAAATTTGAAAACACTGACCCTAAAATAAACATATTCATATAGCACTTGGCATATAGTACCCATAGACTTAGTTCATCCAGCATTGTGGCATTTTAGCTTTTTTTTAAAAAAACTACTGCAAGTTTTAGCACAGGTACTCCACAAACAGACTTTTAAGAAACACTTTTATACCAATTCATACATAATACAAACTATGCATGATGTTAGTCCAAAGCCAAGAGACTCCTGATTTATTACCATACAGTAAATTGGACTAGGCCCCAGCAGAGTCAACAGCATTTCAAGCCATGGTAAGCCCACAGCTCAGCACTGCTCAGTATGTGACCCCACCACAAAGGAGCCATGTGCTAATTAGCTCCTCACTCATGGCTAGAACCAGATGTTCTTGTCACAAGTTCTGGGATGCTCCAAAATGCACATGCAGATGTGGCGTACAGCAATCTGGTCTGGCTCCATCTCATAGAGGGCAGGGCCACACTTATCATATGTGTCAGACTGATATGGGGCCAATGGAGCGATTCTCAGTGAACTGTTTGGGGCCCCGTTTGGTGTTGTTTGCCAGATGTTTAAGGCTGGGGATGAAACAGGCATCATTGGACATGGGAAAGAAAGATGCAACTCCGCTGTAGGAGTGAAGTCAAAATGTATGCAACATAGTGGCTCACCATTATTTTAAAAAGAGTCAGCACCGAGGGGGGCTGTGCTTAATGGGCACTACCATTTATTTTATTCAGATGGGCTACAGTAATCTATCCAGGACAGGGAGTGGGGGTCTGGTATTGTAGTACTTCCACGCCTGGTGTTTATTCCCTTTTGGCCAACGGGAGCAACTGTCGGTTTTTTTCATTTTCTTTCCTCCTGGAGGATGGGAGCACCTGGGTTTGCTTTGGTTTTTTGGCTTTCTACACTCACACTCACACACTGTTTGTCCAAGGCCACACACAATGTTAGCTGCATCTGCCCAAGGATGCATCTGCATTTAGTCAACTTGATGGTTTTCATTATCAAGCCCATTTGGCAGTAGTTCAATGATAGACAATTTATTCAATGAGGTTTCCTTGTACACAAACATAAGATGAGGGGCTTTTTTCCCTGTGGTGATTGGGGAAAAAGCTGTCTTGTACTCAGGTAAATAAGGTATTAACAGGAGTGTCACAGACGAGTCACTGGAAGTAATTCTTCTACTCCACTGCACTGCACATTGGTGAGGCCTCACCTGAAGTACTGTGTCCCGTTTTGGGCCTCACACTTCAAAAGAGAGGGGAGGGGCAGCTTGGAAAGAACCCAGCTGGGCATGGAGATGGCATGAGGAATGGTTAGAGTAAGTGGGATTATATAGTCTAAAGTAGTGAAGATAAAGGGGGATTTAATAACAATCTTCAAATGCAAAAGAGGTTGTAATAAAAACGATGGTGATCAGTTATTGTCTACAGCCAATGGACCAGCGCAAGGTAAGGGACTTACCAGTCAGTTGCAACCGGGGAGTTTTTTGTAAGATATTAGGAAGAGTTGTTTCAATAATAGCATAGTTAATCCCTGTCACAGTTTACCTAGAAAGGGTATAGAAGAATCTCCGTCATTTTCCTGTGATTCTATATCATTGATTTAGATCATTATATTATTCTGCTTGCAAATGTAATCAAATCATAATTGCTGGTATCTTGTGATTAACTGAGACCTCATTTTGACAGATAAAGCTATTAAAGAATTACCCTCTGCTGGAAACACCTTTTTGAATTAGGAAATTGGCACCTATGTTTTTTTTTAGAAATTGTTGGAGTGTTTCAGTACAAGCAGCATGAAACTTCTAACATGTCAGATTGCAATCTTTCATGTCAAAGTAACCTCTCTTTCATCACACTTTCTGGGTAGGTGTTTCAGAAGCCAACGACCCTGTTCTCTAGAGTGGTCCCTAGAAAACTCCAATTCATACCTGATCTTGTACTTTATCCGTTTAGAGATTGAAGCTAATGAATGCTTAGGAATCAAAAGCTGCCAGTAACTTGGAAACAGGTAACACCACTTTTGAAAGGCTGTTCCTTCCCCTCCCCTCATGCCTTCTATATTTTTCCTAAATAGGTTATAACTGTTAGATTTTAATATTTCAAAATCTTCCCACCAGGTTTCAGTAATGCCTAGACTGAAATGTATGCTTATGAATGAGCAATTCCAACTCCTCTCCTTTATTAAAACAGCTTCAAGCATTGGTTATAGGCAATTAAAAAATTCTTTTCAAGTGTCTTGAAATTCCTTGATTAATTGTATACTCAACATCTTGATCTTCTGCTGAAGTAAAGCGCATTCCTCCCTCAGGTTTATCCTCTCCTTTCATTGTTTTGTTGGTATTACCTGACAAGTCTAGCAAAGTGTCTCCCAAACTTTTGATGCTTGGGGTACACCTTTTCTCTGAATTTAAATTGGTGCCACATTTCACTCATATACCTGACAAAGAATGTGTGTGTTTGTGTATTTAAAACATATGACATATCTATTCCCCTGCCAGAGAAAATCATACCAGTTCTGAGATGTACTATTAAAAAAACACCAAAAAAAAAAAGAAGAGCTTTGCCCTGCTCTTTCCATGGCCTGCCCCCTCCAAATCCCTGGTCTCTACTTCAGGAGGCAAGAGCAGCCCCCACTGCTGCGGCAGCTCCTGCAGGGTCTCATAAACCAGTAGCCCCTTATGCCAGCCCCAGACGTATAAGAGGAACGAAGGGGATGAGCCAGGCTGCATTTGTGTCTGCCCATTCACAGCAGAGCACTCTGCCGGGAGCATGGGAAGTCTGGCAGAGGGGCTGCCTGGGGGCACAGAACAGCAGGGGAAGGCAGCAGCGCAGGGGCAGCAGTCCTCAGAAGAGCAGTCGCGGCAGGAGTAGCTGGAGCAGGCATGTGGATGGGGGAAGAAAGTGTTTACAACCTCATGCAGCGGGATCTTGCAACGTACTTTTGCTGCTCTGCGCTGTGGCACGCTCTTGGAAATCACTGCCCTAGAAGGATGACTCCCCTTGATTGAGATGGAAGCCATCCCAAATGTACAGCTACCTCCACAGAGAAAGCCAAGTCCACAAAAAAAATATGCCTCCATGTTACACTTTACCCAGTGAGTGGTTCATTTCCAGAACTGTCTTCCTTTTTTCCTTCCTTCAGTTATGGGACAGGAAGGATTTCTGAGAAGATCACTTGGACCTTCTTCTTTGGCACCTTTCTGAGTTTCTTGCAGTCACTTGTAATTTCATCATTCTCCCATGACGTGGTGTCATTTGTGTTGATCTGCACCATCAACAGCAGACTCTTGTCTCCCTTCAGAAGGTTATCCAAATCCTTGGATCTCTCATCTTGGCTTTAGGAAGAAAGCACACTGTCCGGTAATTTGCCCATATCCTTGCTTTGCGCTCTTCCTCCTCTCAGATCCAACCAGGACAGCCTAGTCCCCTGAGACATCTGAAAATCTCCTTGTTGGGCACACTTAATTCTCTTGTTGGTAGGGCTCAATGGTCATCTTCAGGTGTGTCTTCTAGGAGCAGGTGGATCTTCAGAGATATATACTGCTATTTCCGCACTAGGAATGGAGAACAATTTCTTTTGTCTGTGTGGAGTTCCTCATCACCCTCTCCTTTCCGTTGGGTACAGGCTGCTCATCATGAAGCTTGCCTTGACATACGTAGAAGACCATGTGGCTCTCTTGGTCCTCTTGCCTGTGGTGGTAACGAACTGCCAACCCTCCTTTCTAGCTTTCTTGGTCACTAATTCCCTTCTCTCTCTTGAACTTGAGATGGTGACACTTCCCGAACATAGGTGTCCAAGAATCTTAGCCTCTTTGTCCAAAGCACTTCAACTTGTCTTTTTAAGCAAGAAAACTTTCCTTCCAGCAGCCACCTGCTTGCACTTCCTGTATAGCAAGTCCCTTCTGGTAGAAGAGAAAATAAGGAACTGTTACAGTTTACAGGTAGACCAGGGGCAGGCAATTATTTCAGGTGGAGGGCCGCTTACTGAGTTTTGGCAAGCTATCGACAGGCAGCCAGGGGCAGATTAATATTTATTTTCTAATTTTTTTTAGAGGTCCCATGGGCCAGATAGAATGGCTTGGTGGGGTGCATTTTGCCCACTCCTGAGCTAGACACTAGGGTTGAAGACAGACCCAAGGGTCTTAGGTACATGGCCTCCTGGAGACATAAAGGAGCCATTTATACATTTCAAGGAAGCACCATGCTGAGACTGAGCTCACACTATGCACTCATCTCCAAAAAGGAGGGAGAGTATATTAGCAGGGACACAGTGCGTCTCAGTTTGTGCTTGGTTGAGCTACATGTTCCTAATCAAACAGGCCTGTCTGGCCTGTTCAGTGATTCAAAACCCAATCATTAAAAGTATGAAACAGAAGGATTTTAGTGAGATTTTAAAATCCAAATACTCATGCAGACTTAACTGGAGCACCATTTCATCCACCTATTATTCCTTATCCAACAGGACATTTTATGCCTAAAAATTTCATTTTTATATGCAGCCAAAATCATCAATTGTGTTGGCTAAAATTAGGCACAAAAATCCATGTTTTTGCACTTGGCTTATGACTGGAGCTTCTAGGTCATACGGCAATGCAAGTAAGGTAAATTAAGATAGTTTTATTTTCAACCTTAATGAGCAACCACAATCTCCAGTGAAGACAACGAGCTGCACGTATTTTGCAAATCAAAATCAGGGCATTTATTTGCAGCATTTTCAATTTCCATCAATTTAAGCTGAAATTATGGATGACTAGCACCACTCATAAAATGAATCCAGCTATTTTGGCAGAGGTGCCTAACTTTAACCACCACATTTGACTATTTCCAAATATCTACATAGCAACATTTTGGATATAAAATATAGCATACATTTTTTTTAACATACTCAGAATGTTTATGCTTGAAGCTGCCTCTCAAATTCCCAGGAAAGCATTTGAAGAAAATTAAAAAGCCCTGCCAAAGAAAATATAACCATCGTCAACCCTCAGTCATAAACCTTAATTGGAAAACAGATATTAAGTATGTATCTTTATTACATTTTCAAACCATGAATAATATATGTTGCTGGCTAAAGGCTGAGCTTTGAACAGCAATCCCATTGTTTTATTATGCAAACATAAATGAAAGCATGTTGTGTTATCAATTAATGCAGGGCGGTTTTCTAATAAATAAATAAATCTGCCAGGCCTCAGCTGGTGATTTATACACTCTACGACTTTTAGTCGCAAGCCTAAAACCAAGGGTTAGAAGGATAGAAGTTAAAGCTGTTGCCAAGACAACTTATCCTTGGTTTTAGCCATATCATTGAATGGAAAACCTACAAGGAAAATTAATTAATACTTCAGCCTACTTCTACCAAGTGCTGGCCCCTCTCTTTAATTCAAAATTTCTTATGAGTGACTACCCCATGATCCCAGAGGAACAACAGCTTGGACATGCAGAAAGTCTTTGTGCAGTTGGTGGGAAGGTTTAAAAGCACACACCTGACCACAGAGCTCATGCTCCATTAAAATTCAGTGTTTGGGGGTAAGATCAAAAAGCGTACCTGGAAATGAATATGAGGACAGAAAATAGCACATCATCTTGCATTAGATTGTTTCCTGGGCTTTCCACTGGCAGCGTATCACGGATGATTACACTGGCACATAGTCTGACATGGAATGAAGAAATGTGCCAGCACTACTAGTAAAGAACAAAAAACCAGCTGGTTCCTGTGGCAGAAGGGCCCATTTCAATATTTCACACTTGCTTCAGCTTAATTTATGAATGTGCAGTGAACGCAGGCTTCTCCTTATCAAAACACCAAACTTAGACTATTAGTGACTGTATAACAACCAAGAAGCTGTGTGATTTGTAGGCACAGGAATACAGGAAAGAGGGTTGTCCCTGCTGACACTTGCTTTCTGAAAGAAGATACCCAGCTCCTGTTTAGATCTAGCATCATCATTTTCCTCACAGAAAATCCATCACCATGACAGTATCGTAGATGCTCGTTTGCAGTGCTTACCTCTTCTGCCTTAAAGAGGTACTGGATTTCTTTCAGAGGTCGCAGAATGCCACCAACGTGGAGACTGAAATTCTGCCTGTCCTACAATGGTCAACCACCCAAGTACTACCTATAGAGATACAACCTCTTGGCTAAAGCCCACACAGCCAGTTCTGTGGTGCCAGTTTGCTTCAGAGAATCACGCAATTATAAATCAATATGCAATATACTTGTGTTTATGTGAAAACGTATTTGTAGGTGTGTTTCTCCAGTGCTAGTGCCCCTTAAGACATGGGAGTGCTAGTGTGGCCCAACCAGCAACATTCTTATTACCTTCGTCACTATGGAGCTGAACACATGTAATGTTTCTTAATGCAGGATCTTCACATGGATTTGGATCAATCCTATAAAATGCAGGCTTCAGATGACATACATGGAGCTGCTGTAGCATGGCTAAACACAGTTTGCAGTGGAAAATATGTACTCGTGTACCCACTAAAACCTATTTTCTGACTGCAAGTCATATGAATTGGATACATCATCTCAAATTAAAGATGAATAACTAAAGGTGGGATTTTCAAGAGAGAAGCAACAGCTGTCAGATACCTAAATCCTACAGAATTCAAGTGAAAGCCTATTGTCATATTCCCTTCGGCTCTTTGAAAATCCTAATCCCAGTGTCTGCTACATAGGATACAGCTATGTTTATAACCTGGACTCTAGTTGTTAGCTTCTCATAGGAAATATTGTTTATAGCATGTTGATAAGTTTTTTACCTGTTCCTTGGGTCTACTTAGCCTCTCTCTTGCTCTCTCTCATTGTACAAGTTATTGATTGGGTTATATGTAATGCTTCTCCAAACTAGAAAAGGTGGAGGGCTAAAACCTGGGCAGAGTTTAACAGGTTTGCCAGCATAAGGCAACATTTCAAGTTACTAACTGCATCCATGTCCCAAACTTTACTGCATAGCAAGATCTATGTGATAAACTGTCATAAGACTGCTTTCATATGGTATTTGGGATGAGATGTTGCATTGGAAAATTTCATAAAGTATTCTGGATGGGATGTTGCATGGGAGAATTGCCGATGACAGAATAATGAGAGAAAATAACAAAATAATGAGAGAAAATACTCAAATGCTTTGAGGATGCTAAGGGCACCTGATAAACAACTCACTATTACGATCCTCATTTAACACATAACTAAGGCCAGAGGTCAGGCTGAGGCTTGGTTTAGCAGTGGGGAAGCATACACTATGGGAAAGAGCACTGCAGACTAAAGGACTGCCAGACCAAAAGCACGTGAAGCAGTACTAGCCTTCCTCCAAAAAAGAGAGGGGCAGTAGAGTCCATGAATGTGTCTTGATCAACCACAGACAAATGTGGTCAGAGCACGAAGCACTTGTGCCACCCTCTCTTGGCATGCCAGAGTTACCACCAAGACAAATTCCCCATAAGGATGCATCATAGCTAGAATTCTTCCTGCCTGCTTTATGCTTCAGTGGCAGCTGGGTTTTTTTGGAGGATCCCACTGCAGCAGGGGCATGCACTTCCTGAGACCCCCCCAGCCCATGCAGTCACAAGCAAGCCATGTTTTCAACAGCACTTGGGATGACAGTCAAATTCCCATGAGAGTTTGGGGACTATTAGCCTCACAGTTGACATTGCTGGATAGTGAGCACTTCTGAAAATCCGGGCCTTATCTAGGAATTGAGCAGAAATGGTCTCTGAGTGACTCTTCTGAGGCTGCACGAATAATCACAGCAATCACAAATCAGGAATTCTTGCTGGCCAGTTCTTTGCTGAAACTCCTCTCTGAGTGTGTGTTATTGCCAGGTCACTTTGAGACACATTTAGCGCACAGCATGAAAACTGGACGCCCATTTCCCACCATTGTTGCTAGAAGTGATCCAGGTAGTCCCAGTTCTGAAAATGGAGCTTTAAATAAGTGGCAGGCCTCATTTGGAAAACAATGGCTTAGTTGTGACAGAGAGAACTAGCTAAAAATTCATCTCCCCTAACTTGAGACCTAGGTAGAGACATTCTCCAAAGGGAAGCAAAAGTTCAAGAAAACCAGCACAGTTGTGATTTATTTCCTTTGGTTTCATAATGAGAGAGCCAGAGCATTGGTCCTAAACATCAGTGGTGCCTATATATGAGCAATGGGGCTGCTCTGATGTGCTGTCATTACAGGGTGTCAGAGCAGACGCACGTGGTAATTACTGCGCTCCAGCTGCCTCCAGTGCCTCGTGTATCAGCATCCCCGGACTTCAAAATGATGGCAGGAGCACTTTAACTAAAGTTTGTTCAAAGAACTTTTATTAAAGAGCCCCCACCACCATTTTTAAGAGCAGGGACACTGGTATACAAGATGTTCGGGGTGCTTTAATTGGAGCAACTCTCAGAGCTGCTCTAATTAAACGCCCTCTCCCCCTGCTTCTGGAGCACATGTATAAATGCCCCAAGGGTGCAGACAGACACTCAGATCCCTGCTGTAACACATGGCACTTAAGTGCCATGAGTTAGAGCACCCTCCCCACCCCCACAACCCAACAGATGTTTGCCTGTTGGGTCAGGAACAAGCCAATCTGCACCACCCCTCCTGCTCCATCCCTCTGCCTCCACCTCTGCCACTCTACCCCCCTGCTGATGGCCCCAGGAGTGGGACTCAGCTGCATCAATGCATGACAAATTAACCCTAGGGAACACAAGTTCCCTAAGGCACCCTAAAGCCTTTATCTACTACAGTACAACCTCATAAATCTGGATGCCAAAACATCCAGAATTATTAAAAATCCGGCACTTGCCCCCGCCACTCTGGGACCAGCCACCCCCACCCCCCGCTGTCCTGGACACGGAGAGGGAAGCTTGCATGTGGCGGCTGCTGCTGCCATTCACCACCCCTCACCACTGCTCCACATGTGGCCACTTCTCCGGGACCTCCCCCCACACCACGACCAGCCACTGCACCACTAAAAATGAGGCATTTTCAAATTTCCAGCAAATATTCGATCCCGAGCACACCAGATTTATGAGGTTATATTGTACCTCATTTGAGGAGGGTTAATTTTGCACACAATTGGCGACTTTAAAACTGCTCTGCAGCCAGGCACTGTAGAGTGCTTTCAGGGTCCCAATCTGAAAAATGTAACTTGTGTAAGCGCCCCAAGAGCATCTGTTTGTGTCATGCACTACCCCCTCCCTGTTTTAGTTCCTCCCTTCTCAGAAATAGCAGTAATTCTTTTATTAATCCAGTTATCTGTGCCTTTTGTTTGCCTTCATCACTCCCTTTGGCCAGCCCCTGCTTTCTCTAGCACTATCTTCCTTATGCTATGTAGAGGCAGGCTTTTTATGTACTGTTCTCTCTGCAGAATCTTCATTATCAGCCTGTCAAGGCTATTTGCAAGCTAGGATACAGGCAGAAATCTGCCTGTGTGGTTTAAGCAAGGTTAAAAGAAAAACCACTTAAAATTTAAAGATTAAAGCAGCAGGCAAGGAAGGTTTCAATTGCATAAATTCCAAGCTGTAAATCATTATGCAGGGGGGGAAAGACACCACAGATTTTCAGGACTCGTGCAAGAAAAGGACTAAAAGAAATATCACTGAGCTTTCAACATTAGGACTTTCATCCTTCCTTTTGGAGGCCCTTTTACAGTCATATTTACAAGGTTTTCTTCTTTTTGTATGTCTCTCTTCCATTATTCACTTTCCTCTCAGGGGGAAAATCAAGAGACAAAAGTTTAAGACAAATTTATACTCTCAGCCTCTGTATCACGCAGGGATAACAAAATTGGCACATCAGCATTTGGGCTGGTTCAGAAAAATCCATTTTTGATTATGCTACCAGCCAAAAGGCTAATTAATGGGCTAATCTTCGCCTTCCCATATCACAACTGGTAAATGTAAGGACTGGGATATTTTTCCTATGCTGCTGTAAGGAAACCTGTAGATTAAAAAAACTTTTTAATTAACCTTGTTTATGTTATCTGAAGAGATAAAACTTCTGGATGGTACGAAGATTAAGAATTGCAGCTATTGTAAATATGCCATTTGTACCATCTTGAATTGCAAATCAATATTTAAGCAGATTATGGGGGAAGATGGGGAGGGAGATAATTAATAGGAATGTTCAACTAAAAGAAAAATTCACTTTGCCTTCTAAAATGGCATTCAGACAGGGTGGTCAGAACCATCTGGACTGCCAATTTAAAGTGGTACCCAGTGAAGGGAAGTCAGAGTCATGGCAGGCCATAAGAGCAAATGAGCTTGACCCTGCTGAGACTCAGGAAGACAGCATTCCTAGTAGTTTTAATGCAACTGCATCATGCTAAAGCTTAATTCAGGCCTGCCACAAGTGTGTGCAAGCTACAGGATGGGCACACGGGGACGCCCTGGCTGGCAAGGGCAAGAAAAGGGGGCTAATGCTGCCACCTATTTTACAGGTAGCTGCACTGGAAGGCCAGGGGAAGCACAAGCAAGGATACAAATGGCTATTGTAAACCACACCGCCCACGGGGCCCCATGATATCCACAGCAATGATGCTTATCCCCTATCCACAGCCATGTCTCTCATCCCTTTGTGTTATGATGCGTAACTCCATAGGTCAGGGTAGAAAATTCATGGGAGACATAGATCCTGCTATACCTAACAGCAGAGCCCTGGTCAAAAACTTCAACAGGTAAGAGAACTACACATGATACATCCCCCCTCCCCCATTCAGAGAACCAGCTCAAGGCCTAGGTAATATGACAATCTGTGATGAGGGACTTTCAACCTGAAGGCCACAACCCGTCAGACTCTTAGGCATGCACTAATTGAAACAAGTGAACAGTCCTGGTGCCTTCAAGTAAGGAATATTTATAAGGGTAAATACATTAAATCATTCAAGTATAAGGGGGAGGCAAAGGATGATAAGAAAAGGAAAGGGATAAAAAGGCACCCGATCAGGTGAGATTGGTGGAAGTCAATGGGACTAGTCAGGTGCTTTAATATAAAGATGTATGGAGACATTCACAGTTTTCTCACCATAAGGTATAAGTTGTACTTGGCCCTTGCTCTGACCCTTCTACCCATAAGTAAATTAGACCCTTGAACCTGGTGTCCTTCCATTTTTTCTAAGCTTCACCCAACCACACCTATACCACACCACTCTGTAACTTATACCAACCTCTGGCATCTTGGCATCACATTCTGGAACACACAGGGCACATCTACACATTCATTAATGCACAGTGGTTACTGCGCATTCAATTTAGTACTTGTACAAGGACTAAATAAATGCACAGTAACCACAGTTACTGTGCAATAGCGCCGGTGAACACCGTTTTAGTGACACTACTGCGCAGTAGCGTATTAGCACTGTTTGCGCTGTGACACGCTATCGCAGAGTATTATTAGGCTACTGTGCAGTTAGTGTCTCGTGTAGATGTTCCCACAGAGAAAAATATGCAGAAATCCCAAAACTGCTACAATTCAGACACTCTAATGCAATGATGTATTGCTGGCATGCCCAGCAAAACAACTCAGTTACAGTTGGGGGCCTGAGAATTGAAGCTGCTTATATTCAAATGCTGTGAGGTGATGCATTTAAAAGGAAGCAACTCAGAGAAGCATGCAATTAGTATTTCCTCCTGGGTGGGAAAGAAAAAAAAATCTTGGACACACTATGCTGGAGTGTTCCTGGTAGCTTGGTCAAGCTGAGGATTTGTAGCAGCTGAGAGATCAGCTATTAAACTTGAATCTTATGGCTAAGCAAAAGACATAGTTGCTGACAGCAGTTGATAGATGGTGAAGGCCATAAGGGATACGAATGACTGTTGCAGATGATGCCTTGCAGAAGATATAGCCTTAAGTTAGTTCCTTTGCTCGAGACTGCAAACCCACCTGGAACCGAGAGAGAGATTTGGCTGGCTGAGCATCACTGAATGACAATGCCCTGGATGGAATCAAAATTAAAAAGGGGAGGGCGGGGAGCAGGAGAGTTTGGATTTTTTTTGTTTATAGGGGCTGAGGGAAATAGGATGAAGAAGTCAGAAGTTCTCATGTACTTATTAAAATACAGGACTAAATTCTCAGCACTAATGAGTTAGAGTACACCCACTGAAGTTGAGTTACACCAGCTGAGCATCTGGCTTGCTGTATTCAGAAATCTGATATTTTCATAGAATTATAGAAGTCAGGTCAGAAGGGATTTTGACCGAC
>NW_017728886.1:253865431-253871916 GCF_001723895.1 Crocodylus porosus | reverse complement strand
CTTGGGCCCTGAGCATCGTCTCCTTAAGGAACAACCGCTCATCTTGGGCACTGTAGTTATTCAACCACTGTAGTTATTCTTGATTTATACCAACTTTGGTAAGGTCAGAACCAGCCTCATGGATTTTAGGGTCTCATGGGTCAGAGCCTCAATGTTCAGATTCAAAGTCCTCCAGCATTTGGAGAGACTTCAATAAGGATGGAAACAGACGTTTCCTGATATGTCATTTGTGCCTCCCTAAAAGTGTTGATGGTGGAAGAACAGATGTCGCTACCACTGGTTACACCACATCACAGGAAAAATCACTGGCTCAACAAAAGGTAGTAATAGACTGCTGCTTTATGGAGGCAGGTGCCTATTAGATCTGTGGCGGGAGAGTACAGGCAGGAAGAGGTGTTCATAGTTTCCAGGCACCCTGAGCAAGTCCTCTCCAGCCCTGAAAGCCTCTCAAGCCCCTGGAGCACCTGCCCACTTTCCCTGCAGGGACTCTAAGAGTCCTTCTTCATGAGGGTGGAAATCTGGGTTTCCTTCTCAGTCAGACACGTCCCACTTCCCCCTCCCCCTGACTCCCCAATTATGTGGATGGGTCTGGCTGATCAGGGAAAGCAGGGGGCTCATATTGCAGAGCAGGACAAGGGGGTGGCCTATGTTTTGCTCATTGAAGCAGATAAGCTGTGCCGTGACGTCACAGCACAGCTCATCTGCTTTATTTGGCAAAAATATTGTTAGCCTAAGAGTTTTTGTTAGGACACCAGCTGTGCTTAGAGAAACCCATCTGACCCTGACAGAACTGGATGCAGTGGTTCCTGTCCTTTCAAATGTGATGCCTTTTGCCACCTCAAAATCCTATATAAAACGAAGTCCGTATGCATGTCCGTATGCAAGGTGCATATGCATTTTTTACAAGGCATAAAGCCAAAGACAGTGAGTCGGTGTATCAAATTCTGTGCTAAATTAGGTTGTCCATTTTCTTTCCTCACATAGCTGAAACTCAGTAGTGTATTTCTACATACAGCTGGGACAATCCAAGCACTCTCTTCCTGCAGCGTCAGTGAGTCAAGCCTCCATTATGATGTAGTGATTCTGCACTGAGGAGCGTGAGTTACCTAGCCATTCTGCAGGCTTAGCTCTGGTGTGCAAACCACAATTCACCTAATAGAGCAGCACATCATTAATTGCACAGCCCCAAGAACAGGGCACAAATTTAGCAATTAGCTTTCATAAGCTATTTACAACACGTCTTCCTGAAAAGTAAAGGACACCAGTGGGTGGTTAAGTAACAAAATACCTTTAAAGAAAAAATCAATATCATTCCATAAAACTTTAGAAAAGCACTGACATTGATAGAAGAGAATTTTTTTCTCCTAGGAAACCAATACAAGCTTGTTGGTTTTCTTCTCAAAATAAACTCTTCCACAGGTAATTTTCTTCCCAGTGCAAGGTTTCCAATATGCTAGTGGGCTAGTAACAAATTATTGAAGGCTAGAGAAAGTGGGAATGAAAGAACACAAGAAATTGGAGAGACGATACTGCAGTCATGTTTACAAGGGAGCTCCGCCAGGGGAACTGCTTTTTTTTTTATAGTAGAGGCAGCCCGGAAAGGACGCTGGATCTGGCACAGGACTACCATGTGGCCTTAACAAACAGCTTCCGGTTCCCCTCCCATCCTTTGCCCACACAGATCACAAACTCCAAGTGGGGTGTTGGTTACCTCTGAGGGCTGTTGACAGAGACATACAAGCAGTTTTTGTGCCCTGGGCAGCAGCAGCTGCTGTCCGTCTTCCAGCCCTTATAAGTTGGAGCCTGGGAGTAGTGTCCCACTTGCCTGCTCCTAATGATGCTCCTGGCTGTAGGTGTTCCTGTATTTCAAGTCAAGAATAGTAACAAATGGCCCAGCAGAAATTAAATGACTCTCAGCACTGCCCAGAGAAAAAGGCAATACATCAAGCACAACATTAATAAAATTATAACGACCAATCAGGACCAAACGGCAAAGTCAATTTTTCACTTTATTAGAAACGTAAATGTAAAAAATTAATGTTTAAGTTCCCAAGTCAAATTTTGCTCTCAGTTACACTTGTATAATTACAAAGTAACACACTGAAGTCAATGGAGCTAATCTGAGTTGAATGGAGAGCACAGTTTGGCCCTATATATAGTTTTCCTTTGTAAGCCTGTAGAAAACAGACTTCTCTAGCTGTATACAAATATGTGCTTAGCTTTCACATTCAGTAATTCATCCAATACTTTTTTTTTCTTCCATTTTTGTTATTTCAAATGTACAAATACAGGGCCTGGTTCTCACTGGCATACTGGAACTATACAATTTTGTACACAGCTTTAAGTTGAGTCTCTGGGCATGTGTATACATTATACTGTGGTGGTGACAAGCCCAGGTTGCAATGAGGCCAAGCACGACCCCTAGCCCATCCAGGGAGATAGAGGTTTGGCATTTGGCCTCTTCAGGCTCATCTGTACTGCTGTGGCAGCATGTCCCAACACTGGGGCCCAAGCACGCTCAGCATACACAAGTCCACAGGCACAGTTCAAACTGGGAGCTTACTTGTGAGGCTGCCCTGGGCTCCTCCCTCTGCATACAATCTCAAGCCCTTCCATCTAGCCTGAGGACAGGCACCGAGAGACAAACTGGAAGCAGCTTCAGTGGTAGCTTGGAGCATGGCTGGGGACTCAGGTGCATGGGGTATGACAGGGCATGGTTGGACACTGTGGTGCCAGGACAGGCTGCACCACAGCCTAGAAAAGCCTGTGGGGCCAAATGCAGAGTGCCTAACTCCTATGGCTGTACTTACGTTAACGTGGGAAGAGCTTAAGAGAATAAGCTCTGAGTAGGAACTGTTTAAACTTGACCCATTGACCTATATGATCACATTAATCCAGTTCTCAGAGGCCATGGCAGGAGGCTTTTTGTGGCAGTCTCTGTCAGCGCTCTAAGCTGTGAATTGTACAACTTTTAAACAGCTCCTCCTTAATTCACAATACCTGAAAACAAAGAGAGATGGAAGTCAGGGGACAGCAACATGTTTCCCCTGCTTCTCCAAATGAACTGAAAGGTCCACCTTAGGACTCGCCTCGTTTTTTTTTTCCAAAAAAATATTGATAGGTTGTTGACCCCTAAAAAAGAAATAAATAAATAATATCTGGCCTATGGTAAAAAAAAAAAAGCCATTGCCACATTCTTTGTATTCAGGAGATTTGCTGTGGACTGGAGGACCAGTGCCCTAAATACCAAGATTACCTAGCTGATATGGAAGCAGTACATTTCCTGAACCAAGAACTAGTATTATCTTCCATACACACACACACACACAAAAGAACAAACACTAAATCTTTACTTGTGGTCTTCATTATATCTGTGTGCAAGTCACCAGGTACATGTTTTGGTTTCACTGCTTATCAGAGCCACAGAGAAACATCCCATAGAGATCATGCTCAGGAACTTCAATCTCAGCAGTGACCCTGTACAGAGAAATGGAAGCTAGGCCCAATGGCTATCAGCTGACCCCACTCCATGATTGAAGCTTATTTAGGAATGCACTCCTGAATTTGCTTCTGCCGCTAACACGCTGGCTCACAGATGTAGAAAGCGAGTGCTAGACCTGGTATCACACCCACAACATCACCTCGTTGGAATGGAGATAAATGCTTCTGTCATACCTGGCACTGGGCTACACAAAATGATCTAATTTGTCTAAATATAAATAACTATGATGTACAACTGTGTGCAAGTATGGCATGGCAGGAGTGTGACCATTGCAATCACGGTTCAGATCCCATTGCACCTTTAACTGAATGTCTGTCAGTGCTCCCGGTCTGAGAAAACTGGAAATGTGGATGTCTTCTATTGCTAGTACAGGCTCCATGTTTTCCAGTGTTCCCTCAATGTTTTCCAGGCTCAAAGTTTTTCAATGTTCCCTCAATGTTTTCCAGTTATTTGCTTCATCTAGCTGTAAGGAACAAATAATAGGGCTTCTACCACTTCCTGAAGAAGATCATTTTGGAGACTGCTATTGTAGATCTCAACAGCAGGATAGCAATTTTTTCTGACATCCAGCTAAGTCATACCAATTTTACCTATAGACCTGGGTGAGACTCAATTTGAGTTGCTAGAGCCTCAGAGGTGGTAGTTACCACATTTTTCATAGATTAGAGAGTTTTAATCACAGATTGTTTTTATGTGACATGGATTCTTTTGCCAGGTTATTGGGACACAGATTGGCAGCATTTGACTGCTTCCCTCCCAACCCAAACAAAAAAGTTGAGAACTGATTATTTTATAGTGCTAACTCATCCCAGCAGGCTGAAGCTGGCTATTTTTTTTCTTGTTGTCTTTGATTGTGCCATTCAAAGTACTCTGTTCTGTATATAAATTGTGTTTCTTTTTCTGATTACTGTTCCCCCCGGAAGGGTAAAAAAAATTGGCCAGCACTAAAAATGGAAACACATCTGATTTTATTTTATAACCTCATGCCTTTCCAGAATTTGATCTCTTCAGTGATTTTGGTGTCTTGGCTATTAGATTTTTAATTGTTAGCAGAACATCATCTGCATATATTAATAACTTGTGGGTATCTCAAGTCCTTTAATATGCTTTTTTTGCATTCAGTGGTGTTTGTTAATTTTTCTAGTTAGATAAATAATTGTGTTTCTCTGTGTTAGTAGCACGAGTTTTACTATCCTGGATCATGACAGATGTGCATGTGTACAGCATTTTGATAAACTTCCCAGATGTATATTAAAAAAATTACAGTTATGGAGCCTGTAGCATGGATACTCTCATGCTATGCTATCAAAAGGTTTCTCGGTGTTTGGTGAATTTGCTACTCCAAGTTTTGTCTCTGCAAATATATCATTGAGACACCAGATGCCACTATTACAGATGGTCTGCACCGCTGTGCCTTTTCCACTAGTGTGGGACTCTCAAAAGTTCCTGAAAACACTTAGGAGCAAAACCCCAATTGATGTTTTATAGGATTTATGCTTAACATATCAAAAATGAATGCATCATAGTTGAAAACAAGTATTTCATTCAAGAATCGTCTATTCATATATCCGAGGGATTTTCAACACACACGACACATGCGTGCACACACACACACAATCCAGGAACATGTCTTTTGGTAATTAGCCAGGTCAAGAAGCTAGTTCTTAAAATGTAAATGTAAACCTTTTCAAAGAAGCTAAACTTCCATGCAAGCAACCTCTTCTGAATCAGACTTACAACTCATCCTTGATTACAACTATTGCCTATTGGTTTTTATAAGTTCATATAAAATAAAAAGTGCATGATTCATTTGGTCTCAGTTTCTTAAAGGGAGATGCCTTCCTGCTGTGTAAGGAGGTACAATATTTTGCACTATTTTATTTAGTCTACTGACAATTATGCTAGTATAGTTTCTCTTCCTCAAAATGAGCTTCTTCTGGAGTTCAGGTTAGATTGCAACAGGTCATCACTTCACAATGGGTTACCATACCAAGAGCATCTCAAAAGTAACGTTGAGTAGATGTTGCATTGTCCAGCACTGCTGTATTTTATCATCACATTCAGTATCATGAACCACATCTTAAAAGTAGGAATCAGTCTTCACCTTAGTCAATTTTTTCATGTCTTCCCACATGCTGGGCATTCCTCAGACTACTCCTACCATATACCATATTTTTTCACATTCAACATCACCTCAAATAAAACACACAACTTGTTTTTGGAAGGCATAATGTAGAAAAAAAGATGTTTTTCAGGGTCAAGGCCAAGTGTGTGACACAGAGTAAGTCTTTTGGGGACAGAAAGTGTCCAGGGAGTATAGCATCAAGAACTTCCTGGTGCCAGCTGCCTTCCCAGGTGGTCTCCTTTGATGCCACATTTCCTGTCCACGCTATGCCGCCAAGAAGACTTACTTTATGTCACGTAAGGGTTAGGACCCAGACACTTTTCGCAGCTTGGCACCCCCAACACATTCCATTCTACTCACATGACACCTGCAAGCACTCTGGCCACCATTTCTCCCTTCAGACATGTGACTTTTGGATGCAGCAAATGACTTTGCAGCACTGCAAAGTAAAACACCTCCAAGGAGTTGTAGTTTCTAAACCCTAAAGCCATGGAAGGAAGCATTGGGCCGCATGCAGCTCAGGGGCTGTGCAGGCAGCCCCAACAGGCAGCCTGTCAGCAGCCTGGGAATACATGCTCCACAGAAGGGAAAAAAAAAAGTGGCAAGTCTGATCTTCCTTCCTCCCCACCCCTGAGCCTGCCTGCCTGTCTGAGCTGTGCAGGGGCCCAGTGCTTCCCTCTGTGGTTGCGTTGCCCCCCGGGACCGCCCAAGCCGGGTGCCTGCAGCAGGCGGGTGCCACCTTGTGGGGGGCCGCTGGTGCCCCTGCAACTCAGGGACTGCTCTGCCCACCAGCAGCTTGCTCTCCCCTCCCTGCTGCTGGAGAGACAGGTAAGGATCGGGCTCCGACATGGGTGTACA
>NW_017728886.1:253860218-253864651 GCF_001723895.1 Crocodylus porosus | reverse complement strand
TTCAAGAAAACACGTGAGTGAAAACGTTGTTCATGGTGAATAAACAGGCGAGTGCTTTTTGTCGAGTGGGAGAGCAGATTATTGCAATTCTGCTGTAACGTATGGTTAAACAGATACAAGTAGCATATGCCCCCCAAGATAATTACTACTGTTAAAGGAATATCAGTGCCAATGAAGGGCCAACTTTCTCACTTCTTTCTTCTCTCCCTCCACTGAATCAACTGCAAAATGAACAGGAGAACAGGCTGCTGTAGAACTAACAATATGTGAAGTGCTTGTAGCCGGTACTGCCACCTGTGTCTATCTTATTTCAGAAAAAATAAATCCTATAAAGGGAGGACAGTGGAGAAAGAACTGGGGAGTAATTCAGAGTAAAAGGCAAAAGATGGGGATGTAGGAACTGTGTGACTCAGCTCGTTATGGATGAATGATTAGAATTAGCACCAGAGATTCCTTTCCTTTATGGGAAACATCTGTGAGTGATTTACCTCCAAATATTTGTAGATGGATGGTTACAGCTAGCAAGAACCATCCAAAATATTTGTGGCAAACACATCACATGTCAGCATCTCAAGGGAGGTTAGCTTGAAAGGCAGCTGTATTTGGAAGGCAAGGGCTCAGAGAATGAATGTCCATGCCACAGCAAATTGAACTGGCAATTATTTTCCTCTCACTATTCTTGCTTTAGTGTTTTAGGGCCAAAACATAATCTCATTTGGAGTTACTCTTGTGTAAATAAGACCAAGAAGAGGAAATTATTATTTGAAAGCATATTGCAAATAACTTTCATTGACAATTACTCATATCCTGCAGCAATAAAATCAGGTCTAATCACTGCCTCTGCTGTATCATTTTGACTTCTGCTTACTGTACAGCTTGGCATCTTGATCAGGATGTCAGGAGGGCTTCTTAGACAGGTAGTTGACATTACTGTCATTCCTTCATGACACCTGGTTTAGAGTACAGCCGGGGAACAAAACAAGAACACAGAAGGGAGAAAAAAAAATTCTCATGGAGCTACCTGCTTGAACCCACACTAATAAGCTTTCACCTACCCATTCACACAACTTCACTTATGCATATGGCATGTGCTTCAACATCCAAACTCAGTCCTTTTCTAACCTAGACATTACTCAGAAAGCTGACAGGACCAATGAAGCTGAATATTGCAGCAGGTGGCATCTTCCACCAAGTGTCACTAAAAACAGCAACATGTATAGACCATCCTTACAATGCTTCTGCTGCCTAGGAATTGAATGCATCATTCAATCAACAGCACCCAAAACATGAGCTAGGTCAAGCTTACCCAGCAGTGACCATGGATTGAACTCTGACTTCTTGAAAACATCTAAACAAAACAGCTACCATATACAGGACACATAATAATAAACCTTTTAAGTACGTTAGATACATCTAGGTGGTGTGAGTCAGAATATTATGCTCCAGTTTGATGTTTGACTTGCACACAAAGGAAGTTGAGGTCCATCTACACTCAAAGATGAGTTTTCTATCAGGAACCTTGCAACCCATTCCACCATAGCTGCTAATGTCCAGTAACTTAGCAATACCAAACCATTCATCATGAACATTCAACACTCTCATTGGCAGAGAAAGAGACAGAGATCGATTCCATTTCTGTTCCAACCCACCTGAGTCCCTGAAAAACTGTTAATGCAAAAGGTGAGTGTATCTCTTCCTCCTCACTGCTTTTTTGTGACATAATCTTAAGAAGGTAAGAAGGTAGCGTGTTAAAAAGTGGATGCATTAATGGATTTTCAGAAACTTGAACGGTGGGGAATACAATTGCACGTAGACACCTAAGTCCACTTAGAGGTCCAACAGGTAGAATAGGATATGGCTCAAAATCTATGCCATTCTCAGGCAGCCACAGCTCTCATCATCAGTGCCCCAGGATAGTTCTATGGAGACATGCTGATGAAAGGAATGGTCTTCATCAGAGCCAACAAATATATTTACCAGCAGCAACCTCACCATTTGTTCTCCACACAGCACATGGGCCCTGCTAAATAGGTTCTGGTCCAACCAAAACTTCTATGCAGCCACTTCTTTAAATGCAGACAGCATGAAAACATAAGGCACAGCCAAGTCTGCCAAGTTTCAAGGAGATAGGTGCAGGGGTTTCTGGGAAACTGTACCTTAGGGTGCTGACAAGCAAAACTCGTAATGTGTGACTTTGCGTGTGTGTTAAGGCTCACTGGAGCTGGAGCCTCTACACAGCACGGTAATGTGTCTTTTCCTCCCCTACAACCTCAGTCTGGTCCACCACTTTAAATGACAATGGGTATTAATAACTTAGTGAGCACTAGCACAGTAGCACCAGCAGCATCTCAGGAAACCAAACTGTGATAGAGCCTTTCTTTCCTCTCCTGCAGGAGTTTCTTCTCGAGCAGCTGCCAGAGCACTCTCCCTGCCAGCCACAGCCCTGGGGCTTAGATGTGGCCAGGTCCCTGTGTCCTTCCAGTCAGATGCTAGTGGTGTTGGTCTAAGGACATGGCACTGGCAGACAAGGTCCTTTGGGTCAATCTAATCTGGTATCTTTTAGCAGACCAACTGAATGGTTACAGAAATATATCTTAGCAAGCTCCCAGATTGAAAAACGCTTCATTGGGCATAGGAAGCACCTGCAGTTGGTGTGTGCTGTTCCTGGATGGAAGGAATAGTAAAGAAGCCAGAGGCTGGCCTGGCATGCAATGCAGGCAAGAAAGCCAGTCAGTGAAAATGGAAATGGAGGCAAAAGGTGGTGGGGGGGAACAGGCTGGCGGGGGGCAAGGAGTGAAGGATGATGTAGCAGTGCAGGCAAAAGTGGAGAGGTACCTGGGGAGTCAGATGTTTGGCAGCTTGTAGTGTGTCAGAATTTCACTGTCTATATTGAATCCATGAGTTTCTGTACCTCCATTTGGCTCTGAAGCTCCCTCACTTCAGGGATCACCTGGCTAAGGAGGGCATTGCCAACACTGAGGGTCTCGGTGGCCTCAAGGAAGGGCTTGAGGACCACCAAGATCCCACTCTGTTAAGGGGAATACTGATCCCAATCTCCCCGAACAAGGCCATCTCATGGATGGCCTTCTGTTGCTCCACCAGGCTCTCGAGCATCAGGTATGTGGAGTTCCACCAAGTCTCCACATCCTGCATGATTTTGTGCTGTGGGAGGTTTATTCTGCTTGTTTGTCCCGCATCATCTTGCCCTCCAATGCTCCAGTGGAAGTAGCCTGCCACCTTCCTGCATTTGGAAATGAGCTTGCTGGTGGTGCTGGTACCATTGTCAGCAGCCCTTTCCCCCTCCAAGGCATCCCTGACTATAAGGTGGAACTTGTGTGCCACACAGAGGATGCCAAAAAAGTTGTCGTCACGGATGGCCTTGACCATATTGCCCTTATTGTTGGTGACCATGAACCCACAGGTGAGCTCACCCTGCACAATGAGCCACCCTTGCACCAAGCAGATCATGACCCCCATGATCTCTGTTGCCATGTTGGACTCATCCATCACCTCAGCTTGAACAAGAGCCCACCGATGGCCTGACTGGTCACACCACTGCCCTATGAGGGAGAGATAGGTGTGATCTCCACCCCGGCTGCTCCACATGTCCAAGGTGAAGTGTAAGACCACTTGCAGACCTGCCTTGTGCAGCTCCTCCCTCAAGTACTCCCCGCATGCCTCATATAGGTGGACACCACTGTCCTGCTGAAGGTGGTACATGTGGGCACTTGGTATGATGGGGCCACAAGCACTATGTGTCCCAGCCACCTGTGCAGGGTTCAGGATTGATTGAGAGTGTGGTCGGGGGGTAGAAAGGTAAGAAAGGTTTACCGACTTAACAAAAACACAACTACACATAGTATACTAAGACAGATAATGACAGACAATAATAATTCAAACTGGCAACATATCAGCAGTCTTCTCTGATGCCTGATGTATGACAAGTTTCTCTTTCCACAAAGCTCAGCAAAGTCAGGTATCCCCGATCAGCACTGTCCAAGAGGTACCAGGAAGGACTCTGGTATTCAGTCTTTGGGCTCCTCAAGATCCATGGGCCCACTGATCCAGGTCAACAGCTAATTAATCTCTTTCACAGTGCTGTATCTTCCTTCTAAATGATTTCCGGGTGTGCCAGCCAATTTATGATTTCTGAGTTGTGCTGATAAATTACAGCCATTCAGATTATTTTTACTTCAACTGTCCTTAGACTGACCAATAGCAGTACAAGACTTGCATTCCTTTGATAAGGTTCATTTTAACTACACAACAGGGCCTTACTACTTCAAGGCTTTGCTAAATTTACTAGGCCTTACTTTATAAAAGGCCTTACTACATCTTAAACTTTAATTAGGCTCTTAGCAACAACATATTAATTCTGGGATTAAGGATAACAAAAAGTCCTTCTTCAAGTATATAGGTAGCAAGAAGAAGTC
>NW_017728886.1:253850483-253858328 GCF_001723895.1 Crocodylus porosus | reverse complement strand
GCTTCCCAGAGAGGTGGTGCTCTCACCTTCCCTGGAAATGTTCAAGAGGAGACTGGACAGGCACCTGGCTGGGGTCTTATGACCCCTGCCACCCCCAGTGCTCCTTCCTGCCCATGGCAGGGGGTCAGACTAGATGATCTGTCTTGGTCCCTTCCAACTCACTGATTCTATGATTCTATATAGCTTAATATTTGAACAAATGACAGAAAAACAGGGGTCTAATCTTCATAGAGCCATCAGCAAGCACCTTTATCACAGAAACATAATTTTCAGCTGTCACACCATGCAGCGCCTGAACCCTGGCTGTTCAACTAAGGAGAAGGGCTGGCCATCAACACCAAGCAGCTCCCCAGTGCTCTAGGTGATCTCACTCACCCTTTCAATGGCCCAGGCCCCCATTTCTGCCTACCTTTCCCCCACTGTTTCAGGATGGCCTGCCTCTGCTTTGTGGGGTTGGGGGCTTTGGAGCTAGAGGGGGACTTCCCTTTGGGCATGCTCCCACTGGTGCCAGGCTGAAATAGAGCAAGGGCAAGGGGTGGTGCCTGCAGAGATGCATCAGCATCCCCGTGGTGCTCATGTGCTTTGTTCCCTTGCCCCAGCTGGTTTTGACTCAGCAGTGCAGGCAGATAGCATAAATGGGTTCATCTACCAGCTCAAAATGATCCCAGACCAAACTACCCGCTCACTTCTGGGGTGCAGGTGCATGTGTGAATGGTGCAATTTCTCTTTCCTCAGCAAGCAGAGGCACAGCAACAGGAGGAGTGGACTCAGCTGATCCACTTGCCTCCACAACCCCTACCTCAGCCTCCTCTGAAGTGCCTTCTGGGAAAGGAGGCCTGGCTCTAGGGGAACCTTGAGGGATGTGGAGCACAAACTCAGCTGATTCCCTCTCCTTCCCCAGAATTTGCCTTGCTAGGGCACTCAGATCCAGCTCCAGCTCCAGCTCCAGCTCCAGCTCTTCTTCTGGCAGTGGAAGGCTCAGCATGGGAAGTGAAAGTGGGGTGGAGGAGACTGTCATGCTGGTGCTGGTGCAGCTGCTTGTTTTTATGGTGGTGGCAGGGGGTGGGGGATTTATGGCTGGTGCTCTTGGAGGGGTTGCAGTGTGGCACTGGCACTGCTCCCCTCTCCTTGCTGCTTCTGGAAGCCACATCCCTGCTAGTTGTAGGAAAGAGGCTGCATCTTAGTTTGAGGGGGTGGAACTTACACCTTTCCCTCTATCCACTCTTCTGCCCCTCCCTAAAGGCTCACCAGCTGCCTTTCCAGCATGCTTCATGCTGTGTTTCATAGTGCCTTTGTCTTTATAAAAACGTAGAAATGTATATGTGCCTTCCTATATACATTCTATATTATAATATCCAAGATGTAGATTATAAAAATATATAAAGGTATACGTGCCTTCCTATAGTATAATATCCAATATAATTATGAAATTAAAAAGAATAAATCAGTCGTTACAATAATAAAATTAAAGGGTCTAGAAAGAAAGCAAAAGGTGTTGCAGAATCCCACTTGCTAGGATAGCTAGTACAAAATCAAATCAATGGTAGTAGTAGCCTTTGTTGTTGAACACTCCTGAGCTTCTGGAAGATAGCTCAGTAATTGACCTCAAAGCAGAAAGCAGGCCAGTTCAAACAATGCTTGAACAATGCTTTATGCTGTTTTTCCATCCCTCCCTCAAAGTACTGGGATTGGAAGGGACCTCAAGGGAGGATCTCAGTCACTGGCCAGCTACACAGTCAATGTCAGGGCAGTCCTTCCCCCCGCTTCCCCCTCATTATGTTTCAAGGCTGTTTCGAAGCCCTTGTTTCATTTTGATTTTGCTGTTTCAAGTTCAAATGAGTCAAAACAGTGTTGAAATGAAACAGCAAGCAAAATTTTGCACAGCTCTAATTTTTATTCATCCTAACTGCTTTAGGTGGAGGCAATAAATAAAATCAAATTTTAACAGCTAGGGCGGGGGCGGATAAAATACGGCCCACCAAGTGATTTTCATTTAGCCCGTGGATGCCAACCAATTAAATATAACCCACCCAGCATGTGGACTTCACTCCCATCCTTCTGCATGAAAGGACTCTGGCCCGACCCAGTACAAACAGCTTTTGGGTGGAGCAGCTGCTGACACTGCTGCAGCCACTGGGGGGTCTGCTCAGCTTCCGCAGCCTCCAGTGGCTCCTCCTTATTCCCCTGCTGCAGAGCTCACTCCAAGCAGTAGGTAGGTAAACTGCAGTTGGGCAGGAATGTGGGGCGGGGGCTGGTGGGAGCTCAGAGTCAAGAACACACACCCAGTGGAGCAGTGGGAGCACGGAGCTTAGGTGGGCAGGGTGGGGGTGGGATTAGTGGGGTATGAGGGAGGGTAGGAGGTGTGGGGACCCCCACTATACACCACCATGGTGCACAGCTCCCATTGTCGGCAGCAGCAGCAGGTTGTAGACCCTCCGGCTGCTCGTGACCTGTACAGGCACAGCTGCCTGACAACATGCAGCTCCAGCCAGTTTTGGTAGCTGCACATGGAGGCAAGGAGCAAGCCAGGCTGATCCACCTCTATCATTTAGGGCTCAGGTGCAGCTCTCAGGGTTCAAGCACCTCTGTAAGGAAGCCCTGCATGATGGAGCTGATTTCCTTGCTCATTCCCTGCTGCCACATGCAAATCACAGGACTGTGGCAGGGAGCCCTGGCCCCTGCTTCCCAGAAGAGCCCTATGAGCTTCAAATGATGGCAGGGAGCTGGGTCAGGCCACCGGCTGCATCTCACAGGGCTTCCCCACAGTAGCACAAGTCCCAGGAGCTGCACTGCAGGGACCCACATGATAGAGGTGGGCTAGCCTATCTCTGCTCCTTGCCACCAGGTGCAGCTCCCAGCACTAGGAGCTGTGCACCAGGAAAGGGGTGCATGTGGGGTCCCCACACACGCCTACCCTCCTTCACACCCCACAAACACCTCGCTACAACCTTCCCACATATGCATACACCCACACACCCAACATACACTACACCTCCAACACACAGCCATACCCCCTCATAAACCCCACACACCCCACCATGCGCGCACACACACACACACACACACACATCCCACCACACATACACAATATACAAGAGTAAAACTTTATTTTTGAGCTATTATGCAATCACTTATATATACACTATGCAACACATGAATCAGGACAAAAATATTTTTTAAGTAAAATTTAAATGTTTTAGTAGATGTTTGACTTTTAGTATATGATTTGTTTTTTTTTCCAGCTCCAAGATGGCAACCCCAAACCCCAAAAAAGTACTTCTGGGTTGAGGGAGCAGGATTTCCAGTCCCAAGATGGCAACCAGGGGCAGGGGGCAGGGCTATTATTGTGGCCCTCAACAGTTCACCAGAACTCATTAAGTGGTCCTCCAGCCAAAATAATTGCCTGAGACAGAAAAACTGAGACAGAAAGTGAAGTGTTTCAGGCAGTAAAACTCAATGGCAAGAAACAAAGACCTAGTCTAGCCGATTACAAATATATGGGACATGGGGTTAGCTATATTATCAGTTTTGTTGCATTGTCATTGTGTTAGTTAACAGAGGAGGTAAATGGGAGATGTTTGAAGGAGATGACATAGCAAATACAGTGAGGTCAAATTTGCCTTCTTGGTCATCTTCTGTCTCTGCTCCATTCCCCTCCTGTATTCCAGGTACTTCCAGCAGGTTTTCACTTGCACACTGCCCTTTCTGCTTTATAGTGCCTCAGTTATTGCCTTTTCTAGTTTCTCATCTGCTCTGCTCTTCCACTGATCTCTGCTTTCCTGAGAACCATTTCCCTTTTCCTGTACATAATGCTTTGCTTCCTCAGTAGATCTGAAAGGAACCAGGAGTTCTGAAGCATGTTGGCCCTGATTCACTGACTTCTACTCCTCCCCATCTCACTGCTTCTGCTCCAGACCCACAGAGAGAAAGTGAAGAGAGTGGGTGGAAGTGCAGTTTAACTCCCAAGTGTGTATAAATTCATACATGTGAGAACACTGTTCATGTCAGCGGAACACACTAGAGCAAAGAAATGAGCACTGCTAGAAAGTATGAACACTCCCCGCCCCAGTCAGACCCCTGAAAAATTTTGATTCTCTTCCATTTCCACAATATTGGCCCCTGTATGACATCTTCCAGAATAATTTAAGAACAAATTCTGAAGAGAGATGACTCCATAGGACCATAGGGCTGGAAGCATCATCCCCAAATAAACCATCACAACAAAGTGGCTGTCTAACCTACTCCTGAAAATTTTCAGGGTTGGAAATTGCACAGATTCTCAGGTAGCTTATTCCAATGCCAAACCAACCTTGTAATCAGAAAGTTCCCTCTAATCTCCAGCCTAAATTTCCCCTGCTGCAGCTTGAGGCTGTTGCTCCTAGGCCCCTACAGCCACAGAGAAAGCCCATCTCCATCTTTTCTATAATCACCCTTCAGGTATTTGAAGACTGTTAGCAAATATCCCCCATAGTCTCTCCTTCTCGAGGCTAAGTAATCCCCATTCCTTCAACTTTTCCTCATAAGTCTTGTCTCCTAGGCTCCTAATTATATTTGTTGCCATGTGTTGAACTTTTCCCACATTGTCCACATCCTTCTTCAAGTGTGGGACTCAAAACTGGATCTAGTACTTCAGGTGGGGCCTCATCAGTAAAAAACAGAGCAGAAGAAACATTTCCCTCGATTTACAAATGACATTTCTATTAAAACAACCCAGGATGCAACTGGCTGTTTTTGCAACAATAGCACACACTGGTTCATATTGAGCTTGTGATCTACCATAAGACTCAGGTTCTTCCATGCAAGTACTGCCACCTAGACAGTCATTTCCCAGTCTGTATTTGTGCAAGCAATTATGTAGTCCCAAGTGCACCAATTGTAGACCATTTCTCCAGTCTATTCAGGTCATTCTGGATCCTAGCCCTGTTCTCCAGAGTGTCCGCAGTTTCACCCAAATTGCTGTCATCCACAAATTTGATAACTGTCCACTTCATCCCATCATCCATATCATTAATTAAGATGTTGAACAGGACTCAGGACAAGCCCTTGGGGTACTCTAGGCCACAAACTGGAACTTCCCCTGGCCTGTCTAGAGTTTTCACATAGAGTTAAGTAGTTTGTGTTGAGTTGAGCAGTTTGCGTAAGCACTGCACATGCTCAGTAGGTCAGAAGACTCTAGAGACTATAAATCTTTTAATTGATATGATATAATGACCCAGTTTTTACTGCTGAGCATGCCCAGTTGGGCTTAAGTTATGTAACTTATTTGGTGCAGTAAGTAGTTGTTACCTATCCTGAAGTGATCAGTGATTTGATTGGCATGACTAATGATTGATAGCACCACTATGAGGATAATTAGTTAAAAGGATAATTGACAAGAGGTAGTACAAAGGCTACATGAAAGACTTGCACCCATGGCTGGTGGGAAGCCAGAGTTGGGGAGGGACTCAGTAAAGGTGGTGTGAGTTGGGAGTTGTTGTTGGTTTGTCTGTGTGGTGCAAGTGCACCTGGGATTGTGCCTACAGTGCACCAGGGACTGCGCCAGAGCCCACAGTTGGTGTGTGTTGGGTTGGTGTTGTGTTGAGGTGGGTAGGTGAGTTGAGAGAATTGAGAGCAGGGGTGTAAGCATGTGTATGCAGAGTGAGGGTCCATGGGACCAAGACCCCAGTGGGGCTGCAATATCATTGCACGTAGGGAGAAAAAAGAGTTTGCTCACTCTCGCTCTCTCTCTCTTTGTTGTTTTGTTTTTCTCCCTACCTTTGCTATTTGAACTCTGTTGTTTATTATTGTCTATTAGTGGCTGTTGTCTTTATAATATAGTCTTGCTGTTGAACTGTTAATTGAGTCTGTCAGTTATTTACTAATTAATTATATTATGTTAAGTTAGAGCTGGGCTGTAAACTTAGATTTAACAAGAGCTGAGGCCCCACCATCCTTTTACTGGGCTGATTGCTGGGAGAATTAACACCCTCATTTGAAAGTTAAGAAGTTAGCAGTCAACAGTACACTACTCAATACCTATTCCCAACTAGATATTGAGCAACTGAGAACTTCTCACTGGACACATCTACACAAGACCCTTCGTTGCTGTATTAACAAGCTACAGCGATGTAGCTCTTCGCTATGGCAACATAGTGCCAGCAGGCACAACCATGACACCGACTCTACTGTCCAGTAGAAATGAGCTGCAGCACAGTAGCTTATAGCTACTGTGCAGTAGGGTTGGAAACAACCCATGCACAGTAGGTGGCAGGTGTAGACACACCCATGGAGAATGTTGATCCAGCCAGTTATGTAACCACAGATATATCCAGTATGGTGACAGACTATTCTCTGTGGAAGCAAGTGACAGAAAAAGTAGTAACAGTCCTAAGTTTCAACACAAGAGTTTTAGGTTGAATACTTAAAAGAACTTCCAAACAATGAGGGTGGTTAAGCATTGGACAAAATTATCAAGAGAAGTTGTACAGTCTCCACCCTTGGACCTTTTTAACAGCAGAGGAGATGAACACTTGTCTGGAATGGCTGAGATAGGGATGACCGTGACCTGAGCAGGGGATTGGATCATATGACCTCGCAAGGTCCCTTCCATCCCTACTTTGCTACCATACTCTGCCTGAACTTCAATCTAGAGAGTTTAAAAACAAAAGTTTAGTAGGTTTGTGCCTTCAGTCTGTGGACTCTCATAACTGAAGTGAATATACTGATCAAGTATCTATTATGCAGGTAGAATCACAGCTATATTAACATGCTGAACAACTGACAGTCACTTATATTTTTAAATAAGTTAATACACCAAGTATACAAAGGTGATACCTGTATAATAAATGGAAGAACCAGATTATGTACCTTAATGTGATCTCTGTCCACTAATAGTCAAACCGATATAATAGACTTAGCATTTACCAAAAAACTGGTGGAGCAACCAAGATTTTCAACCATATTTATTTGATACTTCCTGGGTTCACCATTCTTGAGTGATGCATCGTAAATTCTTTCCAGCAGTCCTTACTTCATATATTCTATGCATATATAGGCCAAACGCTTATTCCAGTTAGATCCAGAGCAACTTCACTGAAGTCAGGTCAATATTTGAAATGAATATTTGCCATGTGCATTATACTAGGGCCAGAGAATTCAGTCAGCCCTGCGCTGAGTAGTATCTTACTCCCCAAACTGACTTCAGTGGAGCTACTTACAGTATAATGAAGATAGCCCAGCTGGTCATGGATGCATGTGGCATGTGTTTATGTACCTTTGGAAAGCAGCTTGTGAAGTTACATTATAATACTTTGATAATCCAATGTTAATTCCCATCTTCATTTGACATTAAAAAGCTGAAGTGTTAACTGTGAAAGATTAAAATGCAATTATTTGGCTTGAACAGCAATCAGCGTTTTGTTTAACAGGGGTAACTCAGAAGCAACAACCTTTAAACTATTGTATTTCCATGATTTCCCCAATGGCAAATTGTTAAAATGGATACACAATAGGTCAGTGGCACATTAGAGAACATTTCCCTGCCATTAACCCATTTCTATTGTCTTCTGTGTGGTCAAAATGAAAGACAGAGAGTTAAAAAGATCTGCCTACTGCTTTTATTCCTGGTGTGCCTGAGGAATTCAGAAGCAGACATTACTGTGCAAGAATTACTACAAATTCTTGTAATTCTCCACAGATACATATAATCCAGTGCAGTGACAGATAAAAGAATACTGATTAGTTTAGAGAATCTTTAATGTAAAGGTTTTTTTCTGTCTTAACCCTTTGGGAAGATCATGATTATGTAAATCGTTTATTTCTACATCAAGGGGTTTGAACAAATGATGAATAACATCAAAACACGAA
>NW_017728886.1:253844807-253850472 GCF_001723895.1 Crocodylus porosus | reverse complement strand
GTCAACAGTACACTACTCAATACCTATTCCCAACTAGATATTGAGCAACTGAGAACTTCTCACTGGACACATCTACACAAGACCCTTCGTTGCTGTATTAACAAGCTACAGCGATGTAGCTCTTCGCTATGGCAACATAGTGCCAGCAGGCACAACCATGACACCGACTCTACTGTCCAGTAGAAATGAGCTGCAGCACAGTAGCTTATAGCTACTGTGCAGTAGGGTTGGAAACAACCCATGCACAGTAGGTGGCAGGTGTAGACACACCCATGGAGAATGTTGATCCAGCCAGTTATGTAACCACAGATATATCCAGTATGGTGACAGACTATTCTCTGTGGAAGCAAGTGACAGAAAAAGTAGTAACAGTCCTAAGTTTCAACACAAGAGTTTTAGGTTGAATACTTAAAAGAACTTCCAAACAATGAGGGTGGTTAAGCATTGGACAAAATTATCAAGAGAAGTTGTACAGTCTCCACCCTTGGACCTTTTTAACAGCAGAGGAGATGAACACTTGTCTGGAATGGCTGAGATAGGGATGACCGTGACCTGAGCAGGGGATTGGATCATATGACCTCGCAAGGTCCCTTCCATCCCTACTTTGCTACCATACTCTGCCTGAACTTCAATCTAGAGAGTTTAAAAACAAAAGTTTAGTAGGTTTGTGCCTTCAGTCTGTGGACTCTCATAACTGAAGTGAATATACTGATCAAGTATCTATTATGCAGGTAGAATCACAGCTATATTAACATGCTGAACAACTGACAGTCACTTATATTTTTAAATAAGTTAATACACCAAGTATACAAAGGTGATACCTGTATAATAAATGGAAGAACCAGATTATGTACCTTAATGTGATCTCTGTCCACTAATAGTCAAACCGATATAATAGACTTAGCATTTACCAAAAAACTGGTGGAGCAACCAAGATTTTCAACCATATTTATTTGATACTTCCTGGGTTCACCATTCTTGAGTGATGCATCGTAAATTCTTTCCAGCAGTCCTTACTTCATATATTCTATGCATATATAGGCCAAACGCTTATTCCAGTTAGATCCAGAGCAACTTCACTGAAGTCAGGTCAATATTTGAAATGAATATTTGCCATGTGCATTATACTAGGGCCAGAGAATTCAGTCAGCCCTGCGCTGAGTAGTATCTTACTCCCCAAACTGACTTCAGTGGAGCTACTTACAGTATAATGAAGATAGCCCAGCTGGTCATGGATGCATGTGGCATGTGTTTATGTACCTTTGGAAAGCAGCTTGTGAAGTTACATTATAATACTTTGATAATCCAATGTTAATTCCCATCTTCATTTGACATTAAAAAGCTGAAGTGTTAACTGTGAAAGATTAAAATGCAATTATTTGGCTTGAACAGCAATCAGCGTTTTGTTTAACAGGGGTAACTCAGAAGCAACAACCTTTAAACTATTGTATTTCCATGATTTCCCCAATGGCAAATTGTTAAAATGGATACACAATAGGTCAGTGGCACATTAGAGAACATTTCCCTGCCATTAACCCATTTCTATTGTCTTCTGTGTGGTCAAAATGAAAGACAGAGAGTTAAAAAGATCTGCCTACTGCTTTTATTCCTGGTGTGCCTGAGGAATTCAGAAGCAGACATTACTGTGCAAGAATTACTACAAATTCTTGTAATTCTCCACAGATACATATAATCCAGTGCAGTGACAGATAAAAGAATACTGATTAGTTTAGAGAATCTTTAATGTAAAGGTTTTTTTCTGTCTTAACCCTTTGGGAAGATCATGATTATGTAAATCGTTTATTTCTACATCAAGGGGTTTGAACAAATGATGAATAACATCAAAACACGAAATGTATTGTTTTATACCATCTTTATGAAGTCATTAATGCTCCCTGTTCAAAGAAGGAAGCATAGCTCAAGGTAACTCTTAATTATTCTGGGCTAGAGGCTCTGACCGTAAGGATGTGAAGAAAGTCATCATCAAATACATTTTATTCAACAAGAATTGATCTTAGTGAAGACTGCAGTTACCAAAGGCAACCCTGAGTATCCTGTGACAAAGCCAGGGTGTCTTAAGTGAATGCTTTTCACTACTGATACAACTCTGCTCTTAAATGCCAAATAATTTCAGAGGGGAGGAACAACCTTTTAGGCACTGGTCCCCTACCTGCTAATTGGATATCTCTTAGGCGTAGTGGGGATAGGGGGGAAATAGTCAACAAAATACCCAGGATACTAAGAGAAATTTGTTTGAAATCTTAAGTTCTGTCACCTAAAGGAAAAGAAATATCTGGAAGCATCTGTCAAGCCCTCAACACATTTCTGAATTTGGTTTTTCTCACGCTTCAAGGATACAGGATGCCAGTGCCTTTCTGACAGGACTTCTCCGTTCTGCCAGCAAAGGAAAAAATATATTACAATTTTCCTTCAAAAGTTTTATTGAATACAATTTTGTATGCCACTGAAGCATGGATGATCAAAACAACTTCAAGCTGCAGGTCTGATTTGAGGTTTTGAATCCTATTTAACATTATAATAAGATACACAGGCACTGTGGTAGCATATAAAAGATAAGTGCTATGTACATACCTAGTATCCATTTAATAATGCTGCACACAGAACCAATAATAATCAAACTAAGTCCTGTTCACTCCTACATAAAGGAGTTGCCAATTCATGTCGCATATGTAGCTTGCCATTCATCAGACACAATTGCCATACTCTCTTGGAGACTTTGCTTTTTTGTTCCATTGCTACTAAGAAAAAAAGTTTGTTATGTCCCAATCAGTTGGACCTCTTTGTGCTGAATACATTTCAATGAGAAAGAGGCAGAGCCCCAGGCAAACCTAGCTAAGAATCTGCCCCACAGAAGCAGGCCTGAAGTACTTCAAATATAAAAGCACCTATACATGTACAACAAGGCTGCTTAGTGCTAAAGCGATTAAGTTTTGTGCCTAGGGCAAAGCCTGCAGCAGCAGCCCACCCTTACCCCACGCATAGATCCAGGGAGCATACACACCCTTACGCTCGTCCAGGGGTGAATGCAATGGCAGAAGCCGCCCTTCCCCCATCCCTGTGTCCCCCACAAAACAAGCTGCTCATGGCTCTGTCCTGCACCCCGCCCCAGCTGGCAGTGCCTTTTGGTGCCCCTTTGCCTCAGCACCCGTGGTGGTCACCCCACTCGCCCCCTCTCTCCCCTTGCTACAGCACTGAGGCTTCTCCGATGTGCTGTAATTACAGCACGTCGGAGCAGACTCGATTAATCAAGTCTGCTGGAGTGTGGCTATTACTGTGCTCCAGCAGACTCCAGTGTCTTGTGTATTAGCATCCCAAAAAGTGTGGCAGGGGTGCTTTAATTAAGCTCATTAGACGAGCTTTAGTTAAAACACCCCCACTGCCACGTTTCTGTGCAGGGATGCTGATACACGAGGTGCTCCAAGCACTTTAATAGAGCAGCTCTCGGAGCACCTCTAATTAAATCAACCCCCCGACCCCTCCCCACCCCAGAAGCATGTATGTAAATGCCCTCTGGCTTTCTCTTACAATCTCTACACTACCTGTTTTATGTACCACATAGTTAACTTGTGGAATTTACTACTATAGAAGGTGGTACAGACAGATAGCATAGCCAGGTTCAAAAAAGGACTAAACAAATTCATGCAGGATAGATCTATTAATAGCTATTGAACACAGCTTGCAATTCTAAGCTAATAAAAGTGGAAGCCAGGTAGAGTAATGAATAAGAGATAGTCACTCTAAACATATCTGGTTAAGTGCTCTCCCTCTAAAGTATCCACTCCTGGCACTGCTGGAAACAGGATACTGGGCTAGATGGACCATTGGTCTGACCCAGTATGGCACTTCTTTTGTTCCTATGTACAAGTACAAATGCAGACATTCCCTTAATCAAACAGGTGACTGCATGCAGCTGCCTCGAGTAGATACAGCCTGACTGTAAAGTACAAATTTACAAATTTACTTCTGAATTTCCAGTATGTATAAGCATTATAGGAATATTGTAACTATTTTAAACTACTGATATAGCTCTCAACCTGAAGATCCTAATGCATTTTTTAAAATACAGAATAGACTCATGAAAAAGCAACAAGATCTTAAGAGCCTGAAACTGCAGGCTACCACTGAAAACTCTGCTTGACACCAAATGTGATCTCTTTAAGTGGGAAAATATATGCTGTCTCTAGCAAAACAGCTTCTAGAATAGATCAATGAACTTCCTAGCAATATTTACAGAATGAGTTGCACAGTTTTCTTTAGCTGGACCCCAATCCAAAACCTACTGAGGTCACTAGGAGTCTTTCCATTAACTGCAGTAGGCTTGGGGTCAGGTCTTTTGTAACTATGATTCAATCATTTATTTTTCAAAAGAGGGAACTGCATGTGGCTTGGAAAATGTTGCACTTCACAAGAGTCATCAATAAAGTCATGACTTAGCCTTTAGTAATTAGAAGGACATATGTCACACAGAGAAGGATATCAACAGCCCAGCAAGAGCCCTCATTAAACTTCTCCATTGGGTAGATTTGAACAACCTTAGGGGTAAGTATGCAGATGTAACCAGGCATTTCACAGTATTTGCAGAGTAGGAGATCAATCCTGGCTTGATTCCCTTTATGGAAGGGCCAGCCAGTATAAGGATGTCAGCTTCCTGCTGTTACAGAGCCAGCTACAAATTATTTCCCTAAAAGCAACAGAAAGGAGGGGAAAAGAAAAATGATGCATCCCAAAAATTCCCTTAGGATTGTGCCCTTGCCCAGGACTGTGCCTAACGGCACCAATTTGTCCCTTTGTGTGTGTTCCTGGATTTCTGAAATCAAAACCAAGTTAGGAGTCAAAAACCTCTATCTTCTTAGAGCAGAATTGTCTTGACTTAGAATTTGAAACTTGGTGTCTCAGCCAGCAAAACAAAACATTGATTTTAACTGAATTCAGCATTCCTGAAGATGAGTGAGCTAGAAGTTTTGTTGATTTGAAATACATCCCTTGCCACACTGAAGGACAGCCAGATATAATCTCCACTGAAGAATAATCAAGGACCTCCCATTACCAGATTGGCTACATTGAGGAACTCATTTGCTTGGGATTTTAATAATTAAACAATTATCTTTAATTGGATTAATTCCAGATGTCCTAATTCAATTATGCAATTTGGTCCTAATCTTAGTGAATCAAGTGATTCTAATTACAGTCTAAGATGCCTAAATGCAGTGGTACAGGCAGCACTCTATTGCTTTATTTTGCTTTCACTAAGAAAAGGTGCACAAAATCTTCACTTAGCCATCAGCTGGAATCCATTTAATTGAAAAGTTCATCAGTGAAGGAAGATTATCTTCCTTATGATGTCTATGCATCATAAACTATGGCAGTATACAAAGTATGTCATTTCTTCTGTGTGAGGTTCTCACCATGAACTATGAACAATGGAAAGCAAATGAACACCTGAACCTGTTCAGCCTCCACAAGAGAAGGCTGAGGGGGGATCTAGTGGCCTGTTGCAGACTAGTCAGAGGGGACCAGCAGGCAGTGGGGGAGCCTGTTACCTCTCAGCTCCATGTTCTTGGGGAACCCTGACACAGGATGCAGACTGTCTGACGCGCAAAGAATCCCCTCCCTCCCCTCCTCTACCTAAACAGAGACTGATTAA
>NW_017728886.1:253843737-253844796 GCF_001723895.1 Crocodylus porosus | reverse complement strand
TGTTTCTGAAGAAACCAGGAGATATCCCATCAGTATATCTGCTATCCATAGGAATGTCAAGCTGGCTCCTAAGTATGTGTTTCCTGAGTATCAATCAGTTTCCTGAGATGTTCCAACCAGATAACCCCTTGTCAATAGAAAAGACAATTTGATTTAAACTATTGAGAATGCTTGAAAGAAGCTGAACTAAGGATATAAAAATCTGTAAAAGCAGCAGCAGTGTGTGCTGACACCACCCACTTTCTTCTCGAGAGGCTGAAGGAGGCAGATCATGTCCCTTCAAAGATCGTGCTGAGAACTGTAACCTGTCAGCTTTGCAACCTGAGTGTCTTGGACTGGTGAGATCCCAGCTCACTCTCTCTCTCTTCTCTTCTCTTGCTAAGCATAGATTTCTGAACCTGAACTGTATTAGTTAAGCTGGAGCTAAGTTTCCCCAAATACTTAGTGGAACCACGGTAATACTATAACTGTTTGTTTGTGTTTGTTTTTCCTTTGCATGTCTATTACTACTAGTGTCATTATATATTGCATATACTTAGCAATAAATAACTTTTTAGTCAAACTGGTGGCAACTGGGTATATTTTTTCTTCTTCTCTTTCCCCACTTGCTCTGCAGCAACGCTTCTTTTACCTATGCTAAAGATCCCTGTGAAGCTCAAAAATACTGTGGAGTCTGCTCATCAAGAGGCTAAAAGATTGGGACGTACTGAGTTTGAAACACATAAGGGGATCAGCTTGTACAAGCTGATTGACCCAGTTTGGTTCAGACGTGCCCTAATGAACTGAATGCTGCCCATGAGGGTGTCAGCCGGACACTCAGCCAGATTCTGAGGTATTCTGTTTAACTGTGTGCTTGTGTCTGACTGTAGTTGTTTTTGCTCTGATGAACTGATTCTTGGTATATGAGGGTGTCAGCCTGTCCATGCTGATCAACCTGGCCAGGTCAGGCATGTCACATTAATCTGGGTGAGTTTGTGTGTATGACTGATTTGGGGACTGGAGGAACCCAGCCCCACTGAAACTGAGTCCTGCAAGATAGCTCCGTTGGGGGTGAGGGCT
>NW_017728886.1:253815164-253842172 GCF_001723895.1 Crocodylus porosus | reverse complement strand
TCCAGGTCTGATTGCAGCCTATTCTTCCCTTCTAGCGTGCCCACTTCCCCCCACATCTTAGTGTCATCCATGAATTTGAACAGGGTACTTTTTACCCCCTCGTCAAAGTCACTGATGAAGATGTTGAACAGTGTCGGTCTTTGGACTGAGCCCTGGGGGACCCCACTGCCCACATCCCTCCAGGTTGAATAAGACCCATTCACCACCACTCTCTGGGTGCGACCCTCCAGCCAATTAGTGACCCATCTGACCATGTAAGTATCGACACCGCAGTCTCCAATTTTTTTAATGAGAATGAGATGAAAAACAGTGTTGAAGGCCTTCCTAAAATCCAGAAAGACTATATCCACCATGACACCTGCGTCCAAGGATTTTGTGACCTGGTCATAGAAGGCCACCAGGTTGGTCTGACAGGACCTGTCTCTAATGATCCCACATTAGTTGCCCCTAAGCATAATCTCCCCTGCTGGCCCCTCTCAGACATGCACCAGGATAATTCTCTCAAAAAGCTTACCCAGGACTGAGGTAAGACTCACTGGCCTATAATTTCCTGGGTCCTCCTTCCTCCCTTTCCTCCCTCAATAGCCTTCAAACACCCAACACAGTCACCAAGAGCCCTTTGAGTTAGCTCTAATTCAGTACAATTTACCAAAGAGCACTTTTACCTTTTCATACATATATTATACAGGAACATATATTTAACCACCTCAATGAAACAATTGACACTCTGATTGTGTCTGAAATGGATTACTATCAGTGGGGAGGAGTCTGAGGGGGAGGATGCAGTGGCACAGTTACAGACATTTTCCACAGTGAAGGTCAAGTGCCATTGACTCCATTTCCCCATGGCTTCAAATGCCTGGGTCCTTTGGGGTGTCAATGCCCAGGCCACAGTGGGACACCATGGGAGCAAGCATGGAGCAGGAGTGCAGGGAAGCCTACTGCTGCTGCTGTTCTCAGCTCACCCCACAGCAGGAGAAATCCCCAGACCCTCCTTTCCTGACCTTGCCTGGGGCCATGGGGAATGGCTCCACAAGGTGCTGAGGTCAGCTGCAGTGATAGGGAGGGACCCTGCTCCACCCCCTTCAATGTTTCCCGTACAGTAATGCAGTAGGTGTTGGAAGCAAGGACCAGCCTGCCACAACCACCACCACTATCCTTGGCCAAGTCCTGCACCCCATGTGGCTACTTACTGAAACCTCCAGCTGGCGCAGAACAGGAGCAGCCCTGGGGCTCCCTGCAGCCCTGGTCAGCTGCGGGTGGCAAATATGTTCTCCTTCCTTACACCCAGAGGCAAGCCTTGCTGGAGAGGGGAAGAGAGAAATGGGAAGGCAAAGGAGGGGGCTGTGTTTGGAAAGGACGTAGCAAAAGCAGTGGGAAAGAGTCTTACCTGCTTCAAGGACTCCAGAAAGTCCCTGGAAGAAGTCACATGACCCCGTCTGCCCATGCAGATGCACTCTGCAACCTCCCCTGTGGCACTAGTGGCATCTCTCGCACCCCACTTTTCCAGCTGTTAGATCCACCCACGATTAGTGGTGCCCAAACTTTTTGCCTACCAGCCCGGATTGGTAGTGTTTACTCTATCCACAGGTCAGACCCAGTTCGTGCTCCCCAGCTGGGGCCCAGGCAGGCATGGCAGGAACCATCTCGCTGCATGGAGGAAGGGGGTGTGCTGGCTGGCCCCAATGAAGTTCTGCAAGGGAAAGGAGCTTGAACTGGCCCCATGAAGAAGTAAGGGGGCATGTGGCCAAGCCCCAATCCAATGCCACAGAGAAGGAAAGGGGTATGGTCCTGCCCTAATGGGGGGGAAGGCAGTGTGGCCCAGCCCCACACCAGCCCCATTGAGGGAAGGGGCATGGCCCAGATAAATGGGAGGGAAGGGGGCAGGACCTGACCCTGAGAAGAGGGAAGGGGGTATGGCCAGGCACCAACCCATCTCTGCAGGGGGGAAAGGAGGCATGGCCAAGCTCCTATCTGGAAGCAGGGGGCCATGGCTCGGCCCATGGAGGGAAGGGGGCATAGCTTGGGTCCAACTTGTTCCACAGGGAATAGGGTTTGAGGATTTGACAGGGAGAGGGTGGCCTTATTAATGTTCACTGCTTCCCCACTGCCAAATTTATGGACCCATGGGAAGCCTCACAGGCCAGATACAATCGCTCTGTGGGCTACATTTAGCCTGTGGGGTGGAGGTTGAGCACCCCTGCTCTAAGGGATAGCTAGACCCTTTATATTTTTCAAATCACCACACCTGCCAGAAAGGAAATACTTGATCTTGCAGAAGTGAATTTATTAATGCAATGATCATGGTAGGAAAGGTATCACCATTTGGAGAAAAACACTCTTGGCATTATCCTTGAATTCAGCTACTGTACTAACTGAAGCCTTCACCTGAGAATATTCTGGAGCAAGGGTGTCAAACTCATCCAGCCCTATGAGTCAGATGAAAGGTGTGAAGCTGACCTACAGCTAGCTCAGGCCTGCAGACTGGCTTCACATGCTGGATCCAGCCACGCATGTTATATATAACATGCCCCAGCCCCTCACATGACGCACAGCATGTGAGGCCAGTCCAGGGCGTGCACTGCATGCCACACATGGTGCTGGACTGGGGCATATGTGCCAGACTGGACCCATGCCACATGAAGCCCATGCAACACAAGCTCTGCATGTCGCATGTACCACATGGGGCTGGTTGCAGCACATGCTGCATGTGGCAGGCTGCACTGAGGGCTGGATGATATAACACCCCTGTTTTACAGGCAAAGGTAAAAAGAATAAAAATTACCAAAGGGAAGAAGGATAAAAGTCTTGTTCAGGTACCAGAAGGAAACTCCAGAGATCCTGGTGCAAGTCCTAGATATGCTGTGTCCTCCCTGAATACCGTAGGATAATTTATTTCACTTTTCTAGGCCACAGGTCCACTTTTCCAAGCCCAGCACAAGGACAGAAGCACAGTACAATGGTGACAACCCAAACTGGGGCCTTGAATCCAAACTCTTCTCTGTCTGAAACCTCATTCCTTCAGGCAGTGGCTGCTGAGATCTTACTCTGGCTCCTCAAGCATGTACTCCTGAAGGAAGAGCCCCTTTCAGACACTGCAATCTAAATCTAAACTCTACTCCTGTGTCCCTCAAAATTTATAGTTAGCTCCAAGTTATTCTGGCATGATTTGATCCAGCTCATATCTACCCAGTCTATAGCACAGCCAGGCAACACGTGCTGTGGAGATTTGAGTTTAAAAGCATACTTCAGAGATCACAACCCATGTTCGGATCCACTGAAGCCTGCAAAGCTACTGGCTCCGCTTTCCTTTCACTCCCTCAATTTGGGAATCCTAGAAATTACAAGAAATCTCACTCCTTATCAGTGCTAAGTTTCAAAGTCTTTCCTTTTGCTGAAAATGGTGCCACTGCCCTGCCCACACACATGCCTTTTAAATTACAAGCCGCACTCTCCCTGCCTCAGTTTGGATGGCAACACAGAGTGTTTCACGCTGTATTTCCCACACATCCTTGCATTATCTGTGGGCTACTGGGCAGGAAGCATCAGGAAAATGGAAAGAAAAACAGAGTTCTCCAAGTATCTCCAGCAGTTCTTATGGAGCCTGCAGAGCAGTTTGAAAATTAGATTGTCTGGCCAAAGCTAAAGGGATATTGAGAAAGAGATAAAAAAGAGGGTAACAAAGCAGCAGAATAAGACCAAAGACAGCTAAAGAGGACTGAGTAGGAGGATGCTCAGGGTGTCCACATAAAAGGAGAACAGATATAAAAAAGGCTGATGAGAGAGGAATGTATTTCTGGGAGGGTGGAAATTCAGGGAAGCAAGCAAAAAAGGACTCATAAAGAATCACGCAGGCTGCCTGAAAGAACACAGAAGGAATCACACCCACTCAGGACAGCAGTGATCAAGTCCTGAATGAACTGGGAAACGGGGGAACTAAACTAGGGGGAAACTTTCATCAGTGTGAGCCTTCCTGTAGATCTGGATGGACCCATATTCAGGATTTATTCTATATTTGTTATGAAGTACTAATATCTAGCCAGGATTTCTTCAAAGCACGGTGAAGTCAAAAACAAATTTCAGTGCTAAACCAGAAGAGCTATAGACACAGATGAGAGACCTGTGGGGTCCCTGACCATTTGTGTATGGGGACCCCACACCATTGTACTGAGAACAGATAACACCGAAAGAGGAATTAGGTTTGAAAATACTAGTAAACTGTTCACAGAATCTGAGACTCTTAAATATTCTCCCAAGACTTTTTTTTTCTCCCCATGGTAAAAACAATCTAGCATGCTGTAGCTCTGCCATCCTCTTGCGCATCTCATGTTACCAGCCATGCATGTATAATGAAGATTTCCAAGGTCTCAGTGTTGAGATGTGTCACCAGATAGAGTGTAACTTTAAAAAGCTGTAATTGTATTTCTGTGCAAAGAGGCCAGCTATTTTTCTGATTATTCAGAAAGAAAGCTTTGTTGGCAGGATTAGGCTGATTTTTTAGCACAACATACATATTTTAAAAGAGCCACTGCAAAGTACTTACAACGAGCAGAGCAAAGTATTTTTAAATATACAGCCAAGAACACTTTAATATGAATAGCTTTTATGGCCTCTTTTCATCTTCAAACTGAAGCAAGGTAAGTATTTTTATAAGTGGGGAAACAGCAAGAGTAAGCATGTACTGGAATCAGTCCTAGTCAGGAGTTGATAGCTGCTAGTCCTGTGCTCAGACAATTAAGACACACTTCTGTCAACCGTGCACCTAAGCCAACTGATGAATTAGCACAAGAAAGCTTTGGTGCCTTGTTTTCATATTGAACCTAGGAAGGACGCTGTTGTAGTCAAGACAGCGGACTGGGACTCAGGATTCGAGGCCCTACTATGGATTTACTGTGTGTCCTTCAGCAAGGTAGGATCACATTGTGCCCCTGTTCCTCCTCTATTCCTTTTTTGTACCTGGATTGTAAACTCTTTGCTACTAAGGGTGCTGTTACATGTTACACTTGGCATGTGCTAGCTCTAAGGAATGTTAGTCCATGTTCAAGTTAGCACATGTTGCAAGCAGTCACAAATTCAAGGGCAAATGGTCACAAACTTCTCCAAGACAGTTTCAGGCTGGACATAAGGAAGAACTTCTTTACAGTCCAAGCCCCCACGGCCTGGGACAGATGGCCGCCAGAGGTGGTGCAAGCACCTACTCTGGACTCCTTTAAGAGTCAATTGGACATTTATCTTGCTGGGATCCTTTGACCCCAGCTGACTTCCTGCCCTTTGGGTGGGGGCTGGACTCAGTGATCTTCCGAGGTCCCTTCCAGCCCTAATGTCTATGAAATCTATGAATCTGTGAAATTAAGGGTTAATACCTAGAAACCTGCCGAATTTGTGATCGCGCAATTTTCATGGAAACTGGGAATCTGAGTGGGCTCCATGAAAAATGGCAGGTTTGCTGCCAAAAAAATAAAAATTTCCAGCAACTAGAGGGTCTTGGATAACCCGGCGGGGGTGATGGGAGGCAGGGGAAGGAGGAGAGGGCATGGCAGGGCTGCTCGCAGCAGGAGGTGTGCAGGCTGCTCCATGCCTCCTGCCCTGCCCCACCTTTCTCCCTGCCCCCTTCCCCCATGCTCCTAGACTTTTTGCTTACTGGTAAGTTGGTTTTGTTTGGGTTTGGTTTTTTTTTTGCAGCAAGCCTGCCAAATTAGTGGAGCCCACTGCTTGGGGATGGCACAAAACCATGGCTTAATTACCCTGCTTCAGCCAGGAGAAACCATTAACCTACAATTGATAGCACATGGATTAATGGCTTTCCTGGTCTTAACCAGGGTAATTAAGCCACAGTTCAGACCATGTGGCAATTGCAGGGAGGGATGGGACTGCCGGGACCCCTTGGCCGCAGGCATGGGGAAGCCCCACCATGCTCAGCCCATGAAAGTGGCAGCCAGGCCTGGGATCTGCTTGTGAAATGGGCTGGCTGCCTCTAAGTTTCGTAGACTCCTATTAATACCCTCTGTAATGTGTACAGCTCTGGCTGGCCACTCCAGGGCTGGCAAACAGGGGCATGCATAGGGGCTGCTAAATCTGTTCTGTCTGCCCCCCTTGACTCCCACATCACTGGGAACATTTCCTCTCCCCCCACTGCCCTGTGCCACTCGAATCACCCACCTGGCAGTGGCAGTGGGGGTGATCTGAGCAGCAGGGAGCTAGTCCCAACATCCCAAGCTGACCCAAATGGCACAGGGTGGCAGGGGAACTCCTTCTCTCCCTCTCTTCTTACCCCTCTGCTCCCCTTTCCAATTCCCCCCCCCACCCGCTTTCCCCTCCAAACATTTGGCCTGCCCCCCTCCCATTCTCACTCACAGCTGTCCCCAGCTGTCAGTCCAGGACATAAGAATTTGGGAGCCCATGTGGGAAGGGCTGGGAGAGGTGCCTCCTGGGATACTTGTATTAGCCTCAGGGAGCAGACCAATGTTACTGCCACAAGACCTGCCTAACACCAGCTGAAAATCATCCTTGCCTGAAGAGGATTAACCCTGGGTACTTAGCTTGTTTTTTCTTGCCTTAATATGAGGACATTCCTGTTTTAAGAGCATTTAACGTGTCTGAAAGGCAATGTGTAACTACACCCAAAGTTTCTCCATCTGCATTTGTACAGTGGCTCAATCCTGGCTGTAGCATCTGGGTGCTGCGCTGCTACAAACACTAATAATAGAAAATTCTTGGCACCATTATAAATTACAACATAAGCACTCATTTTCAAACTAAAGCTGAACACATGAAAGGAAAGAAGAACCTGGGAGGACAATCCAACTGTATATTTAAATAACAAAAGACAGATAGATAGCTCCCCTCAGTTGAAAGAACAGGTAGCTTCCTTCTTTCCTCCATCATCCAACCCCACAGACATTTCGTGGCTGAAATCCAGGCATTTACTTGCATCTGAGTGATGATCTTGGTATCGATTTTATACATTAATGCATATACATTATAGATGGTCATGATGAAATAATTTAGTCTCTTGTTCTACTGGTATTGGATGGCCAAATTCATGCAGGCAAAAAAATGTACACAGTTTTAGCAACTTTGCTACTCAATCCAATTCAGACCTCAGCTTCACCAGCCAGTAATTTCTCAGCACTCTTCTTCTACAAGCTGAAATAAAACTCTGCTCTTCTTTGCCTTAACAATGAACTCCGTTGGCACTGTCTCTTGCAATTGCATGCAGTACTATAGTTTGTGAGTTAGATCAAAGGTCTCTGGGAAGACAAAATTCTCCTCAATGAATTAAAGTCATGATGTAATTTTAAAACTGAAGGAAGGATAAAAGATACAAGGAGACAACTGGTGGGCAAACACCAATAGCCCAAGCCTGAAAAGCCAGGGATGGAGTGCTGCTTACAGTATGAATGAAACCATAAGGAACAGCAAACTGTGAGATGTAATGTTCCATTACAGAAAAGAAAAGTCCCTGAGAGCTCCCACATCTGTGGTAGCAAGTAGGGGGGGTACTTGCTTATCAGATGACATTTATTCTTTAATTCTGCTATTAAAATGTTTCTCCAGTAGCTTTTCAGGATCAAAGAGCATCAAGATTTCTAATTATGGCTTTCATAACTGGAATAAAGTTGATCTTATTGGAGGTGACAGTGGAGTGGGTAAAATGATCCAAAGAGTACATTCAAATAACAAAAATGTCAGTCAGCATTCAACTTCAAAAAATTAACAGTCATCTATACTGATATCTTAATTAGGCGATAACAAAGTCAAAGCATCATGTCTCCAGGTCCAAAGGAAACAGAAACATTTGAGTATCATCATCAAGATTAAAGTATCCAAAGCTCAGTATTACAAAGGATCCATCAGAGCCTGCTTCACCATTTATAAAAACAGTATTCACTAGTTGTAAGACTTCAAACAAGATCAGTTCTGGGTCAGTGATGCTCAAATACAACCCAAGTAGTAAAACCCAGAGCATTAAGTGACTGAGCAAACATCAAGGCCATAAATTAGGACAGAAAGGGTCAATTTTCAAATTTAAAATGTTCACAACATCTCAATACGCACGGCTTCCTTACTAGATACTTGAGGGTCATTGCATTTGTTAATGTGTAAAGTTTTAAAAATAGCAAACTATTTATGAATGCTTCAGGTTTCAGGCTGCAAAATGAACTGGAATTCCCCAAGTATCTACTGTCTTTGATAGGTTTTAATTTTTTTTTAATGCATTGACTATTTAAGGGGGTGAAGTTCTTTTTTAAAAACAGGCAAAAAATGTGTAATAATCTTTCTTTGACATTTAGTAATATCACAAAACCCTCCAAAATCCATGCCAGGAGATAACCAAGCAAGGGTAAAAAATATGTCCCAAATACTATGTCTGGTTAAATGACTCTTCAGCTGAGTCCCCAAAGGTACAATGAAAAAAGGTGTCTGGACCATAAGGTCCCAAGTTAGCCAGGTATCTTGTCATGTAAAAGGGATAATCCTTATGAATGTTTAATGCAATCTCCACTATAATGCAGAAATATGCTGAATTGTAGGAACATCCAAAAAAAGTCTAGGATGAAGATTCGGTTTCTCTGAGTCTCTCATGAGATGAGATCTGTCCATTGCTTATGGATCTAATTGCTCTATTACCAGGTTAGACCAGAGTCTCAAGATACGTTCATACCACCACTTGCAGTGTTACTATAGCCCATCCTCTAGTCCAAACTTCCCAACCTGTTCACCAGAAAAAAAAAAATTCCTATCTTGTCTCCCAGCAGTAGTCCAGCTCACACCTCGAAGCTCTGCTGAGCTCCAGGGCCCCAAAAACCAGCCTTTTCCTGGCCTGTGCCTCCCTGAAGTGTGTTCTGGAACTCATCTGGGTCATATTGATACAAGCATAGCAAGTCCACAATCATCCCACAACTTTCTGTTCCTGAACTTCTGGATCACACTGTAGACAAAATGAACAGAAAATAGCTAGGCACAGAAGGAGAGTCAAGTAATGAGTAGACCAATTCCTAGATGGGCTTGTAAGAATTGGTCAGCCCTCTATTTGCCTCTCCTCTATGCCTGGCAAGCAGTTACAGCAAAGTACAGATTCTTGTTTGCCAGGAATCAAGACAGGAACGTGTGGCTGACATGGTTTGGGCTAATTGAGGATTAGCTGAAATAGCAACGTAGACATACACAAAATCTGAAAAAGGTTGAAGCTGAGAAGATCAAAGCTGTTTGTCTGTTACCCCATGACACTGAAATATCTGTTATTTGGGGAAGACATTGTTACAGTAAAAAAAACCCACCACATTTGCCAAGTCTCATGTTTTCCTTGATCTTCACACTTTATACATTTCTTGAAACCCTGTGCTGTCTACTGCGAAGGACTCAGACTTCAAAAGCCTTGAACTAAACTGCACAGAAGTCAAAGACTAACAACTAATACAAATGCAAGGGTGTTTCAGAAACCGACAGCAAAATGGCTGTCCATGCTGTTGTCTGCAACAAAGTGGGAAACTACACAGCAGCGGGGAACACCGATGGTGGCATTGTTGAATGCACTTGCAACTACATAGAGAAGTGATCCAGTAAATGATCAGTACCCACAAAACAGTTTTATTACAAAATGGCCACTAGCATATGAAAACCCTCATATATTAATAAGAACCGTGGGCAAATTAAACCAAAGCATCTCCTCACCTGTTTTCCAGGAGTTGAGAGAGATGTGGCTGAAAGCAACTGCAGAATAACTGGTCCATTTTTTTTTCTCTAGCAATCATAGTAAACCAACAGCTGGTGTTTACATTTAGTGTTGGAGGATTCCCCATGAATACAAACTCATTTATCTGTGGCAAGCTGAACTGGAATAACAAAGTCCTTAATACACGTTTAACTGAAGCTGAATTATTTCTCTTTGGTATTCGAAACAATTCAAAACTTAAATATACAGGGGCATGTGTAGATGCGCCCACTGTTACTGACTTTGTACGGTGGCTCATATGACATCAGAATTCAATTTCTCTCCCACTGAAACAGTCAGAAGCAACTTCTCTGGGAGACAATAACATACCTATATCCTACCCTAAGCTCTCTTACCTTTTGGACATCAGGTGAGGCTGTGACTCAGTTTCTCCTCTAGTCTGCAGGCTGCTTACCCTGTTCCGTAAGCCTATGCAATTTCTCAGCTAACCAGCTCGTTCCTTAGCTTGAGTGCAGCTTCTTTATCATTCTTAATGCCAGCAAAGGGAGCAGAGAAGACCCCCATCTCACCCATCCCGAAAACTTCAGCCTGGGAGCTCTAACCAAGCCCAGGTGCCGACAATGGCCCTTGCCTCATTGCCTCAGTAATTTTCTTTCCTGTGCTTGATCCTTCCCTCAACTTCCTGCCTTAGAATTTATAGGCTTTCTCATAAACCATTTACACCTACCTTGATAAACCTCTTTATTGAAGCCACTGTTCAAAACCTTGCCCTTTTCCTCATTCTCAGTTGCAAAAGCAAAATCTTACAGTATATAGTCATGCAGTTGCAATGAGCCTGAGCCCAGCTGGAGAGGTGCCTATCCCAGGCCACACCTGGAGGAGATCAGAGACTAGGCCAAGTCATCCCCAAGGGCTACAGGAAGATAGTCCTGCCTGGTTTGGCCCTAATAAAGTCCGAGTAGTCTCAGTCCAGGCAGCAGACTGCCCTGCTGTACTCTGCCTAGCTCCTGGTCACCTGCTTCACTTGGCATACTGCCTAAGCTGAACTCCCAGCACAAGGATGGCCTACCCTGACCGTCTATTAGGCCTGTGCGAATAGGCAGCTATTCGATCCGGCTTCCAAGTTGCATCCAAATCAGACAGAAAACAACAAAGTTATAGCTATTTCATTGATTCCCATACTCTATGGCTGTATTGCCGAATCAGCTTCGAATCTTTTCCAAAGTGATTTGGAAGCTCCAAATTGATTCGGAAAGCCTAAAGCTTCCAGCGATTCAATTCTGATTCATAGATTTGGCCTCCAAATCATCTGAATCATCTCCAAATCCAAAGCATGATCCAAAGCTTTTCAGAGCCCTACCGTCTATGCCCCCGTCTCCTACAACACCAACATGAAATCAGACATATATCCCCTGGCCTACCAGTTCTGACAAACTTTGTGGACTGCAGTTCCCATAATGGCCTTGTTTGATCTACATCCTCTACTTAAGAGGCCAGCACATGCTCTGTTAGAATTTCCAGGGCTCACTGTTTAACTTGGTGGCAATTCCCTGAGGAGCCAAGTCTCCTTTTATTTACTATGAACACCTCTTGTTTGTAAGCACGAGTTACTTGTGTCCTGCAGTAGTTGAATAGACCCCCAGCCTGATGATTGCAGCTTGATCAAGCATACTTCATTCTGACTATCCATTTCTGGTATGCAATAAGCTCTGACAAGCCAAGCAGCAATGCATCAATATTCCAGACTGATTTATTTCTTCCTAATAGAATTACAATGTGAGCTTCAGGCTGCAATGAGGTGCTTTGCTACCTCTGTTGTTTGTTCAACAGTACATCTTTTTCATATACCATTTGTTATGGGCCTGTTGTTATGGGTCCAAATAACCATTGTTATGGGTCCAAATGACACTGACATAAATGCTCACCTTCCCACTGATTTCAATGGGTGCTGAGTCAGGTTAATACTCTACCTTGCTACCTTGATACACACAAACCACTTGGAATCCCCAGGGTATCAAAAGACCCTCTAAAACATCAAGCTTTGGATTATGAAATAAGTGTCTGTGAAAGGGCTGATACGAGATGGCAGAGAGATCTGGCACAGCAATTAATGTGTATGGGCACTTGTACACATGATGGGGTTTGATCCTCATTAAATTAAATAGGGTTATTAAAATTAAAATAATTTATTTCAAATCCATGCGGCAGTGTTTAAAGGGGACAGCCTTAAATTGAATTAAGCTCAGTGTGCAATTCACATCAGGAAGAACCATATAACAATCAAACCCACTAATCTCATTGGTACTCAATTACAGCAGGGGCACCAGCAAACTAGTAATCCCCTCAATCCCAGAACACATCCCCCAAAGCTGTATCTGGCTGCAGGGATCCCCACACCAAGCCCATAGCACACCCCCAAACCATGTGGACTCCCACACCAATCCACCTATGAGAAAAAGCACACCACATCCAGAAGGAACTGTAAAAATTGAAACCTTTAACTTTTTGTAAAAATTGTTTTCCCCAGACATGATTATTATGTTCAATTAAAAAAAAACCTTTATAAAACACAGCTAAACATAAATAACTCTTAAAAAATATGAAAAATAACTCTTTTAAAAAATAAGAAGCTTTTACCTTAAAAAGAAAAAACGTCAAGTATAAAGCATAGTATAAAATATAAAATTCTCTATTCCTTCCTTACTTACATAAATTTTAATAAATAAATAAGTAACTACAAATAACCAGAAATATTCTATTCTTTACACACTATTCTGTATACTATTCTATCTATATTTATTCTATCTCTATTCTATCTTTATACTCTATATACTAGTCTATCTATACATACTATTCTATCTGTATTCTAAACTATTTTTATTCTTTTATTATATTTCTATTTCTATTCTATAATGTTCTATAACCTTCTTCTTCTCTCTTCTTTAATCTGCCTATCTTCTATCAATGTCTTTATTCTTCATTATGTTCTTCTATTTCTGCTCTTCTAAGAGTCCTGCAAGGGAAGAAAGAGGACAGATTTGGTCCATGCTCCCAAAACTACCTTCTTGGTTTCCTCCATAGAGGCTACAACATCTCCCGTGGGAGATTTCTGTCATTACCTAAATATTACCCAGCATGCTGCATAGCTCAGGGGATGGGTCTGGCATGCAGCATCTGCCATGTAAGGGGTTTCTGAAAGGCAATAATAAGAAAGACAAAAGTTACTCCAAAATATTGAAGTCTTAAGAAGAGGTGACATGAAACACCCCCTCAACTGCAAACTTAGCATTTGCTGTTTCTGCTGCTGCTCCGCCTGTCCTTAATTGGCAGCTACAGGTCCAGAGCGAGCGGTACAGGGGTGGGGGCACCATCTTGTTACCAGATTTGCCCATCGCTCTGGGGTGTGCTCATTTGTTAGGGACACATTTCTAGGGTCTTTGTAATTCTATCAATGTGCTGCTTGTGTTACTTGTGTTTTTATATGGAGCTGTATATCTGCCTTCTACAAGTCCTCACCCCCAGGACTCAGTGTCAGTGGGGCTGGGTTCCTCCAGCCACCAAATCAGTCAAATACACACACACACACACACACACACACACAGATTAATGTGGCATGCCTGACCCGGCTGGGTTGATCAGCATGTACAGGCTGACCCCCTCATATGCCAGGTGCCAGTTCATTAAGGTAACAATAAAATGCAGTCAGATGTAAGTGCACAGGTGAACAGAATACCTATGAATCCAGCTGGGTGTCCAGCTGACACCCTCATGGGCCAGCATTCAGTTTATTAGAGCACGTCTGAGCTAAACTGGGTCAATCAGCCTATACAAGCTGATCCCCTTCTGTGTCTCAAACTCAACACATCCCATTCTTTTGCCCTAACTGTCCTAGTAGTGGTAGCCTCTTGATGAGCGAACTCCACAGTATTTCTGGGCTTCACAGGGATCTTTGGCTTAGGTAAAAGAAGTGTTGCTGCAGAGCAAGTGGGGAAGGGAAGTAGAGAAGGAAAACTACACCCAGTTACCACCAGTTTGACTATAAAAGTTATTTATTGCTAAGTATATGAAATGTATAATGGTAGTAGTAGTAATAGACATGCAAGGAAAAACAAGCAAAACAATTACAATATTACCCTGTTTTAATGAAGTATTTAGGGAAACCTAGCTCAAGCTTAACTAATACAATTTAGGTTCAGAAAGCTATGCCTAGAGAGAAAAAGGAAAAGAGAGAGAGAGCAAGAGCTGGGATCTCACCGGTCCAAGGCACTTGGGTGATTTTTTGACAAGCAAAGTTCCCAGCACAGTCACTGAAGGGAGATGATCTGTTTCTGCCACCTTCTTGAGAACAACAGTGGATGGTGTCAGAGAGATTTCTCTCTCTTGAAGCACACTGTTTGCTGCTTTACAGCTTTTTATAACCTTAGCCCAGCGTCTTCAAAGCATCCTTTTAATTGTGTAAATCAAGAGGGTCCCAAGCCATAACTGACAGGGAAAATCCTGTTATGTAAACAGTTTCAATTTAAATGAATTACCTTGTTCAGTGACAAGGGGTTATCTGGTTTGGAACATCTCAAGAAGCTGATTAACAACCAGGAAAAACAAAGTTTTAAGGAGTAACCAGACACCAAGGAGCCAGCTTGAAAGGATTATAAATATAGAAGATACACTGGAAGGGATACCACGTTGTTTCTTCTTAGATGGCCTAGCTATGCTTGCACTGTGAAGTCAGCATCAGTGTTTTGTATCTTACCTGTTGTGAATAAGCCTCAGCTTAGCAAGACTTTCAGATTTTACTGTAGTCTTTTCACAGACTTAAGGGGATTACTTGGAGTGTTCATAAACTTTGTGGAGAGGCCTTCCACCAGTCATCCCAGGAAAAGTATGACAGCATTTGTGGTCAGGGCTCCAATGAGCTGGATGTTGTGATGAACTGCTAACCATTGTTTAAATGTCGCCCATACCCCCTCTGACTCGGTCTCTTGCCTCAGCATTCCCTAACCCAGCAACCAAGTTTTAGTCAATCAAGTTTAAATAGGCCTCCCATACTGGGACCATGAACTGTAGGGTCTGAGATGCCTATTAAACTTTTCTTATGCTTAGTTTTGGTTAGATGAGGGGTGGGGTGAAGTGAAAAAGTCCTTTGTAAGTCCAGCAAGCTGGGTGCCAGGGCTCCCTCAGGAACACAGAGCTGACAGGTAACAATCTAAGTAATGGTAAGTGGTGTATGGACCACCAAGACCATAGGTTAGGTCCATACAAGTGGCACAAGGTGGTGGCAGGGGGAGTTTGGGCTTTGTCCTTCCATGTTTTTTCTTTCATGAATGAACTACATTTCCCAGCAACCCCTGCCAGAGTGGCTGGGGCCGGTTTCCATGGGGACCCCTACAGCAGCTGCACTATGATAGGGTGGCTCTGGGGTTTCCATGGATACTGGTCCAGATGCACACAGCTGTGCACACAGTGATGTATAATTTTGGGGTGGCTATGGCCCTCTCCCTTAGCACCAGCCCTGCTAGCAAGGTCCACGGCATGGCTCAGAGCTGCACCGCTGCCTCCCTGGCATCTTGCGGTGGTGACAGCATGGTTTGTCACTGAGGAAGAACCACAATCTGCAGCCTGCCATGCCCCAGGCCATGGTGTCACCACCACAAGATGCCAGGCCATCTGCACCCACCGGCAAACCAATAATCCCCTCAGTCCTGAAATTCATTTTCACAGAATTAGCTGCCCACACCAAAAAAAAGCACAGCACATCCAGAATCAACAGTATAAAATTGTAACCTTTATTTGCTTCCTGAAAATATTGTTGGCACTTTACGGAGGTGTAAAAATATAAATAACATTAAACAATTATAAAATAATAAAATTATTGCAAAAAAAATTAAGAATACCTTATAAAATATAAATTTGCCTTTCCTGGCTTCTCTGCCTTATTTACAAAATTAATAAATAAGGAACTACAAATAATTATATACATATAAAATAAATAAAATAGCCAACCTGCAAAAACAACATAAACAAACTTACATTACCCTATTCTCTAGTCTACCCTATTCCTATTCTATCACTTCTATATCCTATAATCAATTTTATTCTATTGTACATCTATTCTATTTCTATCTATTTATATTTATATTTCCATGTCTTTTCAGTTATTGGTTATCATTTTACTTTTGAACTGACTCTATTCTTCCTTTGATAATTGTCCTCTCTCTTCTTCAATTTCATAGCCATGGGTACTCCTGCTGGAGTTTTAGCAGGCAGCCCACCCTCCCCCAAGCCACAAACTCCTGCAGAGTCATACTAACCCCTCTTCCCACCCCTCCCCACCCTGCCCATGGGGCCATGAAGCAGTTTCATTAACCCTTCGCAGGACATGGTCTATCCAGGGAAGCTAGGCTGGGGGTGTGGACCCATCCCAGGTGTAGGGCAATGAGTTTTCCTTGGGTCCACCAGTGCCCCACCCCCCCATATTTTGTCTCCAGCACTGCAGCTAGCATCCTGCAAACAATAATCCCCTTCCCCTGCCTGGGAAGCTTCTTCCTCCCCTCCCCCATGCCCTGCCACAGTCCCCAGTGATGGCCAGCTATTCATAGGGGGGAAGTCACAGCTGCCCATAGGGAGACCCCCGCCACCCTACTTCATCCCCTCTACTACCCACCATCAGTGCATCCTCCTCCCTGCCACTACAGACAATGTACTGATGAGACAGACAGAAGTTTTGTGTTCCAATAAAATTTTTACTTTTATTCCAAGAAACACTCAGCAGTATGTATCAGGAATTATTCATCAGCCTAGACAGAACCAGCTCCATCGGCTACATCCATAATATGTGCAGCCAGGCAATCCCACATAGTGGCCTTCTGCCTAGTGTCTCCATGCTGATTTTTTGGGGTGCCATGCACTGCCCACCCATATCTCTGTCTGCCCGCTGCATCCCGCACTTCCTCAGCCCACAACTTGCTAAAAACTTCTCCCCTGGTTTCACAGATATTGTGGAGCATGCAAGCTGACACTATAGAAGCCATTATGTTTTCCCGCTCCAACTTGAGCCTGCAGTTCAGTGACCTCCTCTGTGCTTTAAAGCAGCCAAATGCTTATTCAACAGCCATCCTGCTGAAAGCCATCTTTTGCAGGCCAGTCATGTGTCCTTCATATATGACTTCATAAGCCAGGGCTTTAGAGGGCAGTGTCCACTATGATAAGGGATGGCAACATCACGGGTCACTCTGTCGGGGACTCCAGGCGCATAGTAAGGGTGCGCAAAACTGGCTGTATTCTATTCGGATTCAGACCAAATTGGGGACAGTAATTCAATTTGTTGATTCCAATCACTGTCCCCAATTTGACTCAGCTGATTCCGAATCTGAAGATTCAATTCGGATTTGGAGAATCAGCAATTTGGCCATAGATGCAGCTTTAAATATTTTTTCTACATACCTCGAGGTACCAGGAGCAGCTTGTGAATGCTGAGATGCTGGGGTGGATGCAGCATCCCACAGGAGCACAGGGGATTCCCCTGTGTACTCAGCAGTGAACCCAGAAGTGGACCAGAAGTAGTACTTCCAATCCACTTCCGGGTCTGTAGGGGAGCGCTCAGCCCCCCCTCCCAGCTCAGTGATCGTCTGTGGGGGGGGGCCATGGGTGCCCCCCCAAAGTCAGGAGGCACCAGTCGCCAAGCTGGAAGGGCATGGGGGGTGCCCCCTGCATGCTTCCTGCTGGACCTGCAAGTGGACCAGAACTGCTTCTGGTGTACTTCCAGGCCTGCTGCTGAGCACATGGCGGGGAGCTCCTGTGGAACGCTCCATTTGCCCCACCATTGCAGCATTCATGAGCCACCTGGTACCTTGAGGTATGTAGAAAAGACATTTCAAGCTATGTCTATGTCTGGATCGCCGAATATTTCCAAATCTCTCTAAATCGATTAGGAGGGTTGCGATTAGATTGAGAAAGATTAAAGGGTCTTCTGATTCAATTCAGTTTCAGAGATTCAGCCACCAAATCAGGCTGAATCTCCACCAGATTGAGTCAGGGATCTGGGCTTCATGCAGCCCTGGTGCATAGTGTACATTCTCCATCAAAACAGGCAGTGGTGAGTTTCCAAACACACATGCATCATGTGTGCTTCTTGCCCAGCTTGCATAAATGTTAGTGAACCTGCCCCAGTGATCCACCATGTCTTTCAGGATCACCAAGGCAAATCCCTTCCTGTTTGAAAATAATCAGCTTGCCTGCGATAGGGATAGCACAAGGATGTATGTGCTGTCTAAAGCCCCCACGCAGTTAGGGAACCCTATGGCATTGAAGCAATCAGTAACTTCCTGAGGGTTATTGAGGCAAATAAAGTTGTTCACTGCGATGTCCTGCAGCAGTTAACATACTTCATGAATCACCAGCCTGGCCATGCAGGGAGCAATGCCAAACTGATTCACAATGTAATGTCGGCTGGCGGGTGTGCGCAGTTTCATGATGGCCATGGCCACCCTCTTGTCCATCAGGATGGGCTGACACATGACAGTATGCTGCCTCACTATTTGTGGCCCCAGCATCAAGACTATGTATTATATGTCTCCCTGGTCATTCAGAATGTCTCCAGCTAGTTGAGCCATCAGTACAATTTAGTCCTACCAGTCACAACTGCTCACATGGGCCCAGACCCTATGGTCGTTGTTCCCTAGGTTGATCCACAGAGCCCTGTCAGCTGCCAGTTCTGTGCCTGCCTCTCAGTTCTCCCAATCCACCACACTGGCTACTGCCTTCACCTGTAAGCCATGATTTCATGCTGCCATGTCATCGCAACTTAGTACAAGGTTCAGCATAACATACATTGTGATCTGTAGCTGCGCTTCTACGATACAAAATAAATCCAAGTCCATCAGCAGGAGACTCAACTCAGTTTTGTCCTCCTCACCCATTTCGTCTGAATTCCATGAAGCCATGTTGTTTGGCAGCACTGTTTAGCCCACAGCACCACCAAGGTTTACTAGAGGGGTCATCTGAATACAATCTATTAGCATTTTAACTTACCTGCTATTTGCATTTCAATGATTACCCAGCTCAGGAGGCTGTGCACTGAGCATTGGCACAGCAGAGCCTTTTCCCTGTAGCATGGAGGGTGGGAGGCATGTCATGTTCTGTACATCCACTAGGAACTTGTGGTGTTTAGGATGACCACAGGAACCTGATCATATGCCCTGGGGTTACAGTACTGATGGTTACCGGAGTAATGAATATGCACACCCAAGAAGTATCTCCCCAAAAATGTATCCGACCCTGCAATAACCCAGGTTTGAAACACGGTTGTGTGGGAGACAGCATTATGTCTCAATAGCTCCCATTAGCAAATAAACACCTATGCCAGGCATCCAGGCATCAAGGCATCAGAACCATCAAGTCCTCTCCCACTCACTATGGCCCATAATTGACCCCCACCCAGTTTTAGAATCGGGTTTCATTAATGCCCTTGCTACATGTGTACTGCTAAGCATAGCAGTCATCTGTAACTCAGCCATCCCTAACTTGGTACTTTGAGATATGGGTTCCCCCTGCTCCCTGCCAATCTCTCAGAAATAATTAAATCATTCATTGATTAAAAAATTGGGGTTCTGGCAGTCAAAGATGCATTGTATTAGTACTACAATCCCAGAACTATCCTTCCTTTCAGATGAGATAAAACCTCAGCCCAGCTGAGCACTTGATAGGTGGCACAGTGATGATACGGGAAGTCTTCCATGAAGGAAGAGCTGCCAGCCACAGATGCTTGGGTGTGATCAGCAGCAGAAGATTATGTTCTATCCTTACTGACAATGGAGAACAATTTGGACTAAGCTATGCATATCACCATTGCTTTGTTCAAAAATGTTACTTGATCTGATTTCCCTGACTGCCAGTATTGAGACACAATTCATAGCTTCATAGGTATGCATACATGGAATTTTCAAAAACATTCGTTAAACTCATGTCTATATAAGAGTCCCAAAAGTTTGACAGAAAGTATTTTGTGGCACTGTTGTCAAGATAACTAGGTCTTGACTACTTTTTTGGCATGAAAAGTTTCTTGATGCCTCTGAAGAACAAGTCCAGTATGCAGTCAATGAAGCAGGAGCCTGATACATCTATAAACCATGGCCCCAACTGAACCCAAGAAGAACTTAAAGACTTGATTGATATTTGGTCAGAGGAAAAGATCATTGAGTAACTGGAAAGTAGAAGGAACCACCTGTGTATATGGCAATTGCCAAGGAAATGAAGGTGTGTGGGAACAACTGGGACTGGACACAGTGCCACAGCAAGATCGAAGCCCTGAAATGTGCTTTTCATTGGGCCAAGGATGAAAACTCTCATTCTGGGGCAGCAGGCACAATTGCTCCATTTTATGACCAGCTGTACATCATTTTCTCCAAGGATGCAGGCAAGGCTTCTTGTCTCCGGTCATTTGGGACTGGTGTTCTGCTGGAGAGCACATCTAATCAAGAGACCACAGAGTGTCCTGAGACACAAACAGGAAACATATTGGAACCATGGGGTGATTGCTCGCTGCCAGTGGATGATGGGGATGGCCAAGAAAATATGATCCTGACTCTGCACCATCTCCCCAGTAGCTTCACTGGTGTGCACAGGTAAGGAGGACAACACATTGGATGCAACTATGCATTTCCCCCCGATGCATTTGACACATCAGAAGTTCCTGAGACCCAAAGACTGGTTTCTTCAAGAAGACCTGCAGCCAGGGACTTGTAAGTATTGTGGAATGGGGATTATATCCTTTCCCGCCGCTATAGAAGGCACTGTTTTGGTGCCATTGTGTTCAAAATGCTGGGGGGGTTCTGTAAGTAGCTTTGGAAGTAGTTAACCTTCTTTTTACTGGTTAGGGATGAGATATTTGACCACAAACATTTTGTTTTCATTTTTCTGTTACCAGTTACTGCACCTGATGGAAGCTGGGGATGTGCATCCAAACCTTGGGCCCCAGCTTGCACCAAAGCAAAGTAAAAGTGGGAATTCCACTGCAGGCAGCAATGATCCAAAGAGATCATGGTGAAGGCTTTGGTGGAAGCCATACAATCCTGAGTGACAGCTGCAGATGACTGGTGGGACGAAGTCTGGGAGGTGCTTAGAGCAGCTGAGCAGTGGAAGATGCAAAGCATGGCCAACACTATTGAATTCAGGAAGCAGCTCCTAAACCTCACAAACCAGTTTCTTGACCTGGCCATGCAGTGCCATGCAGATCTCCAGGAGACACACACATTGATTAAGGATCATGTCCTTAAGCATATGAACAAGCCCCTATCCATAAGCACGTCCCTCCTTGAAAAATGCACACAAGGTATACTAGGCTTGCCTCTTTCCAGGAGGTATCCAGGAGTAAGACCACTGAGTCTGTTCCCCCGCCCATATTGTTTTCAACGGACGAGTACCTCAATTCCAGCAGAGCCAGGAGAACACCACTATTCAGGAAGCAAGGGGTGGGCCAGACGGAGGGTGCATGGTGCGGAAAGAAAACCAGTTGACATAAGAGGAGTTCCTATTTGCTAGGTGATGTTGCTTTAGAAACAGGGACCCAGAGAGTGGGCTTTCTGCAGTATGTTATTGTCATTTTAGTAAGTGCCCAGGTGTAATAAAAATGTATTTCCCATCCCTATCTGCCTTCTTAATTGAGAAGGGTTGATAATGCCTGGAACTGGGTGTTAGGTGATGTAAGCAAAGCCAAACATTCCCTGGCTTGCCTCAGACATAGCGCGGTAATGATAGAAATGAAAAGACTAATCCCCCACAAGTGGACAGCAGGTAGGGGTGAGGGGGAGAAGAATGAGGGTACCTTGGCAACTCACAGTGTGGTAGAATGGAATGCCAGTGGAGGGGGGGGAGGTCCAACACCAGCTGCCAGCATGGGCTGCCTGCCCTGTAGTATCATAGCGCCATGCACCTCTGCATGTCTGTAGCCAGAGTGACATCTCATGCCACGCTGCCCCCTAATCAGCCCCAGGATGTGCTTTCAGTTGCCCTTATCAGCAAATGGAGCCCTGCTGGACCTGCACCTGACTTACATTTGTGTGGCAGGGTGCCAACTTTTGCCATGCTCCCCACAGCTACTGGCAAGTCTTTTGGACCCCCCAACAAACACTCTACAAAGCTAAACTGAATTTTAACTTATTTACTTGTAAATTTTTAACAAACCTCTCTAAGGATGCCTCTGCAACTGCTCCTATTGTTACAGCAGGAGAACAAAGTGAGGAAGCCTGGCCTGAGTATGTGATAATTGCCCTCTCAGAAGTGTAAAGTGGGCAGATAATACCCCACATCGGAAAGGAAAGTGCCTGCCCATAAATGTTATGCAAGTGGCACCCTTTGGGTAGAACACTCATGGAAGCTGAAGTTAGACACATAGAAACTTAGATTTTCATATTTAAACATAATTTACATATGAAGCATGGGACCCTGAGGTGTTCTGTACCTGGAGCTGGACTCTCCTCCCACATACAAATGCTGGCTCTGTCCTTTGTGAAACTTTGCAACATTTCACAGATCAGATGCTCAGTGACAACTGCAGTCCCCTGCCTTTCCTCCGATTGCAGTTTGGCTGTGCATGGAGGTGCACAGTGAGAGTTGAATAACAGGCCAGACATGGTGGACAGAAGGCCACTGGATTCCCTCCATCTCTCTTCCCCAGCTTGGTCCACTGTGGTTAATGACCTGACAGGTAATGGCCACAGGTAACTGCTAGGGCTGCTCTGAACCTTTTTTACTCCCCCTCCCCACCTCTACCCCCACTCCCATCTGCCCATGCAGGACAACTGCTCTGCTCCACTGCTGCACAGCCCTAGGTGTCTGGGGTCAAGTTGTGCAGGGCTGCAAGACAACTGTTTTGAGGGTCTTGCCGTGCAGCCACAATCCCCCTGGGGGGCTCTCTTGGGAGGAACTCCAGGGACAGCCAGCCCCTACTATGCCAATGGGCACAGAGCATGACACTGCTGCATGTGCCCTGCACCATGCGCAATTAGCTCTTTGTCCAGGCTGAAGGTTGCCCAAGCCACTACACCCTGCTGTTGCTGATCCTGCTGATGCCCTGTGCACACCTGTGCTCCTGGTTCAGGCCACTTAGCTACAATGGTATGGGAGGCAAGCCTGGTCTTCCATGCAACCTCCACTGATGACTGGACAGATACCTTTCGCAGCACTACATGGCCCTGACCCCCAATACTGAGGACGACATTGCCACAGGAATCAATAGTTTCCTCAGCATGTGAGGGGTGTGCTCCTGCCCAGTACTGCAGAAGGAAAGGGGATGATAAATAAAATTTTATGTTAACCTTATCATTATGTGCTGTGCTGTGCTGTGCTGTGCTGTGCTGTGCTGTGCTGTGCTGTGTTGTGTTGTAGTGGTGGGAACAAAGGGCCAGGGCGGTAGTGTCATGCCATCCTACCCTAATAGTACTCCTAATAGTAATCCTTAAACTACTCAGATCCTCAGGGAGCACTCTCATGCATGCCCGTTGTGGAAAGAAATGACCTGATATTCATACAGTGGGCTGCACTTAACAGTCTCACAGGATCACAAAATACTGTTTTTTGAGTTTTCTCTAAGAATGCCAAGTGAATGTGTACTTTTTGGGAGTGGAGGTTTGGAAATTCAGCCACAGCATGATGAAAAGGTATCTTTCAGCAGAGGTAAGGAAGTAGCAGTGGTTCATCCAGGCTACTGCTTTCATGAAAAGTCTTGCGAGCACTGTTCTGCTAACATGTTTTCTGCAATGCAGCAGTATTAGTTTTCACTGGCATGTGTGAACGCTGTGCTAAGAATTGCCTGTCACCACTGATGGGGGACGTTCTTGGGAGTCACACTGAGGATAAGAACCTTTGCCAACCTCAGTGACCCAGATACTGTGACCCATTGACCCAGATATTGGTATCAGGGACCCCTACCCAACCTCCCCTCTGCCCCAACTGACTATGATCTTGTATGCTCCTTTTCTGGCACTGGCACAAACAGAAGCCTTGAGTCTGGCCTCTGTATGACCCAGTCAAAGTCCAGGGGGAAAGGGGTGGTTAACACGGGCAAAAACTTTTCCTGATGAGTGCAGCTATGGAATTGGAGAACAACATGACAGTTTAAAAGGAAAATGAACGCACTCAAAGCAAAGAAGCCATTATTAATGTTGTGCCAGTGTCAGAATAATGGATGGGTACATGGGGCATGAGAGCTGGTGTTCCCTTGATAATCATAATGTACCTGAACTTGACAGAGGCAGCACAGATTTGGTGTGCATGCCGACTGCTGTCATCCATGGTGGTCTCTTGTCATTAGTGGTGGACACTGTGTGAACAAGCCCACTTCAGTGTTCAGTGGACATGCTTCATGAATAGCAGGTTAGGAATTATGGAATAGTAGATACATAGAAATTAAGGGATGGAAGGGACCTGGAAAGATCATCCAGTCTGAGCCATACTACTCAGGGCAGGAATACTGCTGAGATCAAATGGTCCCAAGAAGGTGTCTGTCTAGTCTTCTCTTGAAGACTTCCAAGGTTGGGGACTGCACAACCACCTCCCAACTACAGGTATTCACCCCTTACATACTTATATGTGGCCACCAAGTCTGCACCCCCCTCCACCCACCCAGTCTTCTTGAGACAGAACAGTCCTTGATACCTTAGTCTTTCATTATAAGGTTTGTCAGCCATCACACATTCATTCAGTCATTCAATATATATGTCATTCATTCATTCATTCATTCATATACCAGTATCATTTACTCACTGCCTCAACAAGTATGGAGACTGTGAGCAGGGACCAGTGCCTTGACACATGGGTGGGTAGCCCTCTCTTGCAACAAGGCCTGAGAGGGACCCTGTGGGTGACCCTCCTTGGCATACCCATCAGTACATGGCTCCTTGGTTACCTACACTGTCCACGGATTTTAGGAGCCAAAAATTGCAAAAAAAATCCGAACCAAGTATGCCCAAAAGAAACAAAGTTGCCAGGATAGCACCAGCATGTCTATTGTACAAACATTTTTCACCAAACTAAGGGCTGGAGGGGGTTGAACTTTTCCTGACCTGCTCAACAAAAGGCCTATAACATGAGGGTACAGGGACCCAGGTATGGGTACCCCATATTAATCTGAGATATCTGATGCTGAGGAGAAAAGACAGCAGACCAGGGAGAAAAGAGAGCCAGTCAGGGCACGTAAGACTAGGACAGCTTGGTCATATGAAGAAACTATGAGCCTGGTGCGGGTGCTGGGGGACCCTGAGGTGTTAACCCATTTTGGCATCAGCATCAGGCCAAATGCAAACTTACACATCTCCCTGAATGTGTCCAGGACACTTGCCTAGTGTGGGCACAACAAGACAGTGCCAGGTAAAAGCCAAGAATATGAGAGATGCTTTCCAAAGTCAAGTATCAATTGCTCAGTGGAAGGGCACTCCTGTACGTAACATGTTGCATTATTGGTACCTCCAACCATTAATGGAGGTACTCGAACACCAAGCAATGAGATGACTAGAAGTATCCAGGCCATCCTTTGCTCCTGAGAGCTTGCCAACCATAGGTCTGACTGTGAGCCCTGCTGCTTCGAGCGAGGAAGGCAGTGGCAGTTCACTAGTACTGGCTTTTGATGCGTCTGCCAAAGAGGAGAGACTGGGGACATCATCTGCCACAACTGGTATGTTAAGCCATGGGGAACCTTTATGTCAACTGACATCTGACATCTGAAATGACACCGGAGATTAGGCTGGGCTGTGACATGAAGGGGAGCAGGTGGGGTTAATTCAACTGTCATCTAAAGTGACAGGTACAGGGATTGGATTGTAATGAAAGAAGGTGCAGGGCAACGCACAGCAGGAAGGCTCTGCTGATGAATTGTTTGAAGCTGTTCAGGGCCTGCAGTCCAACAACTTGGACAGGCAGGCCCTTCTCAGTGTTTTTTTTCCTTACCACATCTTATACACTCATCTGATTCACTGAACACAGAATTAGTTTTCTATCTTTTTTCTTTCAGTGTGGGCCATTAGGAGCTTACCAAATTAACAACTGATTGCATCATTAGCAAGGGTTGTTTAACTTGTAAAACTGGAAAAACCAGTAATTCCCAAGCAGCACCTGCATGGCAGAGCATGGCAGGGTACTGCAGGTTGGGAATGAGGGGCACTAGCCATGCCAGGGTGCCTGGGTCATGAGTGAGGGGCAGCAGGAGGGCTCAGGAGACTGCAGCTTGGGAGTGAGAGACAACAGAATGGGCTGGGCCAAGGCACCTTTTTATTTAACTGGAAATATGGTATCCCTAATGATGGTGACATTGTCAGTAAGGGCTGCCTGCTGCCATTGCTGGATTGATCCAGGGGCAGATTATGAGGTGACAGTGACTTTCTCATTAAGGGCTGCCTGCTGCCATGGGTCTGACTGTGGAGTCAGCTTGTGCATGAAGTCTATGGGCTAAAATCCTGTGGTCAAGAGGGAGCTATTTGCTCTAAAAGCAAATGAAAGTGAGGGTAAGTGTGCCCAAAAGCTTGAAAATAAAGATTTTTTTTGCAAATATCCAGTTGGTCTAATAAAAGATATCATCTCTGCCATGAGTTCTGATTCCTTTTGCCTATAAACCAATACAGTTACAGCCTGTATCCCTCCCCGCTTTAGGTGGCCAAACGATTCTTCATTCCTGGATGGAGCCAGGGGCAGATTACAGGGTGACGGTGCCATTGTCACCCTTGCCAGGACATGGCTGGGGGAGAGGGGCTGTGGGTGTCTGTGAAGGAGAACAGAAGATTGATTCATATCAAGCAGAGTGGACCACAATATCTGGCGTGCAACACCTGGCATCCAAAGAAACACATTACACCCAAGTACCTAAAAATTGTAGGTATCCTCTTCTCCTCCTATCTGCAGTTTGAAGGAACATCTGATGGACAAAGGGGTTCACAACACAAAAGCTGCAGTGGCATCTAGTAAACAAAGGGGCTCATGACATGTCATTCAGTACATTTCTGTTTTCACGTCATGGATCCATAGATACATTGGTTGAATTCCTGGTGATCCAAACTAAAATACATCAGGATGTGTTTTACTTTGAATCACCAAAAAGACATTTAAATCACCAGAAAAGCCTGTATGTGAAAACTGTAACAGCTAAATCACAAAAAAGGGCAATTTTTGTCACATGTACAATCATATCTTGTTGTGTATCTGCAGTTCCCTGTTTGGGATAGAATGGTAGTCTAGATAGTATGGAAAGCACCCAGTAATCCCATACTTCAGGCCTTTTGCTGGTCACCAGTAGGAGCCAGAAAGGATTTTTTTTTTCTCCTCATGAATGCTATTGGCCTCTGGGGCTTTG
>NW_017728886.1:253798963-253815043 GCF_001723895.1 Crocodylus porosus | reverse complement strand
GGGAGGGAGTTGTTTGTTCTATTTTGTTTTTTCTTTCATCTTCCTCTGAGTCTAAAGGTGTCAAACTCATCTGGGTCCACAGGCTGGATGAATGGGATGGGACCAGCCCCAGTGAGCACTGTGCTGGTGGCACAGCCTGGGAGTGGCCACAGCAAGTGCCATGGGTGGCACACATCCTGGGCGTTATGTGTATAGCCAATTTGGCACTGCATGTGGGTAAACACGGGGACACTGGAGGGCCGGGGGAGTAGGGGGGAGCAGGGCAGATCCAGCCCATGGGCTGTATATTTGACATCCCTGCTCTGAAGCACTGAAACATAGAACATAGCTAAGGCTGTAGGGTTTTGCTTGGGGTGGTCAAGGTAATACTATTCATCAGTTTTGGGGGCATAAAGAATTTTTCCTTTAGGTCAAATTGATGTAGACCATGGGAGTTATTGCCTTTCTTTATAGTATATGGTATGGCCATTTCCCCAGGCTCTTCTGAGTCTACATAACTAACTGCTTCTCTGTTGCTACAGTAACAGAGTATTGCCCAAGAACGGATTTTACCTATGAGTGTTTTGGATATTATTCTTTGTAGTTGTGGGTAAGGGCTTGCAATTGGGATTTTAGGAATTCCTTTGGTAAACAACTGCCTGCAAGTGCATGGAACTGGACTCAGTCGCTGAGGAGGATCCTTCTAGTCCTATGAGAAATGTGGCACACCAAAGTGTAGAATCCCAATAAATTGTTCCATTGTGCAGAAGTAGTAGTCCAGCAAAAATGCATTCCCTCTCTGTAACAGCCAGAACCATAGGGATTAATAAGCAATAAAATGTGCTTCTTGGAGGCATTTTGTATTTTGCCTAAACAGGTAATATTAGTTCGTATAAAGCTTGTAAGTTTAACCAAAATGCTAAATTAACTGTTCGTGGAACTGACTGGGCCCCATAGGCAAAGCTGTAGTAGTGAGATTAGCTGACCTAACTTTTTTCTGCTCAGGGTTCAGCTTTAACAATAAAAAAATGGATCTAACTGCCTGGCACACCCAACACATTCCAGGAAAGCACATCCCAAGAAAGCATATTCAAATGAAACCTAAAAGGGGTTAAGGTGTAGGCAGGGCAATGTCAATTTCAAACTTAAAAAGTGCTGCATCATAATTTGCTCATTGGATAAATCTGAGTTTGGGTAGTAAACTTTTATGATAATTTTAACACCTTTCAATCCTATAGGGTAACAGCTATAGGGCAACATTATGAGTGGCTCTGAGGCCAACAGATTGACATAAGACTAGGTATAAAAAGCGCGTGCATCAGGTGATGAGCAGGAAGGAGGGAACAGAACGGTCTTTTCTGTTCCACACCCAGACCCCAGACCCCAGACTCCTGGTGTGAGTGAGGATCGGATCCTGATCAAGGGACCTTCCCCGGTAACTCTCTGACAGCGTGGATCAGGGACGCCTGACTTCACTGGAATCACTTGACGCATACCTGGCATTGAGGGACTATCGATAAGTTGCCAACCCATGTCTGTCTATCTGTTGTTTTGAGTTGCCCAGTGGCTAATACTCTTGCAGTGCTCAGTTGGCCTGCAACAGAATTGATCTATCTGTTATTATCTGTTGTTATTATTTACTATTAGCTCTTTAATACTGCATTATCTGCTTATCACATTTATCTTTCAGTTAACTGTTGTGTATGTGTAAGCTACAATAAATCTGCCTTTATTTCACTCCCAAATTTGCCTCCTTAATCCAAAACTGAATCAAACAGCCCAGTTGGCCTGTGATAAAATTGATACACTCACAGCGCCCAGCTGGCCTGTGACACTCTCTCACACATCTCCATACATAACCATGTACCATCTAAGGTACCCACTATGTTGCTTTGTGAGCCTTGCAGTAACAGATATATTTGTGGATAAACAGAACATTGTTCTATCTCTCTCATAGTACCACATCTGGACCATCTTTTGTACATTCTTTATAGACATGATAAAAGAACCTGTGTAGAATAACACTGAATTTTACACTTCCCTGGCCATTCATTGCAACAGAATTCATCAGACCCTAATGTCATCCATGCAGATGCTCAAAGGCATAGTCACCACAAATCTGTATTTTGGAAAATGGAGACCCATGTAGAAAGACTATTTTCACATTGAGACTGAGGCAATTTGTCTTTCCTACCTGCATCTCATGGGAGGATTTTGCCTTGAAAATTGTAATGAGCTCCCCAACAGATGGTCATGCTAGAAGTAACAGCATTGTTGCATGATCCACAGTGCAAATCTACTCTGAGAAAGGACTGCTGGGACTTAGATTGCAAGTAGCTTCACATTTTCTTTTAAAACCATTTGGGGTTTTAAATGGTACTAAAGTAAATGTAGGTAGATAAGACAATTTTTTTTTCATAGAGGAAAGATAGTCCAGTGGTTGGGCTGCCTGTAGTGTTTTCTATTTTGTGGGAAATTTCTAGGATTTCTAAAATATTTTTCATTCTGAATTGGAATAACAAAAAATAACATTTCAAATTCAACAACATTTTGAAAAAAAATATTTAGGGGCAACCACAACTGTTCATTTCAATTTCTTTATTTTCAATTATAATATACATTTTAAAAATAACTGAAACTGGAACTGCTTTCACAATCCAAAATTAGAACATTCTATTCTTAATACCATTTTGGAATGTCTGATTTCTATTATTTGCTAAACACATTTTCAAAATCATTTCCAAGGTAAAAAATGTTTTATTAGACACTAGATTGGGTTTAAAAGACCTACAATTCCCCACTTTTCCATATATATCCTGCATGACCTTTGGTAAGTTACATAGGCTCAGATCCCTAAAGGTATTTGGGAAGTCAGCATCCTTCCAGATTCTCCCCCTCTTCCTACCGCTCAGTCATCTCTCAGTACCTCATAGGAGTTTTGTAAGGACATTACAGCTTGTGAGGCTGCCTAATACTACAGGGACCATATAAGGACCACAAAAGTTCCTAGACTAGAGACCAGTAGACAGCATGGGATAAACATGTTACATCTGTGAAAAGTTCTCACAACACAATCCATCAAATATTGTGTCCATCATGAACATTTCCCAGACTGACCAACTGGTGTTTGGTATCCCAAGGAATTCAGTGTCTGTGCTGAGCAATAATATGCACTTAAATCAGACCAACCACACAGTTCCTTGAGACCCATCTCTAGCCTTGTGGACACTAAATAGTCTATCTGGAATCCACAGAGGGCCAAACTATATTTAGCCCTTAGGCACGAGTACACGTCCTACAGGAACCGGAGGTCCATTTGCAGTTCCTGTATTCAGGGACCAGAAAACAGGGCTTCATCACTCCATATTCTTTTGCTGCCAAAAACAGGGTAGTGAGTAGGCTTGTATGAGTCAGCAGCGATCCGGTCTGGCTTTGTATCCGGCCACTTCAGATGGCAGGAATCTGATCTGGAGCTCTGGACCAGGTTTCTGCCTCAATCTGGCCAAAGCGTCTCCGAAGCTTTGGAGTCACCTCGGAGATCTGGCCATAGAGTATAATGGGGATCAATGAAATACCTATTACTTTGGTTTTTTTGTCTAATTTGGATGAAACTTGCAGGGGTAGTAGCCTCCACTGAGAGCATGAAGCCTGCCAAGTTTCAAGACAATCAGTGCAGGGATTTGGAGGGAACTATACCCCATATTCTTGAAAGCAAAACTCATGTCACATGCATGTTACACCACAGTGGGGTGAAAACTTCAGGAATGGTAGCACCTGGTGAGGCCACAAAGCCTGCCAAGTTTCAAGGAGATAAGTGCAGGGGTTTGGGGGGAACTGCACCTCAAGCTGCGGACAAACAAAACTCATGACATGGGTGACACTGTGTGTGTTAAGGCACAGCAGGGTGAAAGCTGCAGGGATGGTAGCCCCTGCTGAGGCCACAAAGCCTGCCAGCTGTCAAGGAGATAAGTGCAGGGCTTCTGGGAACCCTGGGTGGGGCGGGCATTCCATGTGCTGGAGGGGATGCACCATGTGGGGGCCAGGGGACCCACTCCTCCTGAGCAGTTCCCCCACAATGTCCCCCACACCCACAAGGTCCCCCACACCCACAGTTCTCCCAGCAACTGCCCCACTCCTAACCACAAACCAACCCACATCCCTCCCCACACACCCACCCACCTTCCCCCACACCCCTTCTCACCCAGTTCTGCAAATACCACATTCCCGGATCACACACCCATCATGTGTGAAGAAAGCCAAAAGCACACAACACATATAGGTATTTATAATTTATTTTATCATGATGATAGAGACACTAGTAGGCTTCCAAATTGCTTTAACATTGTAAATATACCAATAAAGCATTACCCAACTTATGACTGTCTCTTTCTGTGTCTCTGTCTCTCTCTCTCTTTCTCTATGGGGGGGGTGTAGAGTGTTTTTTTGTTTTAACTGTGGAAGAACATGGATTTTGGGGTATTTTAAAAAACGGATTTGGGATGCTGCTGCAGCAGTCCAGTTAGCACAAGTGGTAGTCTCCCTAGGTATCAATTGGCTGGGCCCCAGAAGCTCCTGAGAACAAGTAGCCCCAAGCTGCTTGCCAGGGCAGGTTTTGTATGGATGGGACCAGGACAGAGCAGCTTTTTCTACTGCTGGGGACAGCACAGGTGCTGGCCCCCAGGCTCTAGCTCCCCCTGGCTGCAGATCCAGGAGGAGCCAGGCAGGGTTATTTTGCCCCAAGTGGCACAATTTGCTCCACAAGAACGTGCATGTGTGGATGTGCCCAGAGAGGGCAGAATAAGGGAGAGAATAAGGGGCATGATCCCTTTTGGTCATCACAACAGAGCCCGAAATGCCCTGTGTTCCATAATATAAATGCCAGCTTCATAAGGAAGCTCTCTGTTCCCCGCTATTACATCTTGAGGAACACTGTACCGCTCAACATGGGCATAAAAATAGAGGGTGGACAGGAGGGAGCAGGTCACCAGGTCTAATGTATGTTCTTCCGGTGAGCTTTCCTTTCAGACCACTTCTTTTCACAGTCTTCCAATACAAAGCCAACTGTTCCTGGAGAAATCATAGAACTTGACTGGAAGAAGAAAAGATAAGTCTGAATGACAACATAGGCTGCTGGCCCCAGCGGCACTACCCTGGCTGCCGCGTAGCAAAGCAGTGGCTAGCAGCACCTCTGGGATGCTGCCAGGGGGGACACAGGGCCTGCAGTGCCCTCAGGCTCCATGGTGAGTGTGCCCCAGGGCTCAAAATGTCTGCAGGCTTTTATAGCCTGCAGATAGGGGCAGCCATAGAGGCAGCCCAGCCCTGGATCAGGTGAGGTCCCAGGCTGCAGCCCTGCGGTTGACCTCAGGCTGGCCCTCTAGTAACTGAGCAGATCTGGAAGCAAACTTTGAGCAAAGTTGATTTTTTTTTCTTCATGTGTGAAACTCCTTGTGCTGTTGCCATGTACAATGCTGGCTAACATACCTGCATCCTAACACACTATATCGAATGCACAGTGAACAGAACATCCCAGTGATTCTTAACATGCATAGAATAATAAAGCATTTTACATTTATAATAGTGCCTCTTATCCTGGAGGATTGCAAAGCACCTGACAAATTTAAATTGCTATACAGGTTTATATATGGGGTGGCACCTCTCCCACCACTGAAATACAGCCAGCTTCACCAACAGCAGTATAAAAGTCAGGCTTTAGGTTTTATGAAAACAAAAAATAGCTAATATAACTGAAAGTGCAGGGAGAATGAGATAGGGAAAGTGGAAATGATGGGATATGTGTTGGCATGCTGGCTAAGATGTTATGGCTAATACCTCTAAAAGTTTCCTGTGATCACCCATGAACATGATTCATCCAAAATCTGGCAACTTGAGCAGTACAGTGTCCCTCAAGATGTAATAGCAGGGAACAGAGAGCTTCCTTATGTAGCTGAAAAGGTTCAAATGAAGACATCTCATTGAAGTGGACAGCCCCGCCAGGATCTTGGAGCCGAAGAAAGATACAAGATCCTAGATGGCAGAAGAGAAGATGACTGTGCAGATTCTGGACCCAGCATATTTCTAAATTCCTAAATTGCATATAATATGTGCTTAAGCTTCTCTGGATCAAATCATCCAACTTATAATAAATAAGCAGTAGCATGTGAAAACATAATAAAATCTGTTGGTCAAGGCTACCAGCATTGGGTTAAGCCAGGTACAAATAATTTGCTTTTTGGAAAGCACTAATGGTAGTTAAAGGTAACTTAATTTTTTGCCTTTTGTTGAGAAGAATTGAATTGTGTGTAGCTAGCCAGAATCCTATTAAGAAGATAGGGTGTTTACTAAATAAGGTAGGGTGGAAAAGCATCATCACTTATTGCCTTCCTTGGCCATTTTCAAGGGGCCTAGGCCAAACTACAGATGCGTAACTATAGTCAGAGATCCAAAAACCTGTTTCTGAGTGATTGCAGAGTGAATCTTGGCAGATATGACAACTAACTTGGTTAGCAAATAAAATACTCAACACATCCAGTTAAACCAGATCAAATTAGAGCAAAAAGCCTAAAAGAAGACATTGTAAAAACAGATCAACCAAATATACTATACCATAACTTCAGTTTTAAACTGTTTGTAGCAGCAGCTGATGGAAACAAATATAATGTATGTAGTTTGGTCATAACAGAGAAACACATGTTAAAGTTATTCACTAAGTGTAAATAAGTAGTAGAAACATAGCAGCTTCTCAGGGAAGATCATAAACCAAAGTGAGAAGAAAACAGAATGGTGGCCAGCCCTATTCAATGATGGTGAGGAAAGGAAATACATTTTCCCCTCCAGAACTGTAACTTTCACAAGTATATAAACTCCATCTAATTGATACTTTGCCCGGCCGTAAGAAAACTGGATTCACTCCCATTCCCAGATGTTTGTTGTGGAGCCAGCCATACTGTGCTCAGTAAAGCAAAGAAATTTAAATCAGACCAATCAGAGAATGTGGAGTAAAATGAGACATCTATAAATATGGGTATAGGCCAGAGGGAAAACTGAAGAACTCTACAAATTCAAGATCTACTGATAGGCTTGATAGTCTGCTACCTCCCTCCTGAGTCTCCCAACTGTTATTGATGAGAATCAATATTGTGTTGTCATAGATAACAGGAGACACATCTTAAACTTGTGCTTTTGGGGTGTGAACAATAAAAGAGGAGGCTGTAGATCTCTCTCTCACCTCTTTCTGACTTAGGTAGTGACAATTAAGGGAATTGTACCTGCGCTTTAATTTTGTGTTTAAAGGTAAGCATTAAGAGAATTTGGCTGTACCTTCATTATGTGTTTAAACTTGCAAAAGAGGTCCTGATGATAAAAAAGGCTGTAGTCTTGTCTCTCTAAAAGCCAAATGGTCCCAATTTTTTTGGTAACAGAGGGAAAGGAAGTCTGGCATAAATTGTCTTGATGATCTTAGACAAGAGGTACAACAGTTCCCCCCTGGACCTTGGCAAAAAGCAGAGCAGGCTGGCACCTTAAAGACTAACTGATCCAGAGAGGCATAAGCTTTCGTAAGTGACAGCCTATTTCATCCGAGGCTAGAGAATGTCCATGAAATATTTGTTCCATCAGATGAAATAGGTTGCATGCCACACAGCCTTACCTAAAATTGTCAATGAATTTAGAGCATTGGAGGATTAAACCTAAATCTGAATTTAAAATACTTCCATGGTATTTAAAAGTCAGTGTTTAGCCAGTTCTGTTCCTGTTTTCTTTCGTGATACAAAAATGCAGTCTGAGATAAAGAGAGAAGTGTTCTGCTCTCCAAACTGACTGCAGTTTATGGATAGACATTGCCAATCTAGAAATAGCTAAAGACTTATTTATAGGGCATTATCTATGCCAGAGATCAAGAGGTTGGCAAGATTACATTGCCAGGGCAAACTGGCAAACAAATAGTCAATATGATTTCCTTGCATCTGCTACTGCAGGGGAAAATATAATCCACAGCATCAGTATACTTTGGAGATCTCAGGATAAATCTTTATGGGGAGACAGTCTTTTATTTTGATACCAGCTACAAGGCAGAGTCCCACAATTTTACATAGCCTGAACAGTAATGCAGGCGGGAGTGGGGAGGAACAGATAATGCCTATAAATGCCTGCAACTACTGCCAAGTAAAAGGTCAGGCTGTTTGAAGAACTATTCCAGGTTTTATGCAGTTTCAGAGTGCTAATAACCCATATCCTGGCAAATATTCAGACTGCAAAAAATATTCCTCTGAAATACTATTATCCAGGAACACCATAAGACACTCTAACGAAGGATACTGTGGGTGGACTGGTAACACCACCGGAATACATATCTACTAATGGGTGCAATCAAGGGATGAGCTGACACTACTCAGTACCACAGTAAGGGTAATTCCTGTACTATAGCACAGCATATGAATACCTCAGTGAAAAGCTCTTTCACAGTGAGGCTCAAAATGCTTGGAGTTGACTCATTTGTTTCAAGAATACAGTGATGCATTATTTATAAGTGTGACAGGGAGCAAGCTCAGGGCTGAGTCTCAAATCAGCCTACCTCCCTGTCTCTGGGGCAGTCCGCCCAATCTCGTCTGCCACAACTTTGCAGGAGATTGCCCATTACATGCCCCAAAACCAGGGGGCGCTATCCACAGCTCCAAGCCTTCCCTATACTGTGGCCCATGCCTTGCAGGTGGCATCCGGGATCTTATAACACATCCGACCTAAAGCTGGAGCAAACTTAGTCCTCTTATCAGGCCTCTTACACACATGCATTCACATTACCCACCTCTCACTGGGGCCCTCACACTCCACCACTTCTCACAGGGTCTCTTGCAAGCTGCACCATACTGCTCCCCCTCCACTCTGCCTTGCTCCCTCTTGGAGCTACCCTGTAGGCCTTGGGGCTTATTCAACTCACTCCTTGGGTGGCACACATACAGTCTTTTGGGCCTCTCCCACAACCCTCACCTGGGTAGTGGCCAGCCAGTAAACTGACCTGAACTAAATTTGCCCTAGCCCCGCCCAGGGCAACTCTGCAGACTCATTACACAGTCTTATGGAAGTTGGCCCATGTGTTGTCCTTCAGGCCTACTCAAGTTCAGCCCTACTCAACACACCGCCTGGGGCTGCCCTTCAGACCTTCCCACAACCCTACACAACCCAAAGTTATGCCCAGTCCTAAAAATGTACCTTACTCTGGGCAGGCCCCACTTTTGCCCTCTCTGTGGGGCCACACAACTGCCCTCTCCCTGTAAAGCCACATAACTGCCCCCTGTTCTGGGGCCTCACAACTATCCCCTCCTTGGGTCATCCAGGGTCTCATTCCCCTGTGGGGGCTCAGGTGGCCACAGCCATGCCTGACCCCTCCTCTACTGGGGTCTTACACCCCTTGGGTTCAAGTGGCCATCGCTGTGCCTGGCCCTTGTACCCACAGTGCTGTGAGGGCTAAGAGTTATTGAGGTGCCCTGACACTCCTTACACCAGGGAGGTGAGTGGTCCCTGGTATTTGAGTGGGGCTGCCATGCCACCAACAGACCCACCAGGCCTCCCTATCCCTGCAGGGTGCAATTTTAGTTCATGCCCAGGACCAGGAGCCTCCAAGACACCCCTCTAGCTCCTGCCTTTACCTCCAGGATGTTGTGAACCTCAGCTCAGCCAGGTGATGTTGCTCCCCCAGCTGCAAGCAACACACTGCAGGCTCTACAGTGGCTGCCCTAATCAGCCACCTGCCAGTTGCCTGCTCCAGCCCTTAAAGTGGCAAGCACCCAAAGGTGTGCTGCCACAGTAAGGTCTTGAGCTTTTGGTGGAGCAGCATGGTCCAGCTGAGCATATAAAATATGAGAGTTCCTTATAAACTTAAAGCTCAGGAAGAAAAGAAGAATGCAGATACTCAGAAAGAATGTATGTTAGAAATAAAGCAGGAATGTAGTGTGATGGGCTAAAGGCGTTTATGTGGTTGTGGGCAGAAATATAGTGTGGTGGGCTAAAGGCATTCATGTAACACAGTAGAGAGAGCTGCATAAGAACCTACACACTGAACACAGCAGAACAGAATAGAATAGCAGATAAAGAGAAAAACTTTCACCTTTTGGGTTGAATATTAGGAATATCATCAATCCATAAATTGAGTGCACCTTCCACTAGTTATCTAATGTAAAGTGTTTGCAACTGTGAATTTGGTATCTGACTGTTGGTAGATCACAGTAACTCTAGGAGTACATAAACAGCCACTTCCCATAGTCTTGAATAGAACCTCATGCTATTTCAACTTTGCAGACCTAGGGCACCTGGAAAAAATCTAATCAGGACTGTACTTGGATGCTGCTGCTGTACTTGAAACAAATGGTGGGACCATACTATGTGGCCTATAGGGATTTTTTTCTTGCTCGTTTATTGCCAGTGAAAGTGAAAACACACAACATGTTTATTTGAACAACAGTTCCCATATGTTTTATATTGAATCTAGTTGCTGTTAATGTAAAAAGATCTGGAAAATGGATGGACTAGTCTCAAGGAGTAATAAGAGAGCAGAGAAATAGTATGTAGCTGCTATTTGCCCAGAGTTCAAATCACAAATCCACCAAAATTCAAATCTATTTGCCACAGTACATACAATCATAGGCAACTTTAAGTGAATTGAGCATCATGTGTTTTCTCCACAAACACTGAAAACTCCCACTAGCAATCAGTTGAGTGAGTTTAGGAGCCTGGTGTTTCTGACAAGCATACCAATGGACTCACTGTTTGATTTATTTGACAAACAAGTGTATAGGAATGGAGGGGGTGACTTTATGATTGTTTTCTAAATGAGAATTTATCTTTTTATCTGGACTGCTGTCTCTTGAACATATTGTACTTAGCAATGTTATTTCTTACTAGCAAAATGCCCATCACGAATGATGGAGGTGGGGAGTAAGGGAGGGAGAACGGTGTGGGGACAGAGACCTGCATCTGGCCCCACACCCTCCCCCTGCTGCTCCAGGTCCAGCCCTGCTGCCCCCCCTTCCACCGCCACTCCAGGTCCTGCCACACTCCCCCCCCACCCTGCTGCTGCTCTAGTTCCTTCCCTGCTCCCTCCCTCCTGCCACTATCCTGTGTCATGCCCTGCTCCCCCTGTTGCTCCAGGTCTAACCCCACTCCATCCCCCTCCCTGCTACTGTGCATGTGGGAGGGCCTGGTGTGTGGCTGCACAGAGGGTGTGACCATGTGGCCATGCCACGGGGAGTGCTCAGTGGTCACATGGCACAAGGAGCGGCCCCGGGGTGTGGCATGGGGCACTCGGGTGAAGGTGGTGCATACCATCGCATGGGAAACAGCCATGGCAGGTGGAGCACCCACCAGCTGCAGCTGCATGGGATGGGAAGCGGTCCTGTGGCATGCACAGAGGTGTGATGTGTACTCACAGGGCATGGTGCAAGGATCAGCCATGGTGTGGGAGTATGGAGAATGCCTGCCGGCTGTGGCCACATAGTGTGGGCAGCAGCCCCGGGGTGTAGTGTGAAGTGTATGGGGCTGTGGCACATAGCCAAAGGGCATGGCATGGGGAGTGGCCATAGTACAGGGAGCAGATGGAGGCTGCATCCATGTGATGCCATGAGCGGTCACTGGGTGTGGCTCAGGGCACATGGTGGGGCGTGGTTTATGGCTGTGCTAGAGGGTGTGGTGTGCCACCATGGAGCATGATGCAGGAAGCAGCCATGGTGCAGGAATGTAGGAAATGTCTGTTGGCTCTGGTCGTGTGGCATGAGCAGCTGCTCTGGGATGTGACACAGGGCATGCAGGGGATGTGGTGTGCAGTCATGGGACATTGCCATAGTATGGGGAGCAGCCACAGGCTGCACCCACATGGCACAAGGAGTGGTGTGGTGAAGGATGCACAGGGGGGTGGCTTGGTCCATAGGGGGGTGGCATGCAGCCAGAAGACATGGCACAGGAAGCAACCCCAGGTTGTGGTGCTGGGAGCAGTCCCAGGGTGTGGCGTGGGTCAGAGTGGTGGTATGGCATGGAGGCTGGTGTGCCATGTGGGCGTGAGTAGGGAGTGATGCATGCCCACAGGGTGTGGTGCGGGTCGAAGCCAGGGTCTGCTGTCTGCAGTTGTATGACACGGGGAGCAGCCCTGGGGTATGGCGTGAGGCACATGGGGGAGCATGGTACATGTCTGCATGGGAGGGGGGAGCACCCGCCAGCTGCATGGCATGTGGCGCAGCCCTTAGGTGTATACAATGGGTATGGTGTGCGGCCGCAGACTGCCACATGGGGAGCGGGGGACTCACTCTGCCCCACAGCCATATGCTGCAGCTGATGGACACTCCCGCACACACTCTTCACATGACACCCTGCGGCCACATACCCCCCATGGGGAGCGACTGCCAGTTTCATCTGTGGGGCATCCCTTCCCCCCGCCATGCAGCACTCCGCAGCCACAGCGGGCAGATGCTCCTGTGGGGTTCCCGCCTGGGTGCCATATGGGGAGTGGTCATGGGGGTGCACCCCACCTCACAGCCATGTGCTTCAGCCAGTGGGCTCTGCCCACATACCCCATGCTGGCTTCTCCCCGGCCCTGCACACCCTGTGGTCACAGCCAGCAGGCACTCCCCATGCATGGGGGCATTGCTTGTGACCACACTGGGAAACGTGGTGCATGGTTGTGCAGGGAGTGTGACGCATGGCCGCAGTGTGTCACACTGGGTGCAAGTGTGTGGGCGTGCCCTTCCCCGTGGTCATGTGCTGTAGCCAACAGGCTCTGCCTGCACACCCTGCACCCACTCCCTGAGTGGCAACCTGCGGCCACACCTCAGGCCCCACCCCCCACCACCGTATGCCACACCCCCACACAGCCAAGTGGCGTGTCTCCTGCAGGACTGCAAGCCACACCCACCCTCTCCTCCCCCCCATGTGGCCGAGGACAGCCTGGCCCCCCCACCTCTGTGTGTCTGCCTGTCAGTAAGACTCTGGGCAGTGCATGCACAGTTGGCCCAGACAGTTATGGACAGAAAGACACACAGCTGGAAGTGCCATGGCTTTTATTATATTAGAATTTTTAGTTCTGCTTAATGGTATTTTTGTTTCTCCTGTGATTGTGCAATTTTGGTATATAAATGTTATCCCAGAAGGAAGCAACACTTTGGTGATCTGGACTACTTTGCATCCATTCACATGGTATTTTTTCTAGGCCCCATAAACATGTCATCAGATGGCAGAGCAAGAGGCATCAGAGCTCCAGAAGATGGGAATCCACACACCTTAACAACAGTCTCTGAGACACAAAACAGGCTGCTCCACCTTCCATATACTTCCCTTCCTCTGATGTCACCTTGCTCTCTCTTCTCTCTCTAATTTTAATCCTGCTTCCTTTCCTCATGAGGAAGAATAATAATGGGTATTAGGACAGGGGAAAATGTAAGGAGAGGAGCTGGAGGACTCAGAAAGACCACACTTTTGAGAAGGAGACAAAAGAAATGGATGAAAGAGGACACAGGCTGGGCTTTAGAGGCCCGGCCTCATCATTCTCAATTATTTCGAATGGTCATATATAAAAGCTACAATGGTATTGCTTAATCATAAATATTAGGTCATGAGCATCCATGTGTGCATCTTCATAATAGCCAGTTGTTCTCACATAATAAAAGTCCCATGCATATTCTACTGTTCCCTTAAAGCCTAGAGAGACAGTAAAACTTCAGCTCATTCCTTAGAGGTCTGCAGACCTGGGTAATGTGAAATCAAGGGGGAGGGAATGAGTTCATGGATGGATTACTGCATATGAATTGCAGAGGGAGGAAGAAGAAATATGCCCGGGTTGCCATGATCCCCAGATTTGGCATCAGGTCACACTGGGGTTGTTCCAGCTTCTCCTGTGGCTTGAAGTGTGGCTTACCTGCTGGGACCATCTGGACAATCTCACCTGAACAGTCCTGTGCCATCACTGGTACTTCAGGCATTGCTGGCACTACATTGTTTCCTGTTCTCTGTGTGTGGCACTCAGTTTATTTATTTATGATGGTCACAGGGCTCATCATAGTGATATCTGGGTGAAATGTAATGGCCTGTAATATGCCAGATGTCAGGCTTGAGGATACAGCCATTTACTCTGGCCTTAAACTTTTCTTAAACTATAAACAACCACTTGCAAGAAAAAGCTGAAAGGAATGAGGAAAATACTTCTTTGTCTGTCTCTTCTTATCCTGTTTTCCCACATTTCTGTGGAGGGAAGGGATTTGTCCTTTATGCCCGATCAGAAAAAAGGAGGTGGACCCTGATTAGGGCAGTGGTAAGTACTTGTTACCCTGTAATTATGCAGCCCTGTAGCAGCGCAGGTCTCCTCACAATAGGGAGTGCCAATGTAGGTTTTGAAATGCAATGATCTTCTGCCAAAAAAGAAGCTAGAGTTAGAAAAAGAACAAAGCAGGCCCAGTCGTAGGATGGGGAGCTTCATTTCTAGTGCACTGTGCAACAGGGCCACTGCATGGTCAAAAATATGTTCCGACATCTTCATAGCTTGGTTTTTTCAATGGAAGTCAGGAGAGGAATCTGAAGGCTGAGAAACAGCAGATGGAATAGATCTCTTTACAAAGTAAAGGATAACCAAACAGCAGCTGCCAAACGTATCCTTTGAGCAGCACTTTGAGCATAAAACTAGGGTGTCAATCAAATAATATTTGCAAGTAAAGTGTCCAAGAAGAGACAAATGCCACAAATAAGATTTAACCTGTTAAAAAAGACTGTGACAAGCCTAATTAGCCTTGATTGAAGTAATGGATGCACAGAGTGTGTGGAGAAAACTTTGCTATTTAGCAATGAAAGCATTTGTTCTATACAATTCTGCACTGAAAGCTTGTAAATGTTTTGGGTCAACATCCAAACAGACTTCAGTAGGAGAACAGGAAATAGTAGTCCCTAATAATAATTTTGCAAATGGAAGCCGGTATGAAATGAAAGCCAGCAGGTACCCATGTTGGGATCTATGTTATTCTCATTAACAAAAAAAAGATCAATTATGTTGAAAATCCCAAAATCTGAAAAGCAGTGAACACACAAAAGAAGAGAATCCAAATATATAGTAGCCCCACTATGCAAAGCAGATTCCCTGCTCATGGAATAGCTTGACTACTTGATGCTTGTTTCACAGGCTGGAGATACAGTGTTAGAAGAGATGATTTTACACAGAGCAATTAGGACTTCATTGCTTGTTACAGAACTAACAAAGATTGCAAATATATCCATCTTTAAAGGATGGTTGTATACAATTTTGCAAAGTTTCAACCTGAAAACATAAAATGCAACACAAACCAGATAGATTCCCTATGAAACTCTGGGCACGTTGATACGTTCATTAATGTGCCATAGTTATGTAATTACAGGTACTAACTTAAAGCACTGTAATTGGTGCTACTGTACATTAGCCGTGGTGCAAGCTTTTTTGTGATGCTAATGCACAGTAGACTAGTTCTACTGTGTCTTAGCTCATTAGCATGGGTTTTGGCTGCCATGCTAATGCGCAGTAGAATTCATTTACTGTGCTCAAAGTGTCTTGTGTAGATGTGCCCCCCCGTGTCATGTTGCTGGGTTAAGCTTTTGGAAAACCTATTAGAGGAGCTACTCCTTAAAGTTACAAATATGGTTAGCAGGGAAAACATGGTCCCAGGGAAAAGCAACCTACATGAGCTTTAAATATCCCAAGTCATAGAATCATAGACTCATAGAAAATTAGAGTTGGAAGGGACCTCAGGAGGTCACATCTAGTCCAACTCCTTGCTCAAAGCAGGACCATCCCCAGATAGATCATCCCAGCCAAGGATTTGTCTAGCCAGGTCTTAAAAACCTCCAAGAAGGAGCTTCCATCACCTCTCTGGGTAACCTGTTCTAGTGTTTTACTACCCTCCTAGTGAGGAAGTTCTTCCTAATATCTAACTTAAACTTCCCTTGCTGCAACTTGATACTGTTGCACCTTGTTCTGTCAACTGCCACCACTGAGAACAGTCCAGCTCCTTCCTCTTTAAAACCACACCTCAGGTAGTTGAAGGCTGCTGTTAAATCCCCTCTCAGTCTTCTCCAGACTAAATCAGCTCAAATCCCTCAGCCTCTCCT